>NC_042615.1:555324255-555648629 GCF_901001135.1 Rhinatrema bivittatum
ATTACATGTATGCCCTGTGAAATGAACCATCATAAGATTGTATCACCAATACCCAGATTATGCATCAGAGTTTTGCCAAAATCTAAATTGCAATAGATGCCATCAAGGAAAGTCAATATAACAGTTTCAGTGATGTGGCACAGCTTAAATCCTGACTGGAATGCATCTGGAAGATTATATTCATTAATTTTTCCCTAAAATTGGGAGATTAGAACTTGTTCTGTCAAAATAAACTTTTTAAATAATTGGCCGAAATACAGCTTCTTTCAATAGCCTAGGCCTGATTTCTCATTTACTGACATATTTGTTACCATGTATAAAGCTTCTAACATACCAGATTTAAATGTTGCTGTTTTAAATAGCCAGGAGGGGAATGGGTCAAGAGGGTCCATCATTGATTTTGCTTTCATTAGAATAGTCATTTTTTCTATATCTATTTCTTTAAAAGATTGAAAATGAAAGTTATTGGAAGTTTGATGTCCTTGCTGAATAATATTGACTAAAGCGGCTGTTAACTTGCTTGGAAAAAAACCTTGTCAAATTATCACAGTTCTGATTAGAAGACTAATGCAACATATCTTTAGATACAAAACTTCTTTCTATGGTAATTTTGTGAGTAAGCCAAAGATGTAGAAAAATAATTTCTCTAAGCAGCCTCTAAAGTGTTTCTTACATTTTAACTTGCCAGCAGCATCTAAAGATCTCCTCTAAGTTTCTCTAATTTGTATCTAAGATGTTTCATTTCTCTTAAATCACTGAAAGTCATGAAGAAGATTAGTAAATATTATTGCATGCATCTTTACTGATGCAATTTCATCTTCTGCCCTAGCTAATTCATTATTCCAAGTATCTAATAAGAACGCAATAAATAAACCTATTAATTTAGAAGAAAAATCAACATTTTTTTGCCCTACATTTTTTAGTTACCTTTTTACATTTCTGGCATATTACATTACAATTTAATGAAAAAGTGATTATAAAATGATCAGACCAAGATGGGGGGGAGTAGATTGAAAATAATTAATATTAAGCACTAAAGTATCTAAAACACATAATGAAAACAAATCCAAAGCATGCAAAGTAATATGCATAGAATATTTAATAAATAGTGAAAAACACATCATACTTATATTTAACAAAAACTCACAAGCAGGTCTGTCAATGTTGAATCTACATGTACATTAAAATCTGCAAGAGTTTATACTGGGCATTCAGCTTCTACTTTTACTATAAGAACTGTCAGATATTAAGAGAAATTCCAAGGCCCTGAAGGGTTTGATACCATTAAAATTCTTAATTTTTTCTTATTTCATTTTTAACTCACAGATGAAAGCATTCTATATTAAATTACTGCATGGATATATATATTTCCAGATATAATAATATAGTTGCATATTAGGAAAAAGTGTTAATCCAGTGATCCTAAGGATGATTTACCATATTTCACATCAAGAAGAATTGTTTTCATTAGAAGGTTGAACTCATTGGATTTCTGATTATCTTTCAACCTAAATCAACTATGTAAATTCAAACTGCTGCTAATTTAAATGACTGAACAAATAGTCATATGCTCAAAAATAGTGAATTTCTTTATAGTGAATATATATCAAGCCAAATCATTCATATGGAGGCCAATATTCAGCAGGCTGTGTAGTGCCCATATATGGAGTGAATATATATCAGTATATATAAAAGTATATCAGTGAATATACTGTATATCAGTATATCAGTGAATCAGTATATCAGTGAATCAGTGAATCAGTATATCAATGAATATATAACAGTATATATATATGGAGTGAATATATATCAATATATATAGCCCATATATCATAGTGAATATATATATTAAGCCAAATCATTCATATGGAGCCCATATATTCAGCAGGATAACAAAGCATATCGCGTTGTACAAATGTAAATTTTAAATTAAGTATTCAAGGGGGTGGAGTTGGGGCGGGACAAATGTAAAGTAGGAAGGTGTTATCGCTCTTTTCGCGGCTCATAACGCGCCCAATAACTACACCTTTTCCCGTTGCATTAGGCTATATCAATCACTGCATGTATCGTACCCTGCGGTATTATCATGGTGCATATCGCACGTGAAAAAAAATGGCAAGCAATCACCAAACACCTACTAAGCCATTCTGGACCAATTAAAAGGACTGTTCTTAGAAGGTCAATGTTCCCTACAACATAGGCCATACCCTAATCAGGCACATGCTCCCACACAGAGAGGGGCTGGGTAACGGGATACCTGACATCTCAAATATGGAAGACACTCATGGATGCCTGGCTACATTGTGAGTGTAGCTTCCACTGGGCCACACACATGTGCAGGTTGAGAAACTGTGTTGTGTGCTGTAACACTGTCATGTTGTTCAGGAGGGTCATGAATTGGTGCATAGATGTAAAAGAGCCAGCACAATACATGCTAGCATCTCTGACATGCCAATTTGTCCATCCCTATGGACAAAGGCTCTGGGCAGACAAGTGTGCCTAAGGGGCACAATGAAGAGCAGATGAATGTTCAGTGTGAGGTAGGAGTTTAGGAAGATGAGCACTCATACCTGTGACAGTAGCACTGTGGCTGCTTGTTTTAGTATACACAGGGCAGCCTCCAGTATGCTACTTCAGTAAAGTATTACCTGCTAATGTAGGAAGAGGGAGAAGCCTCTGTGTTGCTCTACAGTCCAAAACAGTGCCAGACTATGTGTTAAGAAGTCTGCAGGGTGGAAGTCAGCACAAAGCACATCACCCAGCTGTGGAAATCAGTGTGCATCACAGAAAAACTCCTCCTTTTTCAGGACGGGACTATGGCAATGCGTCCCAGGCTTGACGCCGCCATGACAACTTAGCCTAGGGCGGCAAGTAGTTACCAGTCAAGAGCTGTCCGAAAAAGGCTATATGATTAATTGTGCCATCAACAGTGTGTAGTACTCGGGGACTGAAGAATCATAGAAAGAGAGGTAGGGGGAAGGGAGCACAAATCAGCGGGTTGTATCTACCCTTGACCAGCACATGCGGTGGACTTAAGGTGCCTTCTAATACCGATAGCTGCGCCAGTCTCCTTTTCCCAGGGGAAGGAATAGCGCGCCCATACAGACCAACGCAGCCAAAGAATATGTTTAAAGCTCTGTGGTGAATAATGGGTCACAGGGCAGATCTTCTCTTTAATACTAGTTAATTGGTAAAGTCTAACCCATGGCATTGTGGTGAGTGGGCCACCATATCAATGGGGTATGCTGAAAGCACATCTGGAAATTCATACAGGAGGGTTAGCTGCGACAAGGGATGACTCGCTGAGTGGTGCCACATCTCTCCAACAGTTCTGCTGGAAGCCGTGTCACACAGTTGACACCACACTATGTTCAACGTTAGCATCAGGTGAATGTTGTGCAAACCAACTGGGTCTGCACCCCAGCAGGGGGCATGTCTCTGTGGACAGGTATGGCTACCTTCCAGTCTCTCTGCCCTCTTCAACATAGCATACACTGTGGCAAAAGCATTCTAGAAGCACTGTAGCGACACTATATCGAAGATGGGCAGCTCCATAGCACTAGTAAAACGCTGAGTTCGTCAAGGCCCCAGACAGTCCATGTTGAAAGAGTTCACTGAAAGGGAACAGCCTGAGAGCCACGGCAGCAGAGTTCAAGTCAAGGCCCCAGACGCCAGGAACAATGTCTTCTCGCCTTCAGAAAGAAACTGAAACCATGGCTGTTTTCTCAAGCCTTCCCCTGATGAGACACTCCCAATTAGCAATGACTTTTACCCCCCTCCATAACCTTCCCTCCCCGTCTAACTCCTTCCCTCCTCGCCTGGAACCTATAACCTCTGCCCTCCATAGCCCCATCTCTAGCCCTAGTTGTCTCCCCGGTTTGTTGCCTCCTCTACCACCTATCTAAAGGAACCGTTAAGATCGAACCACTTAGTTAATTTAGCCGATAAATTATCTTTCCATGCTAATCAATTGTTATAGTTGTCTGTTTGCATTTCTATTAGAAGCCTTATGTTAAACTAATTCTTTTTCTTTCAATTGTCCTGAATTGTACGCCCTGTTCATTGTAACTTTCTGTCTTCTAATTATGGTTTCCCCTGGTTTTGCTGTAAACCAGTACGATAAGACCTGGTCTTGAGCATCAGTATATTAAAATAATTTAAATAAATAAATAAATAAATAATAAGGACGAGACACAGCAGCATGGAGGAAGGAGACCCTGGACCAGACACAGCAGCAGTCAGCCAGCACTTACAGCTAATGAGAAGAGATAGCACCCCACAGCAGATAGCCAGCACTTGCAGCCGGTGAGAAGAGATGGCACCCCACAGAAGACAGCCAGCATTTGCAATCGATGAGAAGAGATGGCACCCCACAGCAGGCAGCCAGCACTTGCAGCGGATGAGGACAGCACACAGCAGTCGGCAGGCACTTGCAGCAGATGGGGACACCACACAGCAGGCACACAAATTGACGTGTTTTTCATTACATTAGCATTTGTGGATCCATTTTCTTCCATCTAGATGGCACAGGAACTCTGTAAGGAGGCCATCCCTGTTCTCAAATTTAAGGTAGTGCCCTAGCCATGTCTAAAGATGATTTGGGTGCACTCATGGGCCCTTGTCATGCCGTGGCTTACCTGTTGGAGGTGTCATGGTCTTGGGAAGAACACCCCCTGTGCCCTTGGGACCCTGAGGGACTGCTGCATGGTGTTGAGGGGATGGAACCTACTGAGGACCCAGACTGCTGCTCTCGCATCTGCTGCAAGATCTGGAGTATTATGTTTGACAGTGTGCTGAGACCTGCCGTGATGCTGTTCCCTGATTGGGTGACTGTTGCTATCTCCAGCTCCCTCAGTCTATTTTGCCATGTGAGGTCGCGCCATACCCCATGCAGTTAGGCAAGCAATTGCTCTGCATGTGTGCCTGTCAGGGGATCTGCCACTGGGGCTGATGGAGCAGGGCCCAATAGTGGTAGTGGTGCTGGTGCTGGTGGAAGCGCTGGAGGTATCAGTGGCACAGGTACATGGGAGGGTGGCTGTGGTACAGGGCTGGTTGATGGGCTGAGTGGCTGCAAGGTTGGCATCGCTGGGCTGACACTTACGCCACATGGGGTGCTGCTCGGAGGCTCCTCTGAAACAGCCCAGTCAGGCTGCTCCATTAGTGAGGGGGCTTCTGTCCACTGGTGACTGCATTCCATAGAGGGAGGGGTTCCCTCAGGCTGCCCCTCTTCCTCCTCCAACGACAACCACTGTGTCTGGGCATCCATTGAAAATGGCCTTGTGAGCATGGGTGGCCTGGTGATCCCTGGGGGATCACAGCTCGTCCCTGGGCCTTCCCAGCTGGGTCCTGGACATCTTTGAATGGAAGCCTCAGCGGCTAGACACCTCCCATCTCGTTGCTGGTAAGTTGTGCGCTGCCCTCTGCTCCCCCAAACCTTCAGCTACACAGAAAATCATAAGATTCAAAGCTTCCTGCTATGTATGAGGATTACTAGGTCAAATAAAAAGCTGCACCTCTCATGCAAACCAACACATTGGTATTTATGTACTCTCTCCTGTCCCTACTCCTCCTTCCCCTACCACTATGCCCCTCTTCCTCCCTCTCCCTCATTCTCCCTCTACTCTCCATACCCCTCTTCTCACCTCTCTTATCCCTCCTCTCACGGTCCATCCTACACAATACATCTCACCTCCTCCACACCACTCCTCCACACCTCACTTCCTCCTCCATGCCTCACTTCTTACTCCACACCACTCCTCCACTCCTCCACTTCTCCACACCTCACCTCCTCCTCCACGCCTCACCTCCTCCTCCACACCACTCCTCACACAAAAAGACAAACAAGTTACAAACGGGTTTTCACTCCAACAGATATGACAAAAGACAAAGGTTAAGGTAAACAGATGAGAACAGGAAACAAGACTCCGCAATCAGTGATCACTAAAACTCTAAAACACCGCTAATACCTCCAACACCTACCTCCTTTAACCAAACTCCTTCCACACCCTCAAAGGAGGAGGGCCAGGAAGATTGCTTTTATACCTTGATACATTATCACGTGACGTGATAAAATTTTAAGTATTTTTTGCAAAAAGCAATGATGTTTCGCACAACGCGAAATGGTTTCACAGATCGCGAAGACGTTTCGCAAACTGTGATAATATCGCAGTCCACTAAACTTTTCTCAGCGACGTGCTAAGTCCTTTATTTACATAGAAACACCCCTTTTTCTAACGCTTGCATTAGATGTGCATTATCCATGTGAAAATGAAGAATTGAGGCCAAAGTTTGAATAGAAAAGAAAAAAAAAGTTTAAAAAAAGTTAAAAAACAAACATAGGGCCCTCTTGCCTGATTTCCTTCCATCCCACATCAACACATAGAGGTAGATCTTAAATAAGGACGTGCGCATGTACTTTTGTTCTCGCAACCGGCACGAACAAAAATCCGGGGTCGGCGCATGCAAGGCTGCGCAAAATCAGCAGCCTGTGTGCGCCGAGCGGCGCAGCCTGCCTTCGTTCCCTCCGCGTCCCCCCACCTTCCCCTCCCTTCCCCTATCTACCCCAGCCCTACCTAAATCCCCCCCCACCTTTGTTGTGCAAGTTATGCCTGCTTGAAGCAGGCGTAACTTGCGGGCGCCGCCTTGGCATCCCCGGCACAGGCCGCAGTGCCAGGGGACTCGGGACCGCCCTCCCGGCCTGCCCCTGAACCACGCCACGCCCCCGGACCTGCCCCGGACTGCACCCTGACCCCAGAAACGCCCCCGGAAACGCCCCTCCCGCCTCTTTTACGAAGCCCCGGGACTTACGCACGTCTCGGGGCTTTGCACGCGCCGGCGGCCTATGTAAAATAGGTGAGCCGGCGCACGAGTGCCCTGTGCGCGTAAATCCAGCAGGATTTACGCACGCAGGGCTTTTAAAATCTAGCCCAAAGTAAAAAGACTATAGAGGCCTTATAACCACCATCTCACATGACTTCCTATAGAGATAAAATTTTCCTTTCCCAATTCTGTTCTTCCCCCCCTTACTAGATTTAAAAAGATTGTGGCAGGCCCACCCAACTCCACTGACTCTGTCATCATGATAAAGAGGCCTTGCAACCCCCTCCCCTGGATTCCCCGCCTCCATTCCCCCCCAAACCTGTAAAAACCCAACCGGGAGCAGGTCCGAACTTACCTGCTTCTGGTGATTTCTAGGGAAGACTGTGAAAGCCGTGCTGGAAACATAACCTACGCTGGGTTTATGCTTCCATTGTGTATCCTTCTAGTCACCCAGTTAATTTGTCACTTAGAAACATTTCTAGTAGAAATATATTTGTCAACTTTGGCATATGTTTAAAAATGGCTCAGGGGTCACTATAGAGTTTGCTGCTGGAAGGATGAGTGACACATCTGCGCTCTGAGAAAAAAAAAAAACCAGTAGACCTTACAAGTAAAATTGTTCTCTCTTCCAAATATGCATCTTGAAAGATGATTGACATTACCAGTGTAAATTGGGAAAATGAAATGGGTTTTGCAAAATCACACAAAGTCAAAGGTTCAAACAGGACCCTTTATCACTATAGAAAATGACTGCTGACAAAGAAACTGAAACTTCCAGTAACATGATTATGAAGGAACTATAATCTATTTATGTAGTTATTTATTTAAAAAAAATCTTATATTCCATTTATAGTAATACAAATTATTCTAAGTGGATTACAATTTTGTCAACATATTACATGGTAATTGCTAGGGATGTGCAGAGGGAAATTTTATTTTAGTTTCTTTGTTCATTTTGAAGGTCAACTCCATTTGTTTTGTAGGTCACTTCCATTTCAAACAGAAAAAAAAAATGTTTGTTTATTTATTCCATTTGTTTTTGTATTTCCCATTAAAGTCAGAAGGGAAAATAATGTGGTCTATTGTGAACTTCAAAATTGGGGTTTTCTAATCAATTCTAATGAAACTGGTAGATAGACATCATCAGAAGGGGGAAGAGAAATTGAGGGCACCAAGGCTTTGGCAAAGTGGCACCATAATTGGTTTAAATTGCCTAAAGCACTGAAAAGGATCAAACGGGTATCAGCAGTGGCAACATCAGAGGAGCAAAGCATGAACAAAAGTGTCAAAGAAAATCTCAATGTGCCAAAAAAGGGCACCAATAACAGTGACATGAACCCCAAAGGCAGCATGAAAGGGGGAAAGTGGCACCAAGCATGGCAAGAACATCCTAAGGCACCATAAAGTAGGACAAAAGCAGCAACGGTGGAAGAAACACCCCCCCCCCCCAAGATATTGATATGGACAAAGCAGCACAAATAGTGAAATGAAGACACCCCCCCCCCCCCCGCCAAGCACCATGAGCAGTTCAAAGAAGCAATACTCATGGCAAGAACTCCCCTAGGTATAAGATCTGGGCTATAGCAGCAAGGCAGAGTGGCAGCAAGACCTCCAAGTGTAGCATCAGGGGCATGGCAGCTAGGTAAAGTGGTAGAAAGACCCTCAACTATAGCATAAGAATAATGGCAGCAAAGGAAAGTTCATTAAGATCCTAAGGTTTAGAGTTTGCTGTATGGCAGCAAAGCTGAGTGGTACCAAGTACTCCAAGGTGTGTTGTCAGGAGCAGGAGAGCTTCACCTTGCTTGGTCCTCCATCCTGTCTACTTGCCTTCTTCTCCTGCTTCAGCTCCATCCTGGCTGCTACCTCATTCAGGAATTTTTTGGTTGCTATACTTACCGGTGTTACTGCAGCACTTTTCAATGGGCCATGGACTCGAATGAGAAACAACAATAAAACAAGATTTTTTTTCTTTAATTCATGGGCACCCTTCATTCACTTTGGGGGTTCATGAATGAAACAAAAATGGCCTTATTTGTTGCATTTTACCCATTTGTTTCAAGTGAATGCTAATTCCTGGTAAATGGATAAAACATATATCAACATATCTATGGTAACTGGTTAAAAGAAACAGAGGGTAGGACTAGATGGCTAATAATCCAAATGGAAAAAGGTCATTTGGAGAGACCCAGAGGTCTGTACTGGAACCTGTGTGATTTAGCATATTTATAAATGAACTAGAAAAGGAACTATGAGTGAAGTGTAAAAATTTGCAGATGATGCAAACAAATAGCAGCAGATTGTGAGAAGGACCTTGTAAGACTAGGAGACTGGGCATATAAATGGCAGATGCAATTTAATGTGGAAAAGTGCAAAGTAATGTACATAGGAGAAAATAATCCCAACTACAGGTACCCAATGCTGGGTTCAGTATTAGGGTGTTACTACCTAAGAAAAGGAACTCAGAGTCCTGGAAGGTAATCCCTTGAAAACATTTGGCTTAGTGTACAATGGTATTCAAAAACACAAATAGAATGTTAGGAGTTATTTGGAAAGGAAAATTATTATTATTATTATTTGTTCACTTATATACCACCTAGGGTCTAGGCAGCAAACAATAAAACATACAGAGCAAATATTGATAAATACAATACAAAACAAAACATAACAAAAACAATCCAGTTAATCCTGCCAGTCTACATAAGAGAACATTTTGCTGCTGATAATTGTGAGCAAAATTCATACCACTTAATTTGTCCTAATCAAATGCTAACCTAAACAGATGTCTTTAATAGTGCTTTAAAAGTCCTAGGACAATTTACTAGACATAGTTCCTGTGGAAAAGAATTGCATACAATAGGAGTGGCAACCGAAAATGCCCTGTCCCTGGTCTCAGGAAGCTGAGCATGCTAGACGGAAGGTCCTCTCTGGGATGAACACAATGACCTTTCAGGATTATAAAGCTGGAGCAGTGGAAAGGAATCAAAAGCAATCAGTTTATGGACCAGCATTAGAATTTTGTCCAAGATTCTAGAATAAACTGGTAGCCAATGTAGCTCTTTTAACAAAGGAGCATTGTGATCTGTCATAGAGTGACTGGAAATCAATCTAGCTACTCCATTCTATATAATTTATAGAGCCTTTAATTTTATTTAATAAACCAAGGTTCAAACAGTTAGAGTAGTCTAATAAAGATAAAATAAGGGCTTGTACTACAACATGGAAATCAGAGGCAGATAGGAGTGGTTTCAAATCAGGTACCACTCACAATTTGAAAAAACAGAATAGAGAACAAAACAGAGAATATCATAATGTCTTTCTATAGATCCATGGTATGACTGCACTTTAAGTATTTTATGCAGTTCCTGTGGCCCTATCTCAAAAAAACATAGCAGAAATAGGAAAGCTACAGACAAGGGTGACAAAAAAATGATAAAAGGGATGGAAAAGCTCTGTTATGGAGAAGATTAAGAAGATTAGGGCTCTTTAGCTTGGAGAGGAGACAGATGAGAGGGGATATGATTGAGATGTTTAAAATTATGAGTGGAGTGGAACAACTAGGGGACACATTATGAAAATAGCAATCAGCAAATTTAAAATAAATCATATTAAGTATTTTTTCATTCAGTGCATAGTCAAGCTGTTATTCTCAGGCTTGTGAACCCTTGAGCCAACGGGAGGATGGTGTACCTTAGGAGGAAGATCCATAGGTTCTCCTGTCAGGTGGCAAGGCAGAACAGAAGATGCAACCAGCTGACCCTCGGCACTGGAGACTGGAGCGACTGTGGAAGCAGATGAAGAGTCGTGACGTCAAGGAGAAGAATGGAGTCTTCACCACTGGAAATCCGCGGTCCCCCCAGGAGGAGCCCATAGGGACCTGGACCGCTGGGACTTAGGTGGACCTTTGAGAGGTCAAGGAGTCCAGAGTTCGGTGCAAGGGCTAACTGGAGCTTCACCCCTGGAAGCTCGCGGTCCCCCCGGGAGGAGCCCGTAGGGACCCGGGTCACTGGGACTTAGGTGGGCCCTTGAAGACGATGGTCCAGAAGTAGTCCGAGGTCACATGCCAGAGGGTCATCGCTTACCAGACCGAGGTCGTATACCAAGGGATCCCCACTTGCCAGTCCGAAGTTACACACCAGGAATCACCGCTTGCCAGTCCGAAGTCAAACACCAGGAATCACCACTTGCCAGTCCGAAGTCAAACACCAGGAATCACGCTAGCCGATCCAAAGTCACACCTCAGGAATCACCACTAGCTGATCCGAAGTCAGGAACCAGGAACACCAAGACAAGACAGGAAGAAGGATCTGAAGTACAAGAACTCACCGAAGCAAGCAGACCTGACTACGTGGAATGTTGCCAAGTTGAGGAATGAGCAGAGGAAGCCTCCTTTTATACTTCCTCTGCACTGGCTCATAGGGAACAGCTAAGTGTAGTTAAAGGGATCAGGTCCCTTTAAATCTGAGGAGGAGGCGTGGCCTTGCGCCTAAAGATGGCGGCGGCCATCTTGGATTCCCTCCGCGGAGAGAAACACTGTTGGACGCCGCAAGAGAGGAGCAGGGACGGCTTCCCCCCTGGCGACCATCACTGGGGCCCATGCCAAAGCAACGGGCAAGGATCAGGGACCTCCCCCAGAGCTCCCGCGGTGGGTCGCCATCGCAGGCATGGTAGGGGACCGCGGTCGTGGCCTTCCATAGCCGCGGAACACAACACAAGTTATGGAATCTGAAGCCAGAAGATGTCGTGAAAGCAACTAACATAGTGGCTGATGTAATAAGGCATGCTAACATTAGTGCAGGTTTTTATTCCTGTTATAAGGCACATTTTTCTGGTGTAAGTTAACTAGGGGTGTGGATTCGTTTTCGACGTATTCGCAATCTGCAACATATATGTCCCTATTCGTTGTATTCATGGGGTCACGAAACGTATGGCGATCCCCCACGAATACAACATATCTAACGAATAAACCCCCCACCCTCCTGACCCTCCCCAAGACTTACCAAAAGTCCCTGGTGGTCCAGCGGGGGTCCTGGAGCGATCTCCTGCATTTGGGCTGTTGGCTGCCGGTATTCAAAATGGCGCCGATAGCCTTTGCCCTCACTATGTCACAGGGATTACTGGTGCCATTGGTCAGCCCCTGTCACATGGTAGAAGCAATGGATGGCCGGCACCATCTTGTGCTCCTAGCATGTGACAGGGGCCGACCAATGGAGTCCCTCCCAAGACTTGCCAAAAGTCCCTGGTGGTCCAGCAGGGGTTCTGGAGCCATATCCTGCACTCGGGTTGTCGGCTGCCAGTATTCAAAATGGCGCCGATAGCCTTTGCCCTCACTATGTCATGGGGCTACCGGTGCCATTGGTTGTCCCCTGTCACATGGTAGGAGCACAAGATGGCATGGGCCATTTTAAATACCGGCAGCTGACGACCCAAGTGCAGGAGATCATGCCAGGACCCCGCTGGACCACCAGGGACTTTTGGTAAGTTTTGGGCGATCAGGAGGGAGGAGGGTTCTGGTTAATTAAATTTAAAGGGTTGGGATGGTTTTTTTTTGGGGGGGGGAAACGAATACATACGTAACTAATGAACGGATCGGGGTCCCCCGAGAATGGATGCAACGGATTTGGCTCCCCACGAATACGAATACGAATACCGGACAAATCCGTCCCTGTTGCACATCCCTAAAGTTAACTGTGTATGTAACAAGGGTTTTAACTCCTAAAAAATGAATGTTAAACCAGGAGTAGAAACCAACACTAAGATTAGCGTGGATGCATGCCAATCCCATGTAAGAGTAGGCATTAGCTGTGCCTCAGCAATGCAAGGAGGTTCATTAAAGGGCAGACAATTTAAAGCACATTTTCTTAAAGCTGGAAATTTAACTCCGGGGTCAGAGCAGGAATAAAACTTAACTCAAATTTCAGGTTGCCATATTACACTATTGTTGTGCCCAGGGTGGTAGTGCCTAGAAGCAGTGCCTCCTTATTTATCAGTAACAGAAAGAAACAGAAATATGCAGGCAGATAAAGACTGTAAAGGCCATCTACACTATTATAATGTCATTAGGGTTGCCAACTGGCTCCAGATTTTCAGGACAGGTTGATTCAGTCCTGTTTTTACCCCATTTCATGCAGGGATTTATAGTTTTGCTTTCCTAAGGAACTGCAATAGGGAAGTCAGAGCTACAAGTCCCTGCATGCAATGGGATAAAAGCAAGATTAGATCAACCTGTCCTGAAAATCTGGAACCAGTTGGCGACCGTAAATGTCATAGATCCCAGTGAATCCTTGTATGTCTTTCCTTTTGAAGATAGGCTTGTAGGTCCACAGGTAGGGATGTGCATTCATTTTGGATGAATTAGGACAAATAAGGAGAACAAATTTCCCCCTATCCAAAACAACAGAAAATATAAGAGTTAACATCTGATATAACTTCTAAGTTACCTCCGGTCCCATCGCTGTAACCTCTTGGGTGTGGGACTCTAGGAATACACGGAGCTGTGATATTTCAAAGAAAACATATTTTTGGTTTAGGTATACTATTTCACATTTACAAGGAAATTTCAAAAACATTTTACCCCCCCCCCCCCCCTTAGCTTCCACCTCTGATCTCATCTCAAGAAATTTTCTTCTCCTTTCTTGCGTCATCCTTGAGAAATCAGGGTATATCCATATTTTATCTCCATGAAATTTTTCCATACGATTCCGCATATAAAGTCATAGCACCTCTTCCCGATCAGAGGCAAAAGAAAAGAAGACATGTAATGTTGATCTACTTGATATTACCATGTCTAATGAAGATTCAGTTATCGCTGTCAGATTCAAAGGTGCTTCTCCTAACTTACTTCCTGTTGCACTATTAACTCTTGAAGGTAAATAATAAATTGTGGAAACAGCAGGCATCGCTTGTTGAGGCATTTTCAAAATTTGTAGGAGGTACTCCTTAAACATATCATATGGCAATATTAGGTCATGTTTAGGGAAATTGAGAATTCTGAGATTTAGATATTTTAATGAGTTCTCTATCGCTTCAAACTTCTTTTCATACAGAATCTCTGATCTAGTGAATCTTTGTTGCCAGGTTTCTATATTTCCCATTCTTTTTTCCATCTGTTCCATTTTAATATTATTTTTAGAAAGGGAAGCTTCATTGACTAGAGTCCACAGTTATTTTAGTTAAGTTGAAAATTGCCATCTCTAGGGATTTTATTGCAGAAAAAGAGACTCTAATGTGATCTCTGCAGGCTTTTCAAGTTGTAAAACTCTGCCCCTTATATATCTGTTGCAACTGTTGCTACCGACGGCTTTGCCTACCTTTCCTTGTTTGCGGCTCCTCCTGCTCTTCACGCACGCCTGGCTGCAGCGGCGTCCGCCTGCCGTCCTCTCCGGTATCCCCTGACCGGTTTGGGCGCTGCCTCCCGCCATGTTCTTCAGGTACCTTAGGGCGTGCAGACCGCGCGGCCCTCCATTCTTATTTCCTCATTGGCGCGTTCCTCATGGGCATCCCCCTGTGATAACATCACGCTGCCCGGATATTTAAGCCTACAGTTTATTGCTAGCCGTTGAGTTAGCAAGGGGGATTCTTACGGATGGGATTCGCTCTCCATACCCAGCTACTCTGCCTCTCCAACTTCTATTAGATTCTTTCTGCTAATGGGGTACCTGCTCCTAGGGGGCCTCTTTTGCTTCTTTCAGGTCTTTATCAGGTAATCAGTACTTGCTCCTCGAGGGCCCATGTTCCCTGGCCCGCTGCCTGCATCTATCTCCTCTTCTACTTGGAAGAATTCGCTACAGACACCATCAGTAAGTACTACTATATCATCCACTCCTCTGAGCTGTCTCCCTGGAACCAGGTACTCGTTCCTCGAGGGCCTGCCTCCGTTCCAGCGCCAGTGCCATCTCCTACGTGGAACCGCTGTATGAGTACTTTCCCAACGAGTCTCTCTGCTCCCAGGGATCTGGTACTCGCTCCTCGAGGGCCAGCTCTCCCTATCTCGGGGCGTCTCCATATTTGGGACTCTGCGAATATTCTATTGTACTCATTCTCTCAGTTCTTTCCACTACAGCACTGCTGCCAGAGGAACTGCTGTTCCAGCACCCTGGGGAATATTAGCCCAGCCGGGCTACATCTTCTACTCACTGCTGCCACCTCTGGTGGCTTATCAAACTGTCTAAATAAAGAACTATCTGTGTTTGTGTGTCCAGAGCTGAGCCTGACCTGTGGCCCCTCATGGGACTTCCCCCCATGGGTGTGGTCAGCTGCCATAGTGTCCAAGGGTCCACCCAAACCTCACTAATTATAACAATATCCAGGTTCCAACTCGCCCGCTACAGCCGGGGTTCCTCCTCCCTTCCCTTCTGATTTGAGATCTAGTACAAGAAAATCTATAGGTAACTGGTGAGGCGGAGGAGGGATACATGGAGCTCCAGGGCTCAAAGATATTTCGGCCAGAAGGGCTGATATCTGCTCAGTATCAAAGACTTCCATGGCCATCTCCTCCGGCTTTGACCCAGATGTCGGCGTGAAAAAAGCAGGGATCAGTGACTGTGAGGCTCCGGTAAGGGAGATGATGTTGCCACCTGCCTTACTTTCGCCTTCCGTTTTGTATGCGGCATTCTGTTGCCACAATTAAGTAAAAATTTACTAAGAAAATTCAGTGGTTTGTGCCTTTTCACATTCAAACTCTCAACTAAACCCCTCAACCCTCCTATGCCATGAGTTACTTTTGATGAGATCCTTCTCTTTTCATCTCACTGTGATTTCTTTTTTTTTCTTTTTCATTTATACTGCATTTGCACATACTTGAGTGTCCTATTTAAAAATTGCTATTGCAGCTCATTCTTCCCCTCATGCTTCTACATAGGTGGTTATATACATGATCGTGTTGCAAGAAAATCATAGATTAAATGGGGACAATCCACTAAACATCAATAATAGTTAAGTGGATGGAGACAGGTCCGGAGGACTGGATATAGGTAGATATGGTTCCTACAAGATTTGAGGCAGCATGGCTATGCCAAAGGAAGGTCTGGTGATATAAGCAGACGTAAAAAGACTGAGGAGGTTAATTCGGTAGCATGCATGGTCAGCTTTTCTGGACTCTGAAGGAGCTTTTCTGCATTGGCCCCATTGGAAGACAGCCTGTTAATGGAGAAAATGAAGTTATAAATGTGGACAAAAAATAGCCAATGATACAAACATTGAATAAATGAATTTGTCATTTACATATTATACCTGACCACATGTGCTTTTTTACATACAGACATCTAGTTCCAGATGTAAGGCAGGATGTGAGGCGGCTGATTTTGATCTTTCCACCAAAAAGAAAACCAACACATTTTTGGAAACAAGTGCTTCTGTAAACTTTTGATCCCAGTTAGGTCACTTGTTTGTTTCTTTTTACATAACATCTGGGTTTTTTGAAGAGCTAGCCAGCATCACATGAAAGGATCCAAAAATACTATAACAGCGCTTACAGGTTAGCAGAGGAATGCTCTGGGGAGATTTACACCAATACATTGGTTTATTGATTCAGCTGGCTAAAGGCCACTGACAAAGATTGTTTATTGAACTTAACTGTTTGCAAGTTGCAATGTATATTTAAATGGATATGCATGTACATCTCTAAATAAGGTTTGCTACCTGATTTCATGAACCTGTGCAACATCTGTGGATTTATCAATTTGTTAGGCCAAAGCTTTTTTTTAAAGTGAAAGCTGTAATTGCAGCAAAGTCTGCAGCAGTTCTGAGGAAAAACTCAAACTAATTTCAAAGAAATCCATGACAGATTTCCTCAGATCTAGATTCGTTTCAGATTTTCTTTAATCTGTTTTGAATTTTTACAAGACCTACAAGAAAAAAACCCCCAATTTGACAGATCCTCCCAGCTGATCAGAAATTGGGGTGTTTTTTTGTTTTTTTTTGTTTTCTGATGAACCTGACTAAAATCCATATTTCTAATTGAACCTCAAATATTTTGTGCATCCCTATTTTGATTTCACAATGAACTAGTTTATGGGGAGGGGAATTTTCAAAGCTGTTTACACAGGTAAATAGGGATTTCTGCACTTACTCTGGCTGTTTGAAACCAGCTCTCCTTCAATGTGGAACATGCACCCAGGAAAGTCTCCCCCTCAAACTATCTGCCTTAAAAGCAAGTGCAAAAGTCCATGGTTACTTTGTACCCCACAGCCAGTTCCAAAGCAAAATCATACACAAACTTTCTCTTTGCAGCTTGGTGCAAAGTCCAGGGGAAAAAAAATACTGGTGGACTTTGTCCTAAAAGGGATAGTGTGAAATTTTGCTTCCCACCCATATATGAAAGGGCATGTGGCAAAGTGGAAGCATTCCCTGACAATGCAGGTTTTCAGATGAAGTTGTATAGTTAGTACCAAATAAAATTATCCAATGTCCAAGTTACAATTGTTTAACACTTCAATTACAAACAATAAATATAAAAGGTACATTTTTATTCAAGAAACAAACCTAGAAATCCATGTCAACTTTATAGAGAGTGTTATATGATCCATGACCTGCCTGTGTATGCTAGTGAAGGTGATTTCCAAAATGTTGTGTGTGTAAAAATTAGCATATATGTACCTCAGTAGCATGTACTCTTGTAATTGCTATTTTATAAACATTGAAAATATGCACTTAATGTAAGGTTTGTATTTACAAATATGTGTGTATATAGGATGGTCTAGGAATGTTCTGCGTAGGGGCAAACAAATATACATGTAAACTGCTATGTTAAAAGAGACTTATGCACCTAGATTTGTCAACTCACTCATGTAATTTTACACCTGTTAATTATCTTGTGTGATATCAAACATGTTTATTATGTACTGTTGGCTGGGAGAGAGGTCTAGGTGAACTGGGGGGGGGGGGGGGGGGGGGGGGGGGGATTAGGCTGAAGAACCAGGACATTCTCGATGACCTGGAGGAGGACTGGGCAAACAGGTGAAGTAAATAGTAACATTGGTAAGAACATTAAAAGTTGCCTTACTGGGTCAGACCAAGGGTACATCAAGTCCAGTATCCTGTTTCTAACAGTGGCCAATCCAGGTTACAAGTACATGCAAGTACCCAAACATTAAATAGATCCCATACTACTGATGCCGGTAATAAGCAGTGAATATTACTTATACTTAAGTCAGCATGATTAAAAGCAGTTTATGGATTTCTCTCTCAGGAACTTATCCAAACCTTTTCTAAACCTAGCTACAGTGACTGCCTTAACCACATCCTCTAGCAATGAATTCCAGAGCTTAATTGTATGTTGAGTGAAAAAGAATTTTCTCTGATTTGTTTTAAATGTGTTACTTGCTAACTTCATAGAGTGCCCCCTAGACCTTGTATTATATGAAAGAATAAATAACCGATTCACATTTTCCCATTCAAGTCCTTTCCTGATTTTATAGACCTCTATCATATCCCCCTCAGTTGTCTCTTCTCCAAGCTGAACAGCCCTAACCTCTTTAGCCTTACTTCATAGGGAAGCCATTCCATGCCTTTTATCATTTTGGTTATCCTTCTCTGTACCTTTTCCAGTGAAACTATATCTTTTTTTCAGATGCAGCAATCAGAATTGTACACAGTATTCAAGGTGTGGTCTCACCTTGGGGTGATATGGAGGAATTACGATATTTTCCATTTTATTTACCATTCCCTAATAATTCCTAACATTCTGTTTGCTTTTTTTGACTGCTGCTTTACACTAAGCCAACAATTTCAATGTATTGTCCACTATGATGCCTAGATCTTTTTCCTGGGTGTTAATTCCTAAAATGGAATCTAACATTGTGAAACTACATCATGGGTTATTTTTTCCTATGTGCATCACCTTATACTTATCCACATTAAATTTCATCTGCCGTTTTGACACCCAATATTCCTGTCTTGCAAGTACCTCCTGCAATTTATCACAATCTGCTTGTGATTAAACTACTTTGAATAATTTTGTGTCATCTGCAAATTTAATCACCTCACTCATTGTGTCCCTTTCCAGATCAACGGTCCAAGTACAGATCCCTGAGGCACTCCATTGTTTACTTTTTTCCACTGGGAAAACTGAATACTCTGTTTCCTGTCTTTTAAGCAGTTTGCAATCCACAGAAGGACATCGCCTCCTATCCCATGACATTTTAGGTTTTTTTGAAGCCTCTCATAAGGGACTTTGCAAATGCCATCTAAAAATTCAGCTTTATCCACATGTTTATTATCCCCTTCAAAAAATTTGTGAGCAAGTCTTCCCTTGCATAAATCCATGCTGGCTGTGTCCCATTAAACCAAGTTTATCTATATGTTCTGTGATTTTGATCTTTAGTATATTTTCCATGATGTTTCCCAGCACTGAAGTCAGGCTTACTGGTCTATAGATTCTTGGATCACAACTGGAGCCTTTTTAAATATCAAAGTTAAATTAGCTACTCTCCAGTCCTTGGGTACAATGGATGCTTTTAATGATAGGTTACAAATTGCGAGTAATAGGTTTAAAATTTTATTTTTTAGTTCTTTCAGAACCCTGAGATGTATGCCATCCTGTCCAGATGATTTGATACTCTTCAGTTTGTCAATCTGGCCAACTATATCTTCCAGGTTTACTGTGATTTAGTTCAGTTCATCAGAATCATCACCTCTGAAATCTGTTTCTGGAATGGGTTTCTCCCACAAATCCTCATTAGTAAACACCGAAGCAAAGAATTCAGTTAGTTATTCTGAAATGGCCTTATCTTCCCTAAGTGCCCCTTTAACCCCTCGATCATTTAACGATCCAAATGACTCCCTCGCAGGCATTCTGCTTCAGATATATTTTAAAAAGGTTTTATTATGAGTTTTTGCCTCTACAGCCAACTTTTTTTCTAATTCTTTATTAGCGTGTCTTATCAATGTTTTACATTTAACTTGACGATGCTTATATGTTTTCCTGTTTTCTTCAGATGGAACCTCATTCGAATTTTTGAGGGAAGTTTTTTTGGTTAAAATAACCTCTTTTACCTTGCTTTTTAACCATGCCAGCAATCATTTGGCCTTCCTACCACCTTTCTTAATGTGTGGAATACATATGGACTGCACTTCTAAGACAATATTTTAAACGATGTCCATGCCTGTTGTACACTTTTAACAGCACCACTTTTCAGTTTTTTTCCAACTATTTTCCTCATCTTATCAAAGTTTCCCTTTTTAAATTTTAGTGCTAGAGCTATAAATTTACTTATTGTTCCCTTCCATTTATAAATTTAAAATGTAATTATTTAATTAATTATTTATTTGAAATCTTTATATTCTGCCTATAGTGACTATGCCATGCTAGGCGGATTAGAATGCAAACATAAAACAATAGGTTACATAAAACAAATCACAAATATTAAAGATAATTAAATGATTTATACATGTTGAAACATTTAATTGAATAAGACAGTTTTTACTGCCTTTTAAAACAGTTATGATCACTATTGCCATGTGGCCCCAACACCGTTACCTCTCTCACCAAATCCTGCATTCCACTGAGTATTAGATCTAAAACAACTCCCTCTCTTGTTGGTTCCTGAACCAATTGTTGCATGTAGCAGTCATTTATTCCATCTAGGAACTTTATCACTCTAGCATAACCTGATGCTACATTTACCTAGTCAATGCTGGGGCAATTGAAATCTCCCAATATTACTGCACTGACAAATTGGTTAACTTCCATAATTTCTCTTAGCATTTCATCATCCAACTTATCATTTTGGCCAGATGGATGGTAGTATACTCCTATTGTTATGCTCTTCTCCAACAGAGATGGGCTTTCTACCCATAAGGATTCTATTGTGCATTTAGTCTCTTGCAGGATCTTTATCCTGTTGAACTCTATGCCATTCCGGACATAAACACCCCACTCCCCCCACAAAGTTGATCCTCCCTATCATTGGAATATAATTTGTATCCTGATATGGCTCTAAACATAAATCTTCTAACAGGTCTATAAGATGTCAATTAAGTCTATCTCATCATTCACTGCTGCACACTAAGGCCCAGATTTTAAAAGGCCTATGCACGCTGGGCCCAGCCACGCACATAAAGCCCCGGGATGCATGTAAGTTCCGGGGCATCAAAAAAGGGGTGGGAGGGGGCAGGGCAGTCCAGGGGTGGGAGCTGTCCAGGGGCAGGGCGGGGCTAGAGGCCCCCGGCACAGCTGCCATTTGCCGCTGTGCTGGGAGATCGCGTGCAGGCAGGGTGCCAGTGCATGCAATCTGTGCCTGCCCCTAAGACAGAGGACATTTTAATTGCAACATTCAAAATTTTTGAAATATTCTTAAATATTGCATAGTGAAAATGTCTGAAAAATATCTCTTTATGACCAATGATTATATTTATAAGATGAGGTCTGGATAAGACCATTCTGCTGACTTTCTACAAATAAGTAGATATCATCGTCTTTGATATGATGGTCATATATATATATATATATATATATATATATATATATATATATATTCACATATAACCACAATGGTGTGTCTATGAAATAGAGGTGAATTTTGGATTATACTTTCATCTAATAATTGAATCACCGATTATGACAATGGGCTTAACTCTTCCCTCATGGGCAGTAGCCTCATCCTTGGTGCGAGAGGTCAGTGCATCACCTGGAGAGTAGGTCCTTGATATAGGAGCTCTTCCTGTTACACCAGGGTGATGCTCTCTGACCAGGAGACCTTCCTTTTCCAAGGCAGTACCAGGAATGCCAGATTGGGGATGGGACTTGGCTAGTTTGTCCTTGAAAGTCTCCTCTATATACCTCACTGACTGCCTCAACTCCCCCATTTATGCCACTCTAGCCTCCAGAGATCAGATTCATTCTCTAAGAGCAGGAGTTCTTTACACTGGGTGCACACATATAATCTGGGTAAAAAATCATATATGTGATACTAGATGCAAAACACTGGAAGGCTCCTCCTCTTGCTGCTGGATTGCTGCTGTCTTCTTAATTTTATTGAGTTCTTAAGCTTAGGTTGCTAAGGGAGTAGGAATATGTAAATTAGAGTCCTTTACATTTATTGGTGTTTTCACTATTAATTTGTAGTGACCTGCAAGGTGATAATTAAACTCCTGAAAATGGCTGGGGCAATCCTGTGTTTTAGATAAAAAGCCTGATTGATTTTTAATGTAAAAATGTCTCTTGCCTATAATTCAAAGAATGAGCTATGGGTGGGAGAGAGGAAAAGAAAGACACTAGAATTAACTATCTTGTGAAGTCATTCATCAAATCGTGATGGCCCATTATCGCAATTTCAAAATTCAAATTAGGAAAAGGGGAGGAGTTTGAGCAGGGTTTAGGCCAAGTAAAAGGCTATAGCTCCGTGGGCAATAATGCATCGCACGTTATCACCCGCAATAGCGCCAGAAATAGCTACAGCTAGTTCATTGGCACTACAGGGGCAAAGGTGTGCAGCTCGGCCACAACCACAGCGGGCAAAAATGCACCACCACGATGCGGCATTCTGCTCACTATCACTCCCATCCATTTTGTAACAATAGCTCATCATTCCATATATTTAGAACAGAATGGTGAATCCAGGGGTTGGCTTGCTTTCTATATCACACACAAACTGTAAACTTTTAACTACCTTGGCTTGCTTTTTAAAGCAGACACTCATAAACTCTAAACAATTGACTACCTTGCCTTGCTATTTGTATCAGAAACACACAAACGAATAAATATACCCTACTATTTCACCTCTCCTCCAATCTTTTTAAGTCCTTAAATTTCCAATTCAGCTACCAGGAAGATGATATTCTCTCAGTGCTACCGCTGGTAATTTCACTTACACACATATGTTTTAAAATATATCGACTTACAAGCATAAATCGGATTTTATGTAAGTCCAACTTTATTTTTACATGTAAAATATGCATGCACATATTTTTAAATAATTGGGAAAAGTATGCACATTTGATACACTGAAATACTTTCAATGTATTGAATGCATTCATGTGTAAGCATATATATGCGTATATGGGGCAGGATTATAAAAGGGTTACGCACACCAGGCCTATTTTAAAAAGGCCCGGTGATGCACGTAAAGCCCCGGGACGCATGTAAGTCCTGGGGCTCGCAAAAAAAGGGTGGGGAGGGGGCGGGGAATGGGCGTGGTGGGGAGGGGAGGGGCGGGGAAGAGGTGGGGCCAGAGGCCTCCGACAGAGCGGCCATTGCTGCTCTGTCAGAGGATCGCGTGCCGGCAGGCTGCTGGGGCGCGCAACTTGTGCCTGCCCGATTTTGGAGCAGCCTGGGGAAGGCTGCTCGGCTCGGCATGTGCAAGGTGCACAATTGTGCACCACCTTGCGTGCACCGATGCCTGATTTTATAACTTGCGCGCGCAAGTTATAAAATCGGGCGTACATGTGAGCGCGCTGGGTAGCACGCGCACATGTAGGCCGTGCACGCTCCTTTTAAAATCTACCCCATGATCCAGGAGAAGAGGATAGGTTTGTGAGGAGGGTAGGTGAGGAATGGGTGTACAGGTATGTGTAGCTGAGCTGAGGGAGTGTGGTGGGTGAGGGAGGCTGTGTGTATACTCTTTGTATTCCTCCCCCCCCAGCAATTGAAGCATGGATCGTGTTGGGTCAAACTTCCTTATTAATAAAATTCAATGAGTCACATTTCAAGTCATTTAATAGCTACACACAAAAAGGGGACTTTTCAAACTACCTATATTTCTTCAATGTCCTATGTATTTCTTACCCGCAGTCTTTCAACATTTTCTATATGAATGTACAGGCGCATTTTTACTTTGAAAATTGCTTCAGAGATAAATTATCAACAAACATTAGCATCTGCTTTTCTACACATACTTTTTCCGATGGAAAATGAAATGTGTGCCTTTTAAAAATACATCGTCCCTTGACCTGAACCCCTCCTAATGCAAATAAGTCACACGCTTTGTACCTGCAGAAATGCAAGCTCATTTCAAAGTGAAAGATCTTGTGGAGTTTCCTTTTGGAAATCCTAACAGTATGTACAGCGCGTTTAGCAAGTATCCATATAATGTGTGCCCTTATTGAAGCAGGCTCAAATTACACACCAGGAAATGTATGTAGTGATTTGAAAATGCACCTCACCTATCTCTGCCCTGTTTTTGTTCAGTTAAATATGGACACTATTCACAAGCGCAAGTATTTACCATAGCTCCCACACTGAGAAGCAGGGAATCATTTTTAAAATGTGTTTATGCACACAGAAATTTTTTTGTAGGAATATGAAGCCTGCAATTTGTTGTTTAGTTCGATTTTTCTTTTTTTTTTTTTTGTTAGGGAGGGTTGCTTTTTAATCAGTATGTTTAATGTTTTTTCAATTTGGTTCATTTGCCAACCTCCCCCCCCCCCAAAAAAAAAAAAAAAGCATTAAAAACATGAAAAAACCAAAATAAAAAAAAAATGACTCAGTTGAAAAATGGGCCTTCAGTACTTCTGGCAGGGCCTCCCTGGACCCCTGCACCCGCCACTCATAGACCAAAACATGAGCTGGCCTGGCAGTAGTGTCTGCCTGGGGCTGGAGCCAGATCCTCCCCCCATTTGAAGCTGCTAGAACCCGAAAACTCCCATCCTAGCCCATACTTTCCCTTTCCAGGATCCTCATTGAAAAGGGGCAGAAGCAATGCCCACTTGCTCTCACCTGAGTCCCGATGCTTTAAAAATAGAATGTTTCCTCCAATGTGGCCCCTGCCATTTTGATGTATGAGCATATAAAACATTCATCAAATTGATGCCTGCCACACCAGAAGAAAGTGCCAAATTGACATCACTTTGGTGCCATCCTCCAGGTGGGTAGCATCATTTTTAAAGCACTGAGAACCAGAGGGGAGCAAGTGAGCATTGCTCCAGCCCTTTTTCAATGAGAATTCAAGAAGAGGGTAAGTGGGGCCAGAGTGGGAGCTCCTCAGCCCCATCGTTTTTAAACAGGGTGAGGAGGGTTGGGGGGGGGGGGGCACTCGACCCTGGCCCCAGCTCTGGTCTTGGCTGGCTCTGGGCAGTCCCCAGTAAGAAACAGGCACAGGTAGGACCAGGTATGGCTACCAGAAACCTGTTTTATTTTTTTCTAAAATGCAGAAAGGCAAAAAATGCCTGAACATTTTTGGGTGTTTTCATCGGAAGCTATATTTGGTTCATTCCATTAAGAATGAATCAAAAATAGCCTCATTTGTTACATTTTTGGCATTCATTTGAAATGAATGCACATCCCTAATGCTTTCATAACATTGTAGTTCTTCCGATCTTCCAGTGCTTTCATTTTATTATTCACAGTGCCTCTTATCCCCATGGTTAAGACAAGCTAAACCTTGCTTTCAGATTTCTTAGTTATTCTCATTCTCAGAAATGTTTTCCTTTTCTGTGCCGTGACTTTATTTAGAACCACAACTATTAAAATGCCCTGTCCTTCTAGCAGTGCAGGTGCCTGTACCTTAAAATTTTCAGGATTTCTAAGTTGAGGCTAACTAAAGATGCAAATCACTTTTTGTCGTGTCTGGTATTTGATGCTGGTATTATAGAAAGGCACTGAGTGTATATACTTTTTCATTTTCAATGCCTTTCATAAACTGAATTTCCAGAAGCTTCAGCAGAAATGTCTCCATATATTTCACTGAATCACATTAGCTTATTTCCTTTGAAATCCAAAAATAATTCTTAAATTGTTTCTCTGACTCCTATCATTTGCCATCTTTGAAATGTTTTAGTTCAACAATGATTTTGAGATTGGCCCATATCTGTAGCAGTATCACAGTATCTTCTAAGGAAGAATTCCTTTTCTTTTAGTCTATTTTGCAATAAAAATATGTGCACCACAAGGGATGCCACCTCCATTTTAATTTTTGTAGTTGCACCATAATTCTCTATCACTAGTACCTTCATGGATTGTCAGCCCATAACAATCTATTGTCAATTCTATCATTTAAAGAGGTTTGCCTGCAGGAGACAAGAAAACAAGTCTTTTCTGTGGCTGGATCTCTTTTGTGGGAATGTCTTCTGGACAATCTTTGACAAATTGATGATTATAAACTATTCAATAAGAGCTTGGTAAAGATAACTGAGTTAAGTGCGATTGGGCAGATGATTTTTATATTTCTTGATTGTATTATTTGTTGTATTGTTCTATAATGTTTTATATTGTAACTTGATTTGATGTTAAGAACATAAAAACACAAGAAATGCCATGCGGCGTCAGACCAAGATCCATCAAGCCTAGCATTCTGTCTCTGTCAGTGACCAGTCAGGGTAACAAAACAAGTACCCGTCAAATCCCAAATAATATATTTCTTGTATCTCACTTCCAAGGTTAAGCGCTGGTTCTTCCAACTCTACCTGGCTAATAACTGTTTATGGACTTTACCTTCAGGAATTTGTCCAGTCCTCTTTTGAGCCATTACCTTGGGGCTGATGTAATAAAACCCACACTAAAACTGGAGTTAAATTTTAGCATGGATATTACTTAACACAGATGTTAAAAACAGGGTTCTCCTTGGGATGCAGTAAGCTAATGGGGTGCAAATCATACAGGAGTTAAAAAAGCATTGTAAACAAAAAAGCACACCAAAACGTGGGTTACACTGAAAAAATCTGCACCAATGCACATAAGTGTTTTAAAAAGTATTTAAAAAAAGAGTAAGGACGTACATGCTTGAATTTAGAAGGAGTGTGACAAAAATAACCTTTCAGCAAAAATGGCACTGGGCATCCTGACTTGGGTACAATCTCACATGCAAGACCATTCAGGCAAGGTATGCCAAGTGAAATCTATTTATTTATTTATTTATTTATTTATTTATTTATTTAACAGTTTTATATACCGACATTCATTGGGGATATCACATCGGTTTACATTAAACAAGAACTACGCTTAAGTGACATTTGACAGATAACATGAAATAACTATACAATACCAGGAACAGGAGATATATGAGGAGCTATAAGATAAGAATAAATATATACGGGAACCTATGTACACAGCACTAAAATTACTTACAGAGTTGCTTACAAAATAACTAAGGCAAAAGTTATCTATTAGTTACAGAAATAATTGAAATGAATTTAAACGGTGCAGAAACAATGGGAAGAATAGTACAATGACTTAAATTTAGGTCAGGGCAGTTAGTATGAGAGGGAATATTGCATTTTAAACATTTGTATCAGGAGTATATACATCAAAAAGGTAGGGAATAAAGGAGGATGCAGAGTGACTGAGATGGGTAGGGTTACGTGTAAGCTTGTGCGAACAACCACGTCTTTAATTTTTGCTTGAAAAGTTTTGGGCAATCTTCCCAGCGTAGATCTACTGGCATTATGTTCCATAAGGCAGGGCCGGCTATAGAGAGTGCACGTGCTCTAGAGGATGCAAGGTTGGTGAGTTTGGGGGATGGAACACGTATGGTAGCAAGGTATTGGTTTCTGGTTGGTTTAGATGAAGTGTGGAATAGCAGTGAATCATTGAACCATTTCATATTGGGATTGTGAAGAGCCTTATGTATGATAGAGGTCTTAAATTGGATACGGGATGTGATTGGGAGCCAGTGCAATTCCTTTACTACTGGTGAGATGTGATCATTTCTGCGTGTATTAGAGAGGATCCAGGCAGCAGTGTTTTGCAAAATTTGGAGGGGGTGGATAGAGTTTTTGGGTAAGCCTAGGAGAAGTGAGTTACAGTAATTGATTTCAGAAAAAATCATAGTTTGTAGTACTGTACGAAAGTCAGGAAGGTGGAGCAAAGGTTTTAATTTTTTGAGGGTGTGCATTTTAAAGAAACACTCTTTCAACGTTGTATTAATTAATTTCTTAAGGTTGATTTGATTGTCTAGGGTGACCCCTAGATCTTATACCTGTTGGGAGAATGAGGTTAAGGGTGATAGAGAGTAATGCAGGGGGAGGGTGTTAGGGTAACTTTGTGGTGAAATAAGCATCAGTTCAGTTTTTGCCATGTTAAGGGCAAGGTGAATGTTGGATAGGAGCTTGTTGATTAAGAGTAGCGTGGGTGTCCGATACTGGAATGAGTATCTGAACATTGCCGCCATAAATATAGTGGGGAAAATTGAGATCAGATAGGAGGTGACAGAGCGGCAGGAGGTAAATGTTGAAGAGGGTGGAGGACAGAGAGGAACCTTGTGGGGCTCCTTGGTTAAGGGGAATTGCTTTAGACTCATGGTTTCCGATTTCGACTTTAAAGTTTCGATTGCTGAGATAGGATTTGAACCAATTGTGGGCAACACCTGTTATTCCAATTTCATTAAGGCGCTGAAGGAGGATATTGTGGATGATGGTGTTGAATGCTGAGGATATGTCTAGGAAGGCTAACATATATGTTTGTCTTTTATCTAGGCCTTTAATGAGAAAGTTTGTCAAGGAAAGGAGGAGGGTTTCCGTGCTATGAAATTTCCGAAAGCCGTACTGAGAGGGAGAGAGGAGTAGATGGTCATCCAAGTATTCAGTGAGGTGCTTATTGATTGTTTTTTCAAGGATTTTTGAGATGAACAGGAGATGAACGGGAAATCAAAGGGTAAGCTCTCTAGGGAAGGCACCTATGGTTGAACAGTAACATTCTTGGTGCTTTGCTCCTCAAATGGCTGTAGTTCCCTGTTCTAGAAAGCTTACCCTTTGATTTCACTTGTCAAAATGGCCTTACATGCGAGATTGGCACTGAGTACAATCTTGCATGCAAATCCATTTTGGTCACACTCCTTCAAACTTCAAGTGCTTACCGCTATACTCTTATGCGTGCCGTCTGCGGCAGAACCGCAGTGCAGCCCCCTCACCTTCTTACACAGACTCCACCTTCTGGTTTCTCCTCGCCAGCAGTGGTAGGCCACCAGCTCTGACCTCGGGCCACTCCCGGTGCCTCCAGCTCTGCCATAGTCCCCAGCGTATCAGGTCAAGATGTCATTGCTCGTTGGGCCTCTCCGCGTGGCCCGTGGAGAGACGCCACTTACTGTTCTGTGCCCCTCCCTAGGCGTAGGCGCACATCACTGATTCTTATGAAGGGCCCACGGTGGGAACCTGGTCGCAGCCCCAGATGATGACGTCAGACTCTTCAGTGTATTTAAGCTCAGGCCTCACTCCATAGCGTTGCCTTTGCAACAGGTCTCCTCGCTACTTGAGTATTTGTTGCTGCTAGAGATTTGTCTCTATTCTTCACTCCTGACCCTCGTTGTTCCTGGTTCCTGTTCTCTTCATTCCTGCCCTGCCTATGTCTTGGATTGACTACACAGATATTGACCTCACTTTGCTTGACTATGCTTCAGCCTATCTCCAGACCCAGACCTCTGCTACACCTGACCACGTTACTGCTTATCTCCAGACCTCGACCATCGCTTTGATTGACCAATGCTATTGACCTCTTCATGATCAGACCATTGCTTTGATTGACTAATGCTATTGACTTCTCCATGATCAGATCTCAGCATTGCTTGCTACGACTTCCACTTTGCCGCCAGTCCTGATCCAAGCCTGTAATTGACGCCTCTCCTAGCCTACTCCCTAGACGTGGACTTATTAAGCTTCAGCCTATCTTTCCTCTGTCAGCTTCTGTTCCATTGGTGCCCGAGTTCCAGTACCTTACCCAGTCCAGAGTAGGACTACGCCACCTATTATCTGCTATCTCTGGGCTGAATCAATGTTTTTTGATATCCAACCTCGAGGCCCACCTAAGTCCTGCCGGTCCTGGCACCCAAAGGCTCAACCCACGGGGAACGAGAGCTGGTATAGGTGAAGTACCAGCGGCCTCTGCCTATCAGCCCACTCCACCTGCCAATGGTGGGGACCCGTAGGTCCTCCCCTATGGGTTGCGTCAACCCCACCTTGGCCCAAGGGTCCACCTCCGACGCAACAGGTTGCAAATGCCATGGACTTGGTGGAGCCGCATGCCCTCCAGGCCATCCCAGGCCTGGCAGCCAAGGTACAAGAACAGCAGCAATTTCTTGAGTCATTGGCCTCCTCCATGGATCGTCTTCAAGCCCGGCTTGGTGCCCTCACTAATAATTCAGTTTCCATTCCATTCCAGCTCCTCCTCATCCACAGCCATCTCCATCGATGCTGCGAGCCTTGTTGGCCCTCCCAGCGCCCCCGAGCTTTAATGGTGACTCCAGACTCTGCCAAGGGTTTATTAACCAATGTTACATGCAATTTGCTCTGCAGCCCTCCGTCTTCCAGGACGAATTGACTAAGGTCACCTTCATCTTATCCCGCCTCGAGGGGAAGGCGCTGACTTGGGCTTCCCTCCTGTGGGAATGCTCCGATTCCTTGTTGAAGGAACTGACTCAGTTTGTGGCTGTGTTTCGATGGACCTTCAATGAGGAAAAGAGGAGCAGGGATGATATGATACAGACGTTCAGATTCTTGAAAGGCTTTAAAGATCCAAAGTCAACAACAAACCTTTTCTTTTGGAAAAAAATCAGCAGAACCAGGGGTCACAATTTAAAACTCCAGGGAAGAAGACTAAGAACCAATGTCAGGAAGTATTTCTTCATGGAGAGGGTGGTGGATGCCTGGAATGCCCTTCCAACGGAAGTGGTGAAGACCAAAACTGTGAAGGATTTCAAAGGGGCATGGGATAAACACTGTGGATCCATAAAGTCTAGGGGATCATAAAGCCTAGAGGATGGGAATGAAGAGAAGAGGCATGGGGATGACTTGCAGGAATGACGGCTACTAGGGATGTGAATCGTTTTTTGACAATTTAAAATATCGTCCGATATTTTTTAAATCGTGAAAAATCGTTAAAGAGTGCAGTACAATAGAAATTCCCCCGATTTATTGTGAAAAATCGTTAATCGGGTTTGTGTCCACTAACGGGAGTTATTTGGGGGGGGGGGGGTGGAACCGGCACACCAAAACAACCCCTAAACTCACCCTGACCCTTTAAAACTAATCCCTTACCTTCCCCCACCCTCCCAAACCCCCCCCCCCAAATGTTTTAAAATCACCTGGTGGTCCAGTGGAAGCCCCAGGACCGATCGCCCGCTATCGGGCCATCGGCTGCCACTAATAAAAATGGCGCCGATGGCCCGATAAAAAAAAACCCACCCCAACCCTTTAAAACTGACTCCTTAGCCCCCCCCCCACCCTCCCGATCCCCCAAAAAATGTTTTAAAATTACCTGGTGGTCTAGTGGGGGTGCTGAGAGTGATCTCCCGCTCTCGGGCCGTCGGCTGCCACTAATAAAAATGGCGCCGATGGCTCTTTGCCCTTACCATGTGACAGGGTATCCGTGCCATTGGCCGGTCCCTGTCACATGGTAGGAGCACTGGATGGCCAGCACCATCTTTAAAAATGGTGCCAGCCATCCAGTGCTTCTACCATATGACAGGGGACGGCCAATGGCATGGATACCCTGTCACATGGTAAGGGCAAAGGGCCATCGGCGCCATTTTTATTAGCGCAGCCGATGGCCCGAGAGTGGGAGATCGCTCCCCGCGCCCCCACTGGACCACCAGGTAATTTTAAAACGTTTTGGGGGGGGGGGGGGGGTCGGGAGGGTGGGGGAGGCTAAGGGGTCAGTTTTAAAGGGTCAGGGTAGGTTTTTTGTTTATCGGATCGGGCACAGCCGATAAACAAAAAACCATTTGGGCCGGACGATAAAAATTATAAGATTTGAATCGGAACCGGAACCGAGCTGATTCCGGTCCCGATTCACATCTCTAACGGCTACAACCTGGTGATTAATACCCTTATTCAATAAACGTTCACACGGTTAATGCAACTCCAACATTGCTCTATGCTTCAACAGCAAGGAGAAATGTGGAAAAGAGGACTTGCATTCAGGCAACAACCAACAAGGCTGCACAGTCTGGGTAAACAAATAAGAGTGGGAGTAGCTTGCTTGTTGCGGCGGTTACTACCCCAAACCAATTAAGCCTGATAGTTCATTTCAATGCATATCCAGCATTGATCTCTGCTTCAATGGCAGGGGGAAATGAAGATAAGAGGATTTACATTCAGACAACAAGGATTGAATTGCACAGTCTAGGTAAACAAATAAGTGTGGGAGTAGCTTGCTTGTTGCGGCGGTTACTACCCCAAACCAATTAAACCTGATACTTCACTTGGAATGCATATCCAGCACATCTCACTGCTTCAACAGCAGGGGGAATGAAGAAAAGAGGATTTATATTCAGAGAACAACCAACAAGAAGTAACTTTCATAGTTTGGGTAAACAAATAAGCATGGGAGTAGCTTGCTTATTGCAGTGGTTACTACCCCTAACCAATTAAACCGGATACTTCACTTTGAATGCATATCCAGCGCAACTCACTGTTTCAATGGCAGGGGAATGAAGAAATAGGATTTACATTCAGACAACAACCAACACGGACTGAATGGCACAGTCTGGTTAAACAAATTGTTGTGTTCGGGCCTGTTTTCGCCCTCACTCCACCCTCTCTACCTTAGAGGTGACTCCCTTCGGGTCTGACAGATGCTGCCGCGACTTCTCCTCGCCATACTTCCTGGAATCCCCGGGCTGGCCTGTCGCTGTGGATCCACCATGTTCTTGATGACGTAAAGGCACGCGCTCCAGAGTTTGTACCGGCAAGGTCGCGAACCTCGGGGGCATCCCCCCATAGTGACGTCATCTGCTTTCAGTTTAAAATGTCTTTACTTGCAGCTACGAATTGAGTTAGCATGGGGTTTGACTGCGGGGATCATACCGACCCGCTTCATTCTCCGCTGCTCTGCCTCCACCACCTTACCCAGTGTTACCCGCTCCTCGGGGTCCCGCTCTCTCTCTTCTTGATTTCAATTGCTAAGACGGGATCCAGTACTCGCTCCTTGAAGGCCTATGTCCATGAATGCTCAGAAGACTCCTTACTACCTGGAAGCGATCGCAGACATGAACACAGTGAGTTCTATTACAGATAGGAATCAGTACTTGCTCCACGAGGGCCTATATTCCTAATCTCCAAAAACTCCCTTCTGTCTAAGACATTATCGCAGGAACGGAGATCGTGAGTCATTATTATAAATTGCAGATAGGAACCAGTACTCGCTCCATGAGGGCCCATGTTCCTAAATCCCTTCTCAACTCTCTTCTGTATCAGAAACTATTATATATCTATATCTGTGCATTACTATTACAGATTGCAGATAGGAACCGGTATTCGCTCCACGAGGGCCTATGTTCCTAAAACCCTCCAAAGACTATCTTCTATTCCATAAGCCATCTCATACACAGATATTGTGAGTTCTCATTCCAGACTGCATATAGGAACCAGCACTCGCCGACGGCTCCTGTTCCTGAATACTGAATACTCTCTGTTGCATCGAGGCCATTACAGATATCTACAATTGTGAGTGTATCATCTACTACTGGTTATGTATCCAGCATACCCTGGCTACTCACTATCTATAGTCTCTCTCTACAGCTCAGCAACCCAGAGACCGCAATTCCAGTATCAGAGGGACTTCAGCCCTGCCGGGCACATCAGCTCACTACTGCCACCTCTGGTGGTTCTACTTCCAGTCTAATAAAGAACTATCTGTGTTTGTCTCCATATTTCAGCCTAGCTGATGGTCCCTCTCAGGACATCCTCTTGAGGGTGTTGTCATCTGCCATTGGCCCAGGGATTCACCAATTTACCTCAAGTGTTCATCCCTTACACTACTAGAGCAGTATTATACGACTGCCACTCTGTGGGAAGCCAACCCACTACAGAATACTAACTCCGCCTACGGAGTATTACAATTGTTAGCTCTTCCCCTTGGCAGGGTGATCCATAACCAATTGCTAACTCCCTAGTGGACCTATAACAGATTGCTAATGCCTCCCCATGGCGGGATAAGGGGGAGCAGTTCCTATAGATTGCTACTCGACATCACTCTGCTCCTGAATTCCTCTCTGGCCAGAAATTCTGGTTAAGTACTCGATATATCCGACTTCAGATACCATCCCAAAGATTTGCTCCTAGATATATTGGTCCTTCCTCAGTTACCCGACGCATTGGACCCATTACATACCAGCTTCGGCTACCTCCTACACTGGGAATACATAATACATTTCATGTATCGCTTTTAAAACCTGTGGTTCTATTCTGACCTGCCCAGAAGGCTCCTGAGCCACCTCCATTGGTGGCAGAAACCGATACGACGTACAAGGTGCATGAAGTCATCGACGTCTGCCATAGGGGCCAGCAGTGGTAATACCTCCATTCCTGAGATGGTTACAGAACCGAAGAAAATTTGTGGGAACCAGCTCAGAACATTCTGGAAAAAACTCTCCTCCTGAATTACCATTGTGCCATCTGGGCAAACCCCGACCTCCAAGAGGGGGGCGTAAAGGGGGGGTACTGTTATGCATGCCATCCATGGCAGACCCACGGCACAGCCCCCTCACTTTCTAACACAGACTCCAGCTTCTAGTTCCTCCTCGCTAGCAGTGGTAGGCCGCCAGCTCTGACCTCAGGCTGCCCTTAGTGCCTCTGGCTCTGCCATAGTCCACAGCGTTTCGGGTCAAGATGCCATTGCTAGTCGGGCCTCTCCGCATGGCCCGCGGAGAAACGCCACTAACCGTGCCGCGCCCCTCACTAGGCGTGTGTGCATCACGGATCCTTATGAAGGGCCCGCGGTGGGAACCTGGCCATGGCCCCGGATGATGACGTCAGACTCTTCAGTGTAATTAAGCTCAGGCCTCGCTCCATAGCGTTGCCTTTGGATCAGGTCTCCTCACTACTTGAGTACTCATTGCTGCTAAAGATTCATCTCTATTCTTCACTCCTGACCCTTGTTGCTCCTGGTTCCTGTTCTCTTCATTCCTATCCTGCCTATGCCTTGGATTGACTACACGGATATCGACCTCGCTTTGCTAGACTACGCTTCAGCCTATCTCCAGACCCAGACCTCTGCTACGCCTGACTACGCTACTGCCTATCTCCAGACCCAGACCTCAGCTCCGCTCGATTATGTTACTGCCTATCTCCAGACCTCCGCTACGCCTGACCACATTACTGGTTATCTCCAGACCTCAACCATTGCTTCGATTGACCAACATGATCAGACTATTGCTTCGATTGTCTAACGCTATTGACTTCTCCATGATCAGATCTCAGCATTGCTTGCCATGACTTCCACTTTGCCATCGGCCCTGATCCAAGCCTGTCATTGACTCCTCTCCTAGCCTACTCCCTGGACGTGGATTTATTAGGCTTCGCCCTATCTTTGCTCGAGGGCCCTCTGTCAGCCTCTGTTCATTGGCGCCCGAGTTCCAGTACCTTACCCAGTCCAGAGTAGGACTACGCAACCTATCATCTGCTGTCTGTGGGCTGAATCAACCTTTTCTGATATCCAACCTCGAGGCCCTCCTATGTCCTTCCCACCCTGTCACCCAAAGGCTCAACCCGCAGGGAATGAGGGCTGGTATAGGTGAAGCTCCTGCGGCCTCTGCCTATCAGCCTGCTGACGGTGGAGACCTTGGCCCAAGGGTCCACCTCCGACGCAACACATACTCCTGGTTTAATGCACTTAAGTGGATTTTCAGGTTAACTCTTTGGCCTGAGGAGGAGTAAATGTTAACTCACATTTCTGGTGTCCATGATATTCTATTGTGGTGCCCATGTGGTAGTGCCTTTGTATCAGACTGAGCACAGCAATAGAATAACTTTAGCCATCAGAAATGTGAGTTTACTTCACCTCAGACCAAAGAAGGTATAAGCTCTCTGGGGATAGCACCTGCAGCTGAATGAAACATCAGCTTTCATGGGAAGGCACCTTCAGCTGAATAGTAGGGATGTGAATCGTTTTCCATATCGTCTTAACGATAGAAATCGTGTGGCAGGGCAAGAAAATCGTCTTAGGCACGATTTTTTAGTTAAAAAATCGTTAAAAATCGTTTTTTTCCGATTAGTGCGCACTAACTAGAGTTAGTGCGCACTAACTGGGAGTTAGTGCGCACTAACTGAAAATGATACAATTTGACACTTTTCAGGTCAGTTAAGGTCAGTTTAGGAATGAATATGTATTCCTATTGGCTGCCCTCTTATTTATTCATGTTACCAAGTTTCCTACTGACAGTATATGGGGGATGGGAAATGGAAACAGTTGGTAGCTTGACAAAACAAGTAATGTGATCAGTCAATGTGACTAGAACTTGTGCCCTAACCCTGATACCAGGGGTATTGTGATCTTCCTGCACACAGTGCCCTATCCCTATTAATACCAGGGGTGTTGTGATCTTCCTGCACACAGTGCCCTATTCCTGATACTGGGGGTGTTGTGATCTTCCTGCACACAGTGCCCTATTCCTGATACCGGGGGTGTTGTGATCTTCTTGCGCACATCCCGGTATCAGGGATAGGGCACTGCATGCAGGAAGATCACAACACTCCTGGTATTAATAGGGATAGGGCACTGCATGCAGGAAGATCACAACACTCCTGGTATTAATAGGGATAGGGCACTGCATGCAGGAAGATCACAACACCCCTGGTATCAGGGATAGGGCACTGTGTGCAGGAAGATCACAATACCCCGGAGGAGTGAGGGTCAGGCAGCTCCCCCCTGTCTGTGAAGCCAGCTTCTCACTAGTAATGCAGGGAGGGAGCTGTCTCAGACTTCACCATCCACCCCCCCCCCCCCCTCACCCACACACCATTCACTAGCTGGGACATGGGGGAAGTCAGGAGTGAGGGACAGGCAGCTCCCCCCTGTCTGTGAAGCCAGCCTCTCACTAGTAATGCAGGGAGGGAGCTGTCTCAGACTTCACCATCCTCCCCCCCCCCCCTCACCCACACACCATTCACTAGCTGGGACATGGGGGAAGTCAGGAGTGAGGGTCAGGCAGCTCCCCCCTGTCTGTGAAGCCAGCCTCTCACTAGTAATGCAGGGAGGGAGCTGTCTCAGACTTCACCATCCTCCCCCCCCCCCCTCACCCACACACCATTCACTAGCTGGGACATGGGGGAAGTCAGGAGTGAGGGTCAGGCAGCTCCCCCCTGTCTGTGAAGCCAGCCTCTCACTAGTAATGCAGGGAGGGAGCTGTCTCAGACTTCACCATCCTCCCCCCCCCCCTCACCCACACACCATTCACTAGCTGGGACATGGGGGAAGTCAGGAGTGAGGGTCAGGCAGCTCCCCCCTGTCTGTGAAGCCAGCCTCTCACTAGTAATGCAGGGAGGGAGCTGTCTCAGACTTCACCATCCTCCCCCCCCCCCCCCTCACCCACACACCATTCACTAGCTGGGACATGGGGGAAGTCAGGAGTGAGGGTCAGGCAGCTCCCCCCTGTCTGTGAAGCCAGCCTCTCACTAGTAATGCAGGGAGGGAGCTGTCTCAGACTTCACCATCCTCCCCCCCCCCTCCCCCACACACCATTCACTAGCTGGGACATGGGGGAAGTCAGGAGTGAGGGTCAGGCAGCTCCCCCCTGTCTGTGAAGCCAGCCTCTCACTAGTAATGCAGGGACGGAGCTGTCTCAGACTGGTATCAGGGTTAGGGCACTGTGTGCAGGAAGATCACAACACTCCTGGTATTAATAGGGATAGGGCACTGTAAGAGATGACTGTAGTAGATTGAATAAAGATCTGATGTTTCTGCTCTCCTCACACCAAACAAAAACAACACACAAGCAGAGAAGCCCTTCTTACAAAGCTGAGCTAGTGAGTTAAGTAGGAGGAAAAGTAAACATACTGGTGCCAGTGTGGCTACTTAAAAAATACACTTACCAACAATCAATTACATATATTTGAACTGTGTACAGTTCCAGCCAGGACCACCTTTCTAAAATGCACAGTGATTGGCAAATTCAACATGCACTAGCATTTCAGGTGCCTGCTAACAAAAATAATAAACAAACAAGTTCTAGTCACGTGAGTGCTGATCATTACATTACTTTTTTGTCAAGCTTCCAACTGTTTCCATTTCACATCCCCCCAACCATATTGGTAACATCAGTAGATAAGAGCACAGCCAGCCAATAGGAATACATACATACATATTCATTCCTAAGTGACCTTTACTGACCTGGGAAGTGTGAACACTTTGTTTCATTTTCTGTTGGTGTTCGTTAGTTTCCAGTTCCATTTCCCATCCCCCCAACCATCACCTCAGTGGTAACCTTGGTAACATCAATAGATAAGAGGGCAGCCAGCCAATAGGAACACATATTCATTCCTAACTGACCTTCAGTGACCTGGAAAGTGTTTATTTGTATCATTTTCAGTTAGTGCGCACTAACGGGGAGTTAGTGCGCACTAACTCGATTTAGTGCGCACTAACACGATTTAACGATTTTTAACGATAAATCGTTAGAATTTCTATTGTATCGTGTTCTATAATGATTTAAGACGATATAAACATTATCGGACGATAATTTTAATCGTTGAAAAACGATTCACATCCCTACTGAATAGTATGCCCTTGGAGTTGAGTGACTATCCTGATTTTGAAGTACTATTCAGGTGTAGTGTCCACTCCAGAGGGCATATATTGGAAATGTAAATCCTCTTGGGTCTGAGGTAGAGTACCACACTGGGCACAACAATAGACAATATTTGCTACCAGAAATGTGAGTTTACTCCACCTCAGATCCAGGAGTTAAATTTCCAATGTAAACTTACTGAGGCAGGCACCAGTCACAGGTTTTCTCGGTTTTCCTGTACAGCTGGACAGTACATGCACGTGTAGTGCTAAAGTGTGCACTCAGCGTTGATCACCCAGACAGCCTATGCTTTGTTCATCTAGCTGTAGGTGCCTTTCCCAAATATCTTATTTTTTATTTTACTTGCAATTCCTTGTCAAAATGCCCTTAAATGAGAAAATGTTCCCACAAGTTGGGATGCACAGCACCAATCTCACATGCTGTGCCATATTGACAAGGCATGGCAATCAAAGCATAAGCTCGCTGGGATGGGCTCCTTTAGCTGAACAATACGCATTTTGGTGCTGTGCATCCAACTTTGGCATCCCGTTCAGCTTTAGCTACCTTACCCAATACCCACAGAGAGCTTATGCTTTGTCAAGCTAGCTGTAGTTGTCTACCCCAGAGAGCTTAAGCTTTGATTTCACTTGCCATTCTCTGCCAAAAGGGCTTTGAATGAAAGACTTTGCTCTTTAAAGTGGGCCTTTACAGCTAGCTGAACAAAGTGTAAGCTCCCTGGGGTGGGCATCTACAGTTACATAGTACACCAAAGTTGATTACACAGTGGTGATGAACTGTTCAATTGTAGATGCCCTCCCCGAGAGCACCAGATATTAAACTTCTGGGTCCAAGGTGAAGTAAACTCACATTTCAGCTTCTAATATAAGCATTAGCATGAATTACAGGGCTAAATTTGTAACCACTCACATAAGAAAGTCAGAAAATACATGCATAAGCTAAAATTATTTTTACAGCAAACTCTCATGCATATATATTATTCACTTTTAAAATTATCCCACCAAAATTAGCCACATCCATCTCCACCTGCTCATTTGTACACAGGACATTTTTGAGAAAATCTATGCACGTATCTTTGAAAATCCAGATGTCTAAGTCCAAACCCATCCCACCTCTACCCCTGGGAACACTTCCACTCAGGCAAGGTACACTTAAGTGCTTATAGGACATTAGGCATGCAAGTGGACCTGCATATTGGGTGGGTAATATTATAACAACTGTAGCTTTGTTTTACTCATGGAAATGTCTTTGAAAATTATCTTCCCTATCCTATCTAAGAATTGTTTTTCCATAGGCAACTCCTATTTTGTTGCACAACCCGTAGTGTTGAAGCAGCTGAGTGCATTGTTAGTAGGAGTCTTATAGCAGCAAATGATACATAGTCATAGGCTCTGATTCACCATCCATTTTGTATTTTTGGTAAAAACTCCTTTATTGATTCAACCCATGATGTTATTTGTGCTTGCATGCAAAATAAAAATGTCTTTTCAACATCAGATTCTAGTCAAGACAAAGACATGCTTAAAAGCAAAAACATCATATTGCATCAGCTCTAGGTTCTTCAGAGAGCAGGGCTGACTACCTTTGAAGGTTAAGGTGTATGAAGGTCAGACACACAATGCTATTAAAGGTGCTGCTAATAGGGATGTGAATCGTTTTAGGACGATTAAAATTATCGTCCGATAATTTTAATATCGTCTTAAACCGTTATGGAACACAATACAATAGAGATTCTAACAATTTATCGTTATAAATCGTTAGAATCGTGAGCCGGCACACTAAAACCCCCTAAAACCCACCCCCGACCCTTTAAATTAAATCCCCCACCCTCCCGAACCCCCCCCCAAATGAGTTAAATAACCTGCGGGTCCAGCGGCGGTCCGGAACGGCAGCGGTCCGGAACGGGCTCCTGCTCCTGAATCTTGTTGTCTTCAGCCGGCGCCATTTTCCAAAATGGCACCGAAAAATGGCGGCGGCCATAGACGAACACGATTGGACGGCAGGAGGTCCTTCCGGACCCCCGCTGGACTTTTGGCAAGTCTCGTGGGGGTCAGGAGGCCCCCCACAAGCTGGCCAAAAGTTCCTGGAGGTCCAGCGGGGGTCAGGGAGCGATTTCCCGCCGCGAATCGTTTTCGTACGGAAAATGGCGCCGGCAGGAGATCGACTGCAGGAGGTCGTTCAGCGAGGCGCCGGAACCCTCGCTGAACGACCTCCTGCAGTCGATCTCCTGCCGGCGCCATTTTCCGTACGAAAACGATTCGCGGCGGGAAATCGCTCCCTGACCCCCGCTGGACCTCCAGGAACTTTTGGCCAGCTTGTGGGGGGCCTCCTGACCCCCACGAGACTTGCCAAAAGTCCAGCGGGGGTCCGGAAGGACCTCCTGCCGTCCAATCGTGTTCGTCTATGGCCGCCGCCATTTTTCGGCGCCATTTTGGAAAATGGCGCCGGCTGAAGACAACAAGATTCAGGAGCAGGAGCCCGTTCCGGACCGCTGCCGTTCCGGACCGCCGCTGGACCCGCAGGTTATTTAACTCATTTGGGGGGGGTTCGGGAGGGTGGGGGATTTAATTTAAAGGGTCGGGGGTGGGTTTTAGGGGGTTTTAATGTGCCGGTTTTGCGATTTTTAGATTTTTAGATTTTTCACGATATTTTACCCCCCCAAACGGCAACAATACGATTCCCTCCCCCTCCCAGCCGAAATCGATCGTTAAGATGATCGAGGACACGATTCACATCCCTAGCTGCTAATGCTCTACCTCCTACATATAAATCTGCAGATTCATCTTGCTCTTTCAAAGTAAATCTCCTTTTCCTGTTCTTACTAATAAAAATTCTGGTGCCATCTATAGTCCTCCCATTCAGGAAGTACTTAATAATACTTATATCACTACTTCTTAGTTTCCATACATTACAGGAGTCGTAGAAGCAGTACAAATTATAAAGAAAAAACGGGCAGAGAGACAGCCTATTTCAGGTATGACAGCACTAATATTTGTGATTAATAAAGGCTTATTTTTGTATTCAATACAAATTACAAAATATACAGTATATGATTTCACCATATTGGCCTCAATAATATTAGAAAAAGTTCCTCCTGCTTCCAGTTCTGATCAGGTCATCATTTTCTCCTCACCAATGCTGCTCATGAAGGGTTTCTTTTGGGATCAAAATAAGAACACATCTGCTCTCTATCCCTTTCGCCCTTCCTCCTTCGTGGGCACTTGTTTTGCATTCCTCAGACTTTTATTTCTCACTAGCCCAGCCCTACTGCCAACCTCTGCTGTCTCTGTGCCCGAGTACAATGTGACAGATTCCTTGTTCTCCAAGGCCCTGACTCTCCCTGCAGCTATTGCTGCTCCTATCATCAGTCTGGGCCAGTACTCACATGCCCCCAACCTCCTGCCTGTCAAGAGTGGGCCTGCAAGGAGGGCACAGTTCCCTGGACCTAAGGTTCCAAAAAATGCCTAGTCTTATATTTATTTTAATAAATATATTATTCATAGAGGTCTTTTAGTTACAAATATAACATTAGATCCCAAGGCCGAAGGCACAACATGGCTGCTGAACATTTGGCCTAGAATGCCCTCAATGGTGGCTCGACCTCTGCCTCTTGCCCATTAGGTACTGTGTTGGGTCTGAGGGATTGGTTATGTAAACGTGGGGAGAGTGGGATAGTTTAGCTTGGGCCGGGGGAGAGGGGGGGGGGGATGTTTGTTGGGTCGAGGCGAATCAGGTTGCACACTTAAGGGTCAAAGTAGGTGTACGCCTTAGCCTCTTTCTCAACTGTCCAAGTGCTGATGTTCCCATTCAGCCCTCTACAAATATTAGATAGGGTACTGGGGTGGGGGTGGGGGAGGAAGAGGGCTGTGCAAACTATTGTAGTCTGGGCTAGACAAGCCGAGGACAGGTAGGAGACCTCTTTATTAAAGCTTAGAAAAATCACCCGGCACATCATTTGTTACTACTGCCTAGTTTCAGATAAAATTGTGAAATATCATTTATAATGAAGTAGGGAAGGATTCAGTCTATTTGCATGTTTTTACATCAACATCAGGCCTTCTATTCTCCATTAAATTGAACAAGACATGCTAAATTTATTCTGGCCATCTCATGCTCTGCAGGTAGGCTTGGAGCCATCTTATTCCTATAACCATTTTTCCATGGAGTTAACTGATTCCAAAGAATGCACAAAAGTATTTGTATCTCTGGGGCTGTCTTCAGTAACTCTCTTTCCTTTTTGCTTGTCCCCAAGGTGTGACTCCTTTCAATGGGAGTGAACCCAGACTTTCATGGACCAGCAATAGTATGGCTTTTCCTTTAGGTAGTATACATCTCGCTGTCACTTTCATTTATGTGATGTTGGGTAGGGAACGTGATGTGGGGATATAAGAGGAATAGTGGAGAATCATCCTCTTCTCTGATCCTGAGGGAATTCAGTGCCCCTGCTGCCCACCATTATATTTGTTTTGTAGCTGTACAGGGCAAGTAACCCGAGTCAAGTTGAGATGTTAATAATGTACTTGGATCTGTAGGTCTATTTCATTTGTGCAACATGGGGGGAGGGGGGATGCTGGAGAAGTGATGATGATTGTTGGAGTGTAGCAGGTTGCACTCCATGGTAGGAGACCTTTCATGCTCAGACATTGCAGAGGTCACTTATCATGGCAGATGACCACCAGAGAGTGCATGAAGCTCAAGTGGGTTGGATGGGTCCCACCTCTGGGATGTGGTAGAGGGTTCCCGCCCCTCCATCCCAACACTGGAGGGGAGGGGCATGAGACATTTAACGTTTCGCATGGATATAAGGAAACTGATTTCTTCCAGTGTCTTTACCTCCATTATGCATTGTACTTGCTGTCAGATTTTTTGCAGTTATTTGAATGATATTTTTTTTCCCCACTCCCTTTTAGGGAGTGAAAACTTTGTTTGAGAGGTAATTAAAACCAGTCTTATTTTGTTTTATGTGTGCATTGTATTCATTTGATTGCTGTGTATGTTGAAGTGTACCCCACCCAAAAATTTGGAGGGAGCAGGATATAAATCTTTTAAATAAAAAATGTAGGGTTAATGATTGTCATGATTCAGATATTTATTAGGTTCAATAAAGTTGGGGCCTTTATTAACCAAAACTAGTGTTATACCTGTAACCCTTGTGATAGTAGGAATGTGATGTGATGTGAGATAGGGTCAGAGGCCCTATCTGATATTTCTATTTTTTATAGACACTGTCCTTTCAAGGCCCTCTCATTGCTCTTACATTTAAGTCTTTTTGAACATAGCACTGATAATCACAGCATAGAGAATATTGAAGGCACTACTCAATAAATCACAAGGAGAGTTGTTTGGTGGTTTCAAACAAATTTCTTTTACTGATAAGGTGGAAATAAGTTCACATCTTCACATGTTCACATCTTTTAGCAAGTTTGTGACTTCTTACTGTCTTTCTTAATTTCTGAAGTTATATCTAAGTAAATAAGATTTTTCAAAGATGTGATATCTTCCCTTCCATAGAGTTCTGGGCAAAGCTTTAGAGCTTCCTTTCCATGGTAGTTTGAAGTATCAAAGATGTACATTAACAGCTTAATCTTTTATCGCCTGCCTATTCTTGTAGAATCAAGGGTGATACCTGTTTTCTCCTCCTCCTCTCCCAATCTTCAGTATGGGGTAGATTTTTTAAAAAAGCGCGTTCGCGTACTTTTGTTTGCGCACCAGGCGCAAACAAAAGTACGCTGGATTTTATAAGATACACGCGTAGCCGCGCGTATCTTCTAAAATCCTGGATCGGCGCGCGCAAGGCTGCCGATTTTGGGCAGCCGACGCGCCGAGCCGCGCAGCCTGTCTCCGTTCCCTCCGAGGCCGCTCCGAAATCGGAGCGGCCTCGGAGGGAACTCTCTTTGCCCTTCCCTCACCTTCCCCTCCCTTCCTCTACTTAACCCACCCCCCCGGCCCCATCTAAACCCCCCCCTTACCTTTGTCCGTAGATTTACGCCTGCGAGAAGCAGACGTAAATCTACGCGCGCCAGCGGACTGCTGGCGTGCCGTGCTCCAACCCGGGGGCTGGTCCGAAGGCCTGGACCACGCCCCCGGGCCGGCGCCATGCCCCGGTCCCGCCCCCGAAACACTGCACCCCGCCCCCGAAACGCCGCGTCATCGGGTCCCGCCCCCGACACGTCCCCTTCCAAAAACCCCGGGACCTACGCGCGGCCCGGGGCTCTGCACGCGCCGGCGGCCTATGGAAAATAGGCTCGCCGGCGCGCAAGGCCCTGCTCGCGTAAATCCGGGCGAATTTACACGAGTAAGGCTTTTAAAATCCGCCCGTTAATGTGCACACCAGGTTCCTCTGCCTCATAACTTTATTTCTGTTGTGAATGATTTGTTTGCTTTGCTTTGCAAAATGGCGCCGGCCATATGGCCATATTGCCGTACAGCAAAATGGCGCCGGCCATACGGCAACACGATTTGAGTGCAGGAGGTCGTTCCCGGACCCCCGCTGGACTTTTGGCAAGTCTTGTGGGGGTCAGGAGGCCCCCCCAAGCTGGCCAAAAGTCCCTGGGGGTCCAGCGGGGGTCCAGGAGCGATCTCCTACGCTCGTGACGTCGGGGAACAGGAACCAAAATGGCGCCGGCGCTACCTTTGCCCTGTCATATGACAGGGCAAAGGTAGCGCTGGCACCATTTTCTATCAACGCGCCCGACGCCCGAGAGTGGAAGATCACAACGGGACCCCCCCCCCACTGGACCCCAGGTAATTTAAGACATTTTTGGGGGGTTCGGGAGGGTGGGGGATTTATTTTAAAGGGTTGAGGTGGGTTTTAGGGATGTTTTAGTGTGCCGGTTTTCCCGCCCTCCCCCGATTTACGATTTACACGATATTTATAAAAACAAAACCGCGACGATCCGATTCCCTCCCCCTCCAGCCGAAATTGATCGTTAAGACAATCGATCACACGATACACATCTCTAGTGAACACGTGTGCCCACTCACTACATCAAAAGTTACTGTCTTAGATTTGGACAGACTTCTGAAGCTGTTAAACTTCAGGAGATATAAATCTTAGATGGGGATAGCAACTTTAAGTAGTAAACTTTGTTAATAAATTTGGGGTGAATTTCTATTTTAAGTGATAGCCCAGAGCCGGTAGAGTTATTGGAAAGGATGGGGTCACATAGCCTATAATGTTGTGTTCAGTGACATTAGCTTTAATTGCCTGAACTGGAATAATTAATCAGCAAAATGGATAACAATGCAACTTTATATTCTATTTATTGCCAGGAAATCTCTGCTAATAAAACTTGGGTGCATTCTTATCTATCTGTGCCTGATAGTCTGTCTTTTCCAGTGTTAACGTTTACCGGCTTATGGACTGCCTCTGTGAGCCAGCTCACTTACCCCATGCAGGCCAGCCCTGCCGACATCACCACTCCCAGTGGCCTGGGACACTGCCACTCTACGTGACTTGAGATGCTGCTGACGCTGACTGCAGGGCCCTCTGATATGCATCTAATGTGTAGGGATGTGAATCGTTTTAGGACGATTAAAATTATCGTCCGATAATTTTAATATCGTCTTAAACCGTTATGGAACACAATACAATAGAGATTCTAACGATTTATCGTTATAAATCGTTAGAATCGTGAGCCGGCACACTAAAACCCCCTAAAACCCACCCCGACCCTTTAAATTAAATCCCCCACCCTCCCGAACCCCCCCCCCCCCCAAATGACTTAAATAACCTGCGGGTCCAGCGGCAGTCCGGAACGGCAGCGGTCCGGAACGGGCTCCTGCTACTGAATCTTGTTGTCTTCGGCCGGCGCCATTTTCCAAAATGGCGCCGAAAAATGGCGGCGGCCATAGACGAACACGATTGGACAGCAGGAGGTCCTTCCGGACCCCCGCTGGACTTTTGGCAAGTCTTGTGGGGGTCAGGAGGCCCCCCCCAAGCTGGCCAAAAGTTCCTGGAGGTCCAGCGGGGGTCAGGGAGCGATTTCCCGCCGCGAATCGTTTTCGTACGGAAAATGGCACCGGCAGGAGATCGACTGCAGGAGGTCGTTCAGCGAGGGTTCCGGCGCCTCGCTGAACGACCTCCTGCAGTCGATCTCCTGCCGGCGCCATTTTCCGTACGAAAACGATTCGTGGCGGGAAATCGCTCCCTGACCCCCGCTGGACCTCCAGGAACTTTTGGCGAGCTTGGGGGGGGCCTCCTGACCCCCACAAGACTTGCCAAAAGTCCAGCGGGGGTCCGGAAGGACCTCCTGCCGTCCAATCGTGTTCGTCTATGGCCGCCGCCATTTTTCGGCGCCATTTTGGAAAATGGCGCCGGCCGAAGACAACAAGATTAGTAGCAGGAGCCCGTTCCGGACCGCTGCCGTTCCGGACCGCCGCTGGACCCGCAGGTTATTTAAGTCATTTGGGGGGGGGTTCGGGAGGGTGGGGGATTTAATTTAAAGGGTCGGGGGTGGGTTTTAGGGGGTTTTAATGTGCCGGTTTTGCGATTTTACGTTTTTTCGATTTTTTACGATTTTTCACGATTTTTCACGATATTTTACCCCCCCAAACGGCAACAATACGATTCCCTCCCCCTCCCAGCCGAAATCGATCGTTAAGACGATCGAGGACACGATTCACATCTCTACTAATGTGCACCAATATTTAAAAAACGCACAGTGGGAACTTCACGTGCTGGTGCTCCTTGATAATGTCACATGGCTGGCTATTTAAACCCAGGCCATGCAATGCTACACTGCCTCAGCAACGGGTCAACTATCCATGATAGTGCAAGGTGCTGTTTCCTCCATGCTTCCTGCTCTGCTTTCAGCTTTCCAGCCTTGCCTTCAACCTTCCTCCAGCCTTGCCTTCATCCTTCCAACCTTGTCTGTATCTTGCTCTGTCTTTTCTTCAGTCTGCCTAGCCTTGCTTTTGTGTCTTCAACTTCATCCAGCCTTGTCATCATCTTCCAACCCTACCATTGTCTTCTCTAACCTGCCTGCCCTCAAACTGATTTCTCATAGCTAACCTTAGCTTGTGCCTCATTTACTCCTACTTGCTGTCTGCCTCAACCTCAGCCTGAAACACGACTTGCCTCCTGCCTCTATCTCAGCCTGGACCATGACACTCCTTGTTTGCCACCAGCCTCAACCTTGATCAGCCACCATAACTATTCTTCTACCCTTGCCTCAGAGACTGCCACCAAAGACCTGCTGGTCCCCAGAACCCAAAGGCTCAATCTGAGGGGAAAGGGGATAGTATAGGCAAAGCTCCCACTCAGTCTCTGCATTGTCTGCTCCTCCAGTTGGCAGTGAGGAAATACAGGGCCTTCCCTGTAGGTTGTGTCAACTTCACCCCAACACAAGGATCCACAATTCTAACAGCCAGTAATTTACAAACTTAGGAACCTATTTACTAAAGGTTTTTTCCTATTCTGAGTCTATGGGAAAAATCCTTAGTAAATAAGGCCCTTAGTCTGTAAACTTGATTGAGTGCATATGACAGACAGACACTCATTCAGTATTTGAATGGTACTGATGAGTGTTGGTTCAGTATCAATAATGTATATTGTGATATCAAAACCCATAATAGCTATTTCAAATTGTAGCATGCCAGAATAAGGAAAGAATAAAGGATGGAATGGCAGTAAGCAGAAAACCTTCAGGGGCAAAATACCTGGTGCAGCTGAAGAGACAGCCCAGCCTGTCAGAAGTACAAGTAGTACTAGTAGTAGTAGTGAGAAAAAAGGGATCCTATACCTAAACTTAAAAGAGACTTCTTTAGCACCAGAAAGTCAGGAGTAGAAGTCATTTCAAACATAGCAAACTGAAATTGGGAGAACATGTGCCACCTGTTCCTCTTAATTTTGCTTTGGAGGAGGGACAAAGTTGGGAGACCATCCAAGGATGGTGTCAGAAGGGAAGGGGCATGGCAGGGGCAGAAGAAGTGCAACACCCAAAACCAGCAGCATGCTCTTCCATGATTATTATTTCAAAGGTAGAGGAAGCAACATTTTCACAATCTTCAAAAATGTTTAAAGAATAGAGTGGGTGATTCAGGCTCTCAGCAGAAGTGGTTCCTAAAGAGTCTGAGCACACTACAAGCGACCTTGGCTGCCCTGCAAAAAGGTACAACCAAGCAACATACTTCCTTTAGAGCTGTTGCTGCACAATATACTATGACTGTTTCCATGATACCAAAGTTAGGCCTGGGAGAAGAACTGGAAGCTTTTCTAGAGAATTGTGATCAGATTGCTGAGCTATCTGAGTGGCTTCAGGTTGATTGAACCACCTGTCTTGGAAATCTGTTGACTGGCAACAGACAAGTTATATATCAGTTTGCAAACTGGTTTGGAAGGACTAAGTATGAAGATATAAAGGAAGCTATATTGGAGAGGGCTGGCGGTTCCCTGGAGGCATATTGGCTGCACTTCCAAAAATATACCTACACTTTGGAAAAAAACCCAGAAATTTATTTTTTTTTATTTTTTATTTTCAGTGGAAATGGCTACAACTAGATGGGAAGACAGGCCATGAATTTGCCTACATCATCTTGCTGGAGTAATTCATAAAAGGCCTGCAACCAGCCATATGATGATAGGTATCCAGCAATCTAAGCTTACCCTGTAATCCATCATAAGATAGCTGATGCCTTCTATCAAGCCCAGTTCACAACTGACTGTCTTGGTGTACAGCCCAAGGTAGAGAGACACCCCATACAGATGCCTAATCATGACAATTAGTGTAGAAGAACCCTGCAATCATCCTCAGCTCAGGATGTACTCACCTCAGTATTCAAGGGACAGCCAGTAGGCTATTGAGGTCATTTGGCCAAAGATGATATCGACAAGGTGAGGCCATGGATTTTGACTTAGTTATACAGCTTACATGACAGACTGTAGAGTTTACTAACAAGAAAGAACCCTCAAGGGAGAGATGATTTCAAAGTCAAAGGAGAAAAGGATTACTGGAGTAATGACATTCTGCTCCCTTTTTCCTTTTGTTCCCTCTGTGCAGGGAATGGGCAAGCAAAGGACTGTTGCCCCTATGATAAAGAAGAAAGAGAGAAATATATGGGGGAAGCGATAAGAATAAAGTCCCTTAAAATGTTCCCATTCCAAGACTTATGGATGAGGACTGCTTATGGCTGGAAGATCTAAAATGGGACCGCTGATTAGTGGAACAGAGCAAGAGAGTGCATAATCATCCACAGGAAGAAAAGGATGATTCCTTAGTGGAAGCAGTTAAAATCAACCCTAAGAAGCATGTGGACAAGGATGGCCCCAACCTGGAGAATGAAGAGTGTGAATGTAGGTGGGCCCACATGTTTATGAAGCCGCAAAGCAGTAACCTGTTGGATGGTCCACATCTAGGATTGGTGGACTTCATGATCTCAGTCAAAATGAATGAGGTCCCCACCCAAGTGTTGATAGATTCAGGGTGTGGCAAGAATCTCATTCAGAAAGGATTAGGTTGAAAATTGGGTATCATCTGTAAGAAACTAACCATTGCATATGTACATGGGAATCAACAAAGGTACCCCACTTGTCAAGTGGTACTGACAATAACTTCAGGATAGGCCCCTATGGAGATAATACTGCCTCAACTCCCACCCATTAATAAAAGGATGGGATTACACACATTTTGAGGCACTCCGGGACCACCTCAGGATTAGCCCAAACAGAACAGACTTTAAGGAATATCCCAAATAAACTAAGGGGATTAGACTTTGAAAAAAAACAAAAAAGAAGGAGCCCCAAGCTACTCCAGGATACAAGAACTATGGGGAATGGAACTCCCCTGGAGAGACTGGAAAAGCCTACAGGAATTAGAGCAGTTGTTTTTCACACCATGGAGGTAGCCATAGCATTCAACCCAGTAAATTAGAGCCCAGGGTCATTGGAACACCCTAAAGATCGGCTGTCTGGTCCCAGTGCAACTTAAGATAGGGAATTCTGTGTACAGGGGATCTCTTCTGGCAGAGGACTATAAAATAGGCTGAGAGAAGAGCAAAAAGAGGCATGAGTCTCCAGGAGAAGGCAGCTCCTTACTATAGCTGACCTATATGAGAAAAAAGGGAAAGGCAACCCCCTGAATAGCTGACCTGGTTGGTTTTTGTGAACAGTGAATGCTGAAATTTTGCTACCCTTTGAAATAAAAATCACTTAAAAGAGGAAAAACTGACTGCTCACCTATGTGCCACACTGTGATTTCCTCAATCAGAAGATATCAAAGAGCTAGTAGCTGAAGAGTATTTGGGAGTTCTAATCTAGAGCTGGGCAAACTATGGTCCATAGGCGCAATCCAATCCATCACCATCTTTCTTCAGGCCCACTTATCTCTCTAAAATGTACATTATGTACAGCTGCATGATGCCACACCCTTACTAATGATGGCATGTTGGCAAGAAGGTCAGAACATAGGTGCTATTGAATGATGCACTGGTGGGGTTACCACTCCCCACCAGTAAGAAGAGGACCTGCACCGTGGTGAATGGAGTGATATGCTGGCAGGGTGCCCAAACCCCACCAGCAAGAGGAAGACCTGTGCAATGGCATGACACACTGATGGGGTTCCTACCCTTCACCAGCAAAAAGAGGACCTTTCCCATGGCTCATGGATTGATGCCCTGGCGGGGTTCCCAATGCCAACCAGCAATAAGACCACCTGCACTGTGGCATGATGTTCTGGTGGGTTCTCACCCCTCATCAACAAGAAGAGGCACCGTGGCACCATGGAGTAACATGCTGGTGGGTTACCTCCCTCCCCCCCCCCACCAACAAGAAGAGTTCCTACATGGCGGTGATCCAGAAGCTGACCTGTCATCGGGCTTCCAGCACCCAGCCAGTAGTGAGAAGACAATGACTCTGGCATTAAGGGTGAGTCACATGGTGGGTTGGGAAAGGAAGGGTAATGAGTAAGGGAAGGAAAAGGGATAAGGGTGGTGAGTGACTGAGAGGGGAAGAGAAGGGAAAGAAAGTGAATGAATGGAGGAAGAGGGTATGTGACTAAGAGAGAAGAGAAGCAATAGGGAGTGAGTGGGGGGAAGGAGAGGGTATGTATGACTGAGAAGGGAGGAAGAGTGATTGGAAGGGAAGGGAGTAAGTGGGGGAGGGAGACTGCCTGAGGAATGGGAGTAAGTACAGGGGAGGAGAGTGACTAAGAAGGAAGGGATTGAGTGGGAAGAAGGGAGTGACTAAGAAGGAAGGGAGTGAGTGGGGGAAGGGAGATTGACTGAGAAGGAAAGACATAAGTGAAAAAGAGGGAGAGTGACTGAGAAGAGAGGGTATGAGTGGGTGAAGGAGTTTAAGAAGGCAGGGAGTGGGAAGGAGGGGAGTGGCTGAAAATGCAGGGTTAAGAATGAGGGAAGGGAAGGGGATTGCTTGGCAGGGTGAATGACAGTGGGGAGGGAAGGGAATGAAGTGGAAGTTGGTGAGTGACTCAAAGAGAAGAGAGTGAGTGGTAAATGATGAAGGAGTGAGTGGGAGTGAGAGGGTGAGAGACTGAATGAAAGAGGGTGATTGAAAGGGGAGGGAAGTGGGTGAATGACTGAGGGAGTGCATGGAAGGGAGGGGTGAATGACTAAAAGATGAGAGAGAAGAAAGAGGAAGAAGGGAGTGAGTGTATGTACTGTATGTGATGGTGTATATGAGCGAGAGAGAGAGAGGAGAAAGGTTATGTATTTCCCTCCACATCCCCTCCACTAATCCACTGCAGTCTTAGGGTAAATGGAAATCAAATGTTCATAGGTATGAGAGAGGGACATTTTAATTCTTATTAGTTTTAATTATTGGATGTTTAATATGTCTTCTGTTTTGAAATATTTAATTGATTTCTGGGAAATATTTAACCTTTTTTTAATCCTTATTCTTCTTAATTATTATATGTTCTAGTTATCATCCCTTCTGAAATATTTTTATTAGTATGGTTCACTATCATGATTGATTTTTTATTTCCTGATTTTGGTTTATGAGGAATGATGATATTTCTGTTTTGGCATGATTGCACTGCATGTATCTGGCTTGCTGTGGTTTCCAGTTTAGTTTTTTGTCGGCACCTTTCTATTTAAACGTTATGGCCTTTTTATTCTTATTTGGTGAGGGTCTATCTGTATTCTGCATGTGTGACTGAGGTGAGGTAGTCTGCTAGCTGGGAAAATGCCTTGTACCTCTTGGGTTGAAGCTTTTGCTGATTTAGGTAGAGGATGGGATAAATGATTAAAGGGGCTTTCTTGGGTGCTAAAAATGATTGTGCATAAGCCCACTGGATCCTGAAATGCCTGCAGCAAGCGATGGGGGGGTTTGATTATTGTGTTGAGGAGCTCCAGGTGTACCCTCCCCTCCCCCCCCCCCCGACACTCATTGTGATCGATAACTTATAATGTGGCTCCAGCACAAAAACATTTGCCCAACCCTGCTCTCATCAGTAGTGTTTTAGACTCCTTTGAGGAGGTTGGGGTGTAGTTAATGTTGATGGTGTTGAAAAACAACCCTCAGGAAGTGAAGGCAGTGAAGGCAGACAGTGTGAGTAATACCCAAGGCCTTTTATTGCAACCTCAACTCCATTGTCAGCAGTAGCAGCAGCCCCCAGGTGATCATGCAAGACATCCCTGCTCTGGAGGAACTTTAAAATTAGGGGGGGCCCACATTTTGTTCAGTGTATTCACTGCAGTAGGGCCATTGGTTGAGGGAAGGTACTAGGGCAACTGTCAAATGCTGTATGCAGGTTCACCTACAAAAATACCACCCCCGAGCTCTGGCATCAGGGGAGGTTGGCAGTACCAGCCTGGGGACTCCATCTGCCTCTCAAAGCAGAAGCCATAACAAAGGGGTTGAAAAGGGAAGACTTTACCCCCAAGTTGACCCCACAGCTTCTTCCACATGTAAGATGGCAGGCCAGCAGCCCTCTACCATGCATCCAAAGCGGCTAAACATTAGAAAGGAAATTGCTTGGTGTTCTGTATCAATCTCATGGGGCAAGAGGCAGGTAACATCCAAAGTAGAGATGAGTTTCATCAGGGAAAGGATTTCTCAGCCCCTGCAAATAGTGGAAAACTTGACCCTGAAGCATTTGCTGCAAATATTGGCCCCCAATTACAAAGTACCCACCCTGTACATTCAATGACATAGTTGCCCACGGGTTCAGCTAGCCAAGGCAGAGGGGAATATCATGCATTTCACCAGTGACATCTGAATCAGTATGAATGTTCTCCATTACTATCTATTCCTGATGGCTCAATGCTGAAAGATGTCTGAAGAGGAGTAAGTACATGCAGCAACTTTAGCAGTGTCCAAGCAACAGGGTGAGACTTGGCTGTGCTGCACACCTAGGTTATGGATAGCCTCCATACCGCATGCAATAATCTAATAGCCATAAGAAAGGTGCTGGATTGTTGACAGCTAAATTGGAGATGCAGGAGTATTCATGCAGATTATTATTGTGGCAGACAGTGGTACAAATATGATAAGGACAATGGAAGATATATTTATTTTATTTATTAAAAAATCTTATAATACACAAATCCTAACATATTCAATGTGAAGAACACTCAATACATACATATATAAGCTAGTTAAAACACAGTACATAAATGACATCACATTAAAATTACAAAATAATATACCTTCAAAATAATAATCAATTCATTTACTTCACTGTACTTTATCATCAATATCAGCCACCATATGCCTTTAATTTCTTGCAAAATATTTTTTAACCTCTTTCTAATCTTAGCTCTACAGGCATTTTATTCCATTTGGCTGGTCCCATAATTGAAAAGGCATTCAATCTGGTGCACTGTAATTTAAATTCTTTGATGGAACACATTTTGATTTTGAGAACGTAGAGATTGCTCTGGCACATACTCTTTAATCCTCCCAGATAAGCAGTGAAGGCTATCAGGGGATCTATTGCTTTGCACACTTGCTGCATCTGGCAATGAGGGATGCCCTTGAACCTGCGGTTAAAGTACCACAGGATTAAAGTCTTGAAGAACCTAATGGAGAAATGCAAGAAAACGATGGGTATTTTCATTGTACTGTGAAGGGTGGGCAGCTTCTTTGTGATTTGCAGGGAGAATTTGGGATATTTCATAAGCATCTGATTCAAGATGTTGGAACTCAGTGGAATTCCACCTATTTGATGATGCAGAGATTAGAGGAGCAACAGACACCTCTTCATAACTTGTACCTGAAAAGAAAGATAGGCGTGGATAAGCTCTGAGTCATCAAGATCAGGTAGAGATTAGGGATGTGCAGCATGGACGGATACATTTGATTTGGTATTCGTATTTGTCGGGACCCAAATCCATTACAACCATTTTTGGGGGACCCCGTTTCATCCATTAGTTACAAATGATATTCGTTTCCCATTAAAGTTAAAAAATCCCCCATCCCAACCCTTTAAACTTAATTAACTACAACCCCCCACCCTCCTGACCCCCCCAAGACTTGCCAAAAGTCCCTGGTGTTCCAGCGGGGGTCCTGGAGCATTCTCCTGCACTTGGGCCATCGGCTGCCGGTATTCAAAATGGCGCCACTAGCCTTTGTCCTTACTATGTCACTGGAGCTACCGGTGCCATTGGTTGGCCCCTGTCACATGGTAGGAGCACAAGATGGTGCCAGCCATCCATTGCTCCTACCATGTGACAGGGCCAACCAATGGCACCGGTAGTCCCTGTGACATAGTAAGGGCAAAGGCTATCGGCACCATTTTGAATACTGGCAGCCGACAGCCCGAGTGCAAGAGATCACTCTAGGACCCCACTGGACCATCAGGGACTTTTGGCAAGTCTTGGGGGGGTCAGGAGGGTGGGATTTTATTCAGTAATGATACGTTGCATTCGTGGGGGTTCACCATACGTTTCGGAACCCCACGAATGCAACAAATAGGGACCTATACATTGTGGATTGCGCATTCGTTCAAAACGAATGCACATCCCTAGTAGAGATGATAAAAATCCCAAAATCCTTCAAGGATGACATGAAGGATCTAAGGTCCAGAAGGACCACCCTAGGCAGGGCAATCACAATAGTAAATATTCTAAAGGAAAATTTAGAGAGTTTCCATGAGCAGACGGGAATGAAAGCAAAGGTCTTGCAGTGTGTAAACTCCTTGCAGTAGCAGGTGCAAGAAAGACTGAAGTCTCTAACAGAAGACAATGCTTACATGCTTGCCACACTTTGTGATTCAATGGTGAAAGTGACATTTACTCTCCTGTCTCAGTGACTCAATAACATGAAAGATGTACTCTTGGCTAAGGTATGTGAACGGGAGTGCTAGAGGCACAGGCACACTGGGGACAGGAAAAAGTGGCCACCCCAAAGAGTAGTGAGAACACAAGCAGTACCATGTCAGCTACCACTCCCTCCCCCATCTCAATACACCACAGACAAATTGCCCCCACAGTACCATCTTTCATGATACAGGTCATAGCTAAAGCAAATGGCAATAGAGATCCTCGCCCTATCCTAGCAAAGGAGATCCCAGCAGAAATTTTTATGACACTCTTACAGAGCCTATTGAGGACATGGCCACAGATCTGCTGACTTGATGGAAAAGTTGATCTTTTCATAAAGACTTTTTGTTGGATTTTATTCAATTTACATATGAGTGGCAAGATGAATGAATGTACCTTTTGTATTTTGCTACCACTTTGTTTAGCTTCCATGCACCTGATACTACACCTTGAGGGTATTTCTTCCATTTGCCTAGTTAATAAGTCACTGACACTACAAGTTGGAGGTTTTGATGCCTCTGTATTGTTTGCTATTTACATCCCAGTATAAACATCTACCCTACTTTTTTTGTTATATTATATTGTATTATCCCCAAAATAAATGTAAAAAATAAAAAGTATACAACTTTCTCCTCTCATCCAACCTCCTTTATGGTTCTCTTCTTTATTCTTTATTTTTTTTTTACCCCTCTAGGATCGTGGCCTACATATCCCAACCTGCTTCTTTATTCTGGGGTGTTTTGTTCCCAGGATGAAATGCAAAATAAATAAATAAATACATACATACATAAAAATATAAAAAATAAAATATACAAGTTTCCCCTCCACCCTACCTCTTTCCTTGCTCAATGCCTTGCTGTCTAATTCTGCCACTGTTATGTCCACCCTGCTTCTAGCTCTTTCATGGAGAACACTTGCCACTACAGGTGCCATTTTGCAACTTTGTAGTGCCTTGGGCAATCAATAACACTGTTCTTGCTGCCTTTGCAGCTATTTGTGTGCCTTCACTGCTTTGGGATATTCATACAACTATTGTTGGTTCCCTTTGCCCCTCTCATTATACCTTGTGGATTTTATGCCTGTGTGCTGTTTGCAATATCAAGTCAATACTCTACACCTTGGGGGATTGATGCCTCTGTGTTGTTGTCAATACCCTGTACCACACACAGTGGTTTTTGATGTTTCTGTACTTTTTGTGATTCCCCACTTGCACTGTACATCTTAGAGGTTTTGATGTGTCTGTGTTGTTTGTGATATCCTACTTGCATTCTATGCCTTGGGTATTTTGATGCCACTATTCTGTTTATGATTTCCCACAGTCTATGACTTGGGGAGTTTTGATGCCACTCTGTCTTTCCAAGTCACTTTGTATGCTGATGTCTTATCTTCTAATCTGCAGTTATATTAACTTCAGAGGCTATTTGAAGTGAACACCAGCTTGAGCCTTATCTGTATATTTTCTGCCTTACAGTGTGTTGGTGTATACAAGGGATCACCATACATACACAGTGTGTGAGAGACATTTTTTAAGAAACTGAGAGTTGCTGGGTTTAGCATTATACTTAACAACTGTTGTATACTACATAGCCATAGCCATAGCCAGCCAGTAGACAGTGTGTTCTATTGCCACTAGTTAGTGCCTCTTCTTTCTGCATTGCTCTGCATCTGCCATTTGTGATTTTAATCTCCAATTCCACATTTGCTGCTGAATCTTCAAGCCACCCTTGGTACCTTTGGGTAGTTCTGCCTCTGCTCCAGCAGTCTTTGAGGTTCTTATCAAATGTCCTTCCCTGACAGTACTTGCTGACAATTGGTCTTGCCCTGACAATCCAATGCTTTGCACACTTGCTGCATCACTCAGGGACCCTTGAACCCTTCATTCCACTCCTGGTACTGTTTCATATCTCTTTGTGCCTTAGGCTTATGATTCCATTCCTCTTTCTGCCTCAGCCATTATTGTATATTTTGATGCCTTGCTGCCATTCTTCTTGCTATGTTGCTATGCACCTACTCTTTGTGATTTTAATCACCAGTGCCTCTTCTGCTGCTGTTCCAAGCCATCTTTGGCTGGTTCTGTCTTTGTTCCAGCTATCTTCAATGTTCTTTTCAAATTACCTTCCCTTATGGTACTTGTCAACTCTTGGTCTTTCCCTGGCATTCTGAGGCATCAAGCCACTCTTGCAACCTTTGGGTGGTTCTACCTCTGCTCCAGTTGTCTTTGAGGTACCTTATAGTACTTGCAAACTCTTGGTCTTGCCCTGGCAATCTGATGCTTTGCACACTTGCTGCAACAGTCATGGACCTTTAGGACCTTCAATCCACTCCTGGTATCACTTTACCCTTCTTGGAGGCATTGAATTTTGATGGCCATTCTTCTTCCTTCCTCAGTTTTCACTGCATATCTTGAGGCCTTGCTGTCACTCTTCTTGCTGTTTTGCTATGCATCTGCTTGAGATTTTAATCACCTGCACCACCACTGCTGCTACTCCAAGTTACTCTTGGTATATTTCCATGGTTATTTCTCTGCTCTGGCTTTCTTCAAGTTCTTTCAAATTTTCCTTCTCTTAATGTAATTGCCAACTTTTGGTTTTGTCCTTTAACAGTTTCATATCCTCTTGGAATTTTTCTTCAAACTACTTTCTCTTATGGAACTAACAACTTTTAGCTTTTGATGAATTATACCACAGCAAAAGGCAGAGGCAGCAGAAGTATAGTACCCAAAACCAGGACCATGCTACTGCATTATTATTGCTTCTTAGGTAATTGAGACAACATTTTCAAAAACTGATTCAGATTAAGAATTGTTTTGAATTCCCTGAATCACAGGATATTGAACAACTAGAGACTGAAGATAATTTGGCACCTCTAGTCAGCAGAATTTTAGCCTTCAGTGAAGAGGTGTATGAAACAAACTATATTGATAAGGCTGACATTTTACACTGCAAATGAGAAGATCAACTACAAGCCCGAACAGCCAGCTACTTCCCCTAATGATGCCATACAGAAATGGCAGCAGACCTCCTTAAGGGATTTCCTCTGGGTTTTCCCTGCCTTGGGTTTTGTACAAATATGGTTGGTGGGACCTTTTGCACTTCAGTTGGAGCCTTGGGATGTTTTGTTATTGGGGTGAATGTTTTGTACTTCTCACAATGCTTTGGGATCTTCATGCCACTCTTTCTGCTGCTTCAGCCCTCTGTCGCTGCCTTGGTTTCTTTCCTGCCACTTTTGATGCTTTGTTCCTTCTTCATGGTGATTTGAGCTATTCATGCCACAGTTTGTACTGTTTTGCCTCTCTTGTGCAGCCTTGGAGAGGGGGGTGGGAGGGTCATGCCACTGTTTTTGGTGTACTTTATGCCCCTTTTGGAGCCTAGTGATGTTCAGGCCACTCTCAATGCTGCTTTTCTCCTCTGATAGTACCTGCTGGTACAATTTTGGCCCACTGCTGGTTCTTGGACTAGTCATGCACCTTTTGGTGCCTTGTTAACGCAATCTTGATGCACTGGAGTGTATTCACCCTTCTGATTAATATCTATACGTACATTTTATTAGAAATGATTAGAAAACCCCAATTTGGGAGCTGAAAATAGGTTGCATTGCTTCCCCCATTGACTTTAATGGGAAATAAATTAACAAATAAAACAAAACTGTTTTTTCATTAGAAACAAAGTAAAAAAATGATTGTAACCTACAAAATGAATAAACAAACTAAAATGAAATGTTGGTCTCTGCACATTCCTAATGGTTTTTGTCAACTCAAAAATGTACTTTATTACAGTCATTGACACAAATCTTTACATTTTGAAAGGTGTAATGAAGATTTAGCAATAAATGTGCAGTACCATGTATTTTAATGTGCATTACTGCAGCACTATTAATGCATTGACAAGCTTTATGCTATTTTCTGAATAGCATGTTAACTGTATTTTATTAACATGCATTAAACATTCACATTACTATACACATTTAACACATTTTTAGGATACTAGAATCCTTATTTGAAGTTGGGCATTGCTGAAATGCTTCCAAACAGTATTTGCATATTGTATTTCACAAGTAACATCCTTGTTCCTTTCAATCATGATTTCATTTTTTAAATAAGGTAATAAAACCTAAATTATATTTAAATAATTTTGATTCATACTAAACATCTTAATCTGGAATAAAAAGCAATTTCCTTACTGTTTTTGTAAACGTGGATTATAGAGAGCTGTTACATGTGAACCAAGTATATATATATCCTAAATATAGATTATAAACTCATCACTTTGAACATTTTCCCTTACCATACCAGTTACCCTTTGAAAACTGGGTGTATTTTGCCACTAACTTTGCTTCTAGGCACAGAGTATGAACATTGTTTCCTATGTATGTTGCGGTCCCGGTCGCTAGGCTAGCGACCGGGTCCTTACCTTTCTGCTGCCTCTCCCGGTCTCGCCGCGTTCCGTTGCTCCTGGGGCCTGCAGGGCCGCATGGCAGCGTCTCTCTCCACGTGGAGACGCTGCCGAGGAGCGACTCAGACTCCTCCCACTGCCAGGCAACGCGCGCGCGCGAGCAGGGGGCTCTTAAAGGTCCAGCACCCGGAAGTGCTGAACCACCCCGTTCCTGATGTCAGACGCTGGCCGGCTATTTAAACCAGCGTCTGACTTCCTTGCTTTGCCTTTGCAACGAGGTCACTCTACTGTGTGCTTAGTTGCTTCCCAGCGTTGCTTTCAGCCTTGGTTCCTGCTTGTTCCAGCCGTGCCTTGCTTCCAGCCCTGGTTCCTGCTTGTTCCAGCCGTGCCTTGCTTCCAGCTCCGGTTCCAGATTGTTCCAGCCGTGCCTTGCTTCCAGCTCCGGTTCCAGCTCGTTCCAGCCGTGCCTTGCTTCCAGCCCTGGTTCCTGCTTGTTCCAGCCGTGCCTTGCTTCCAGCTCCGGTTCCAGCTTGTCCCAGCCGTGCCTTGCTTCCAGGTCAGGTTCTGTTTGGTCCTGCTGTGCCTTGGCTCCAGCTCTGGGCTCTACTTGCTGTCTACATATCCTGACTCCAGCTCCGGTTCCTGATTCTCCTTTGTCTTCAGCCAGCCACGAACCTTGGTCTTCTTCACGATTCTCCTTTGTCTTCAGCCAGCCACGAACCTTGGTCTTCTTCACGATTCTCCTTTGTCTTCTGCCAGCCTCGAACCTTGGTCTTCTTCATGATTCTCCTTTGTCTTCAGCCAGCCACAGACCTTGGACTCATTCACGATTCTCCTAAGTCCCAGCGACTCGGACCCCTACGGGCTCCTCCTGGGGGGGTCTTGGGTTTCCAGGGTGAAGACGCCATCAGTCCGCTCCAGCTGAGTGCCGCCTCCCGGCTTATTAACTCCTGTGGACGCTGTCCACCTCAGCCGGCCCAAGGGTCCACTATTGACTTTACTCATAACATAACAATGTATCTCTACTCTTTTTCTTGCACCTCAGAGATGCAGGTATGTTTCTTTAAAAATTTGGGCTAGCACAGTTGCTAATAGTTACAAGTTTCTTGTACCTTTTTAAATTTCTCTTTTACTTTTTATAGGGATTTTTGATTGATTTAAATAAGGATTGCCAAATATATATTTTTTAATTATTGAGTGAATATGAAATGAAAGTTTGTATGTTCAACTCTAAAAGTTATCTTAAGGCATTATTACCAAATCTGAAATATTATACAATGCTATGTGATTTCCAAAAAAATTTCTACTCAAAAGGAAAATAGGTTACTTTGCTTTTACTTGGAACAAAATTAAAATGCAGACCTTCTTTTTAAGATGAATAGAGAAAGGTTGAGAAAAAAGAACATTTTTGAAGAGTTAACATTACTAATGAATGCAGCCAGCATCTCCTGTTAGATACTGGTATGGGCTATTAGTACTTTCTCAACATGAAGAGCCTAGCATGAAAAGTGCAAATTGGCACTAAATTAAACAGCCCTTCAAATTATGCATGAGGCAAAACAAAATTCAGGAAAAAAGATAAAATAGATACCTGATGCACACAGACAGTGATCGGCAATGAAGGTCAGAAGTCAATTAATTCACCAGTAGTTCAAAGATACAAGGAATTGATTAGTCATTCTAGTCAATAATATAACTGTTCTCTCCCCACCCAAGAAAAGAAACCCAACCACCCTGACTTGACACATTCCATGGAGGCTGAATATCACTTAGAATACAAGGAAAACTGTTAAAAAACTAAAATAATTATATATTCAATAGAAATCTTCCATTATATGAGGTACATAGAATGTAAATACAAAGTTAATGAGTTAATATGCAAGTTTAATGTTTCAGTTGTGATCCATTTAGAACAATGCATTTTGAATTAAGTGGAACAAAAGTATTATCGATGAAAAAATAAATAATAGTGATTGCATTTAAAAAGACTGATTCTATAATTGAATATATTACTGTGATCTGAATATTGATCCAAAGAGTATAAAATTATCATATTATCAATGATGTGCCAAGAAATACTGCAGTGCACCTATATAAACAAATTAAAGCAGCCATATCTACTAGATTCCATCTATTTTTGAGTTGAAATATTTTCAATTTTGCTCACTTTTTATTATTATGATTATTATTATTATATTATCATCATCACTGCATACATAATACATTTATGCCTCTGCCAGTGGTATCTGTGAAGATACAGCAGTTTAAGCATGTTCAGCCTGCTGAGGATCATACCCATATGGTTCCTTAGCTATTCTCCAAACAGAACAATTCCTACCTGCCCACTCAGGAAACACTGGAGTAAGCATCAGCAGCATGGGCTGGAAGGAGGATCAGGCACTGGCCTCTAGACTCAATAGCTAGAAGTTCATGGAGGAGAAATTGGAGGTGCAGATTGATACACCTAAATGACAATGGTTTGCATGGGCCCAAGGAGAGATAAGACAATTGTGATGACTGCTTGGCCTTGCGCAGGTCATGGGACTGAATCCATGATATGAGTGAGGAGAAAAGGCTGAGGAGGGGAGCAAGAAGATAATGCTCAGGTAAGACTAGAGGAAGAGAAAAGATGGTTAGGGGCTGGGCTAGGGTGGGGAAGAATAGAGAGTTGGACTAGGAGAGGGGGAGGAGAGAGGGCTAGAATCAGGTTGTAAAGTGGGGAATACAGATAGCTGGGTTTCATCTGGGAGTTGAAGAGAAGAGAATGTTGGGGTTAGGCTGGGGTCAAGCTGGAGTAGGATTGGGGAAAGGTAGAGACAGTGCTGGGGTTGGGTTGAAAAAGGGAGAAACAAAAGACAGCTGGGGTCAGGTTGAAGAGTGGAGAGAGGGCTGAGGTTGGGATGGGTCAGGCTGTGGGGGAGAAGAATGAGATGGTGTCAGTCTGAGGGTGGGGAAAGAGTTTGGGAGACAGTTGGGTAAGGCTGGAGAAAGATATGCATAGATGGCTGAGGGCAGTGGGAGTAGAGGAGCAGAGAGGGCTGGGGTTGGATGGAATGGTGGAGGAGAGAATGCTGGTTTGGTCTGGGGAGAATAGAAAGTTCTCAGTTTGGGCTGTGGGGCTGGAGGAAGGATGAATGCTTGGGTCAGACTGGGGGGCAGGAGGAAAGAATTGTGGGGTCAGGTTGGGGAGAAGGCTGGAGTCAGGATGGGGAGGGGTGGAGAGAGGGCTGCATTCAGGCTGGGAGGGTTTGGAAAGAAATCTAAGTTTGGGTTGGGAAGAGGGAACATATAGATGGCTGAGAAGGGGAAAGAGAAATAATTGGGGTCAGGATGGAATTTGACATAGGGCTAGGGGTCAGGCTGGGGGTGGAGGGAGGGGTGGGGATGGTATTTTGGTGTCGGGCTATATGGAACGGAGAGGGTCAGGCTAAGGGGATGGATAGAGTTTTGGTTGGGCTGGGGAGGAGGAAATAAGATAGAACTCTAGTAAGGGAGGAGGGAAGAGTCTCACTGGAGAGTAGTGAGAGAGGAGAGAATGCTGGGGTATGACTGGGAGGGAAGGGGGAGATAGTTCTAGGGATGGGTGGTGAAATATCCTCTGTTGAATTTTAAGTGTGTGAAAGTAATAATAATGATAGCAGTAAATGTTAATCAGGAAAAAGGCCTGGGTTCTTTTTTTTAGGTTGAGCAATGAGCACCTGACCAAGAAAAAAGTAGAAAAGGGTTTTAATTAGACATTCTAAAGTCTTCCTTATAATGTAATATTTACTAGAGATGTGAATCGGAACCGGAATTGGTTCCGGTTTCGGATTCGTGGACTATCGGGAAATTATTTTTCCTGCAGTCCAATCGTTTTGTTTTTTTTTCGGCTGCACCAAGCCAATAAACCAAAAATACAGCCCAACCCTTTAAAATTAGTTCTTTAGTATCCCCCCACCCTCTGGACCCCTCCAATCCCCCCAAAAAATGTTTAAGTACCTGGTGATCCAGTGGGGGTCCCGGGAGCGTTCTCCCACTCTTGGGCCATTGGCTGCCAGTAAACAAAATCCATGCCATTGGCCAGCCCCTGTCACATGGAGGGAGCAATGGACGGCCTGTGCCATCTTTAAAAATGGCGCGGGCCATCCAGTGCTTCTACCATGTGACAGGGACCGGCCAATGGCACAGATATCCTATCACATTCTAAAGGCAAAGGGCCATTGGCGCCATTTTGTTTACTGGCAGCCAACGGCACGAGAGTGGGAGAATGCTCCCGGGATGCCCACTGGACCACCAGGTACTTAAAATTTTTTTTGGGGGGTTGGAGAAGTCTGGAGGAACTAATTTTAAAGGGTCAGACTGTGTTTTTGTAAGAGCCCTTTCTTCCCGCCCCCCTCCCCCAATAACGATAGGAAAACCCATGAAATTAATCGTGGGGTTTCCTATCGCTATCGGGGACCCCCCGATATCTGATGAGATTGAAAATATCATCCGATATCATCCGATATTTTCAATCTTCAGATAAACAATTCACATCCCTAATATTTACTCCATCTCCAATTGTTCAGGATGCCTTCCTAATTAATAGGAGCATTCATCAAGGCATGTTAGGATTTCGCCAGCTATGCATCCTTATCTTACCTTCATGATGCCTTCCCATCAACAGAGGTCTTCAGTATGCCTCATCACCAGTTTTGTCAAGTTCCTCCTAACTACCCTTTCCATGCCCAAATATCCAGCCTTGCCTGCCTAGTTCAGTCTGCCCAGCCTTGTCTGCCTTTCCTAGCCTGCCCAGCCTTGCATGCATTGTCCAAGCCTTGTCTCCAGCCTGCCTCATCCAAAGCCTTGCCTCTAGCCTGCCTGTGTGGACTCACCACTGATGTACTGTTGCCACAGAGACCTACTGGCCCCCAGAAGCCAAGGGCTCAACCTGAGAGGGAGGGGGATGGCTAGGCAGTAGACCTGCCCTTGTCCCAAATCCTGCCCTGCTGTCCTGTGCCACTCCTCAGTGGGTTTCTCGGGCTCCAGAGCCAGTAACACATTGTTAGGGCCTCAAGGCATAACAAATTGTGTCTAACACATGACAGACGCGCAGTGTTTATTGGGTTGTGTGTTTCTGTGGAAAAATAATGCATAATAATGCTGGATTTAATGTTGGAAATAACAACATCGTTTGATTTGAGGTAGAGTTGAAAAAAGCTTTTAGTGTACCATAGCAGCCATTATTGTGGATTGTGGATATTATTGCATGCAGTAAAATAATGATGTTTTCTCTCAGTCACAATTACAAAGCACTGGAAGCCCAATAAAAAGAGCTTTTGTAACCTGTCCTATCTTCCTAAAGCTACAATGTTAGGGGGAAGTATATTGGTAGTGGGATACTGGCTGCTTGAGGCTGCTCAAAAACAAAAACAACACCTAGTACAACATGCAAGGGAGGTTCCAATGCCACCAAGGGAAGTACCTGCAACAGAGCCAGAGTTACATGCCCGACTGGTGGAGCACGCCGGCCCATGTCAGGGCTTGCCATGTAAGAGGGCACACAGTTGGTACAGATAGCATGGAATTATATCATGAACTCAGAAGGGATCTGGATCCAGTCACAGACAGGTCCCACACTATATCAGGTCTCAATAAACTATTGAGCACCCTGGATTTTATGGCATCTGGTTCAATCCAAACAACAATTGAGATCACCTGGGGAATGTCTCAAACGTCTTTTTTCCACTGTCTGGGCCAGATCCTAGTAGCTGTATGTGACCACATTAATCATTACATAAGATTCCCTCATGAAAGGCAGCACTTGCTGGATGTGAAGAGAGGTTTTTATGCCATTGCTAACATTCCAAATGTTCTGGGAGATCTTAAATGCACTCATGTAGCCAACATCCCACCCCATGGCAGGGAGGAGAACTACCACAACAGAAGGATCTTCATGCCATCAATGTGCAAGAGGTCTGTGATGCTCAACTGCGCATCCTCAATGTGATTACCAGGTACCCAGGAGCTGCGAATGATTCCTTTATACTTAGACAATCTGGCCTATTTGAACAATTTGAAGATGGCCTCTGTGGTGACGAGTGACTCATAGGTAAGAGGGATTTTTCTCCCCAGATATCTGATTATAATTCATATGTGTACAGTACTGTTGGAGTCATCAGATGTTGCAATGGAGTTGATGCTCTCAGTTTTCAAAATTGAACATGCACTGGGTCAGAGAGTCAGCAATAAACCCCGAGATACTGTCACATGTTTTCATAGTTATGCCTTGAAGGATTCTATTTTTGCTGCTGTAAGAAAGAAGCCAATGTGGGAATGAGAGCAAAATGCAATTGCCATTGTTGCTGATCTTTCCCCTATGATGCTACATAGACAGCAGAGAGAATATTGCCTTTACCATTGGCTTTTCCACTCTGGCATTGCTTTTTAAAATCAAAAGTTTCATGACTAAGATTAAATCTTTCTTAGAGGGTGAAACGGCTCTTCGTAAGGCACATCTTGCAGTAGAGAATTCTTCTTCTGTACCAGTCAGTTTTCCCATTGTAAAAAATGACCGACCTCAATGGCAATGAGTGGAGAAGGATAGTTGGCGGCTTAAGAAACACTCAAATGGTCCTCCCATTTTGACAGAAGTGCCTGTGTGATGCATTTTCTAAGAACAGTGATATGTTTCTATTTTTAGCAGGTTATAATTGTGAGATGCTAACTCTGAGTTATATGATAACATGTTGAGGAACTGTTGTAGCTATCTGCAGTTTCATACTCACAAGTTTGATGGCTCAGTTTGGTGGGCATTATAAATATGTTTATTTTCAGAACTGCTTGGGGTGAGGGGGAGGGTCTATGGGTTATGATGTTAATACCTCCACTAAGGTGGGAAGAATTGCATATTAGCAAAAGAAGATTACTCAGGGAAAGGATTTTGGTGTGGGAGGGGGAGGTGAGGGAATGGAGGGGAAGCGTGTTGAAAGTTAAATAAAAGATGGGGTGATTGAGTATAGAAGATTTATGAATGAAAGATCATTGAGTAGAAAACATACAGTATTCTAGAGAACTTGCTGATAGTAGAGTGTTATACGTAAAACTATCACAATTGTAATGGAAAGTTGTGCCCAATATAGGTATGAGAATTCACTATTGTGTTCAACATGTCATAATCCCCATATTTAAATGTTTAATGTATTTGACAAAGGTAACGCATGAATTCCTGCAAATTTTGTTTAAATGTAAACCGATGTGATATGTAAAATCGAACACCGGTATATAAAAATTAATTAATAATTATTAATAATAATAATAATAATGTTGCACTTCCTGGCCGCGTTGGCTCTGCAGCCAGGCCTGCTTACCTGGCGCGACCCTCTACCAGCGCGGCCTTGAGCTCCTGCTCTGGCCAACCCCGACCGTGTCCTCCACGGGCATCCCCAGCTCCCTCATGACCTTCGGCATTGCAGCTCTCTTCGCGCCGGGGCTCGGCGTCCTCCTCAGCATCAGCCGCACCCCCCTAGCATGTGCATGCACGTAGCTCTGTCTAATTTAAAGTCCCAAGCACAGGAAGACCTCGGGCGGCGCCAGAATCTGACGTCACTCATGCGAGGTATATATACCACAGCCCAGCCCCTAGCTAGGGGCCTTGGCAATCGGGTCATACACTACGGTGTCTCTAGTTTGCCTTCTGCATTCCAGTGTCTTGCTCCTTTGTCTCCTATTCCAGTCTTCTGTTGCAGCTTCTCCTGTTCCAGTGTCTCCTGTGTGTCCTGTTCCAGCGTCTCTCCATTCCTGGTAGTACCCTTTGGACTGATCTCACGGTACTGACCTTTGCCTGTTCTTCGACTACTCTCTTGATTGCTGCCTGACCTGACCTCTGCCTGGAACTCTGACTACTCTCTGATCACTGCCTGACCTGACCTCTGCCTGGAACTCCAACTACCCTTGACTGCCACTTGGAGCTCGACCTTCTGCTTGACCTGACCATGCCCGGATTGACCACTGTTACTGACCCTGCCTGGCTGACCATTCTACATGAATACTCTGGCCTTGATCCCAGCCATACACTTGGACACTCTCTTTTTGCCTCCTGCGACCTCTGGACTTCCCTGTCTGAATACCGACCGTGCACCCTTGTTCGTGGTGGGCACTCCTTTGAAATTTATCTCTTGGAGACCCTGCGAGGCCCACCTAAGACCAGGCAGCCCGGGTAACCAAGGGTTCAACCTGAGGGAACCCTGGGTTGCTATTGGCGAAGCTCCAGCTAGCCTCTGTCTCCTCCTGTGCTCCGCCTCCTGGTGGCAGGCACTCTCTGGGTCTGACTGGAAGGCCATATCAATCCTGCACCAGGCCAAGAATTCACTCCCAGTGCAACAGGTTGCCAAGGCCATTGTTTACTTGTTATTTTACACAGTCTGTTGCTCTTGTTTGCCAGTTTCCAGCTACTTCTCTCCCTTGTCCTCTGTAGTCCCATCCCCGGTACCTGTTTGATGTACTTTCCACCTTCAGTTCTGATGTAAACCGGTATGATGTAATTGCTAATACCGGATTTAAAAAGCTTTAAAATAAATAAATACATAAATGGGCTCGGCGGAGTCTCCTGCCTTGCAGGCCATCCCTGGCCTAGCAGCTCATTTCCAAGAACAACAGCGAACTCTAGAAGCATTGACTTCATCAGTAGAGAAACTACGGTCTCAACTCAAGGATGCTGTTAGGCCAACTCGAGGGGCTGGGTCCAACCCGCACCCTCACAGGCATCTCTGGCCCTTTCTGCTCCACCCCTCTTCAATGGAGATCTGCGCCTCTGTCAAGGTTTTCTCAACAAATGTTTTATGCAGTTTACCCTACAGCCTGAGCTGTTTCCAAGTAAAAATACAAAGTTCACCTTCATCCTCTCATACCTTGATGAGAAGGCCCTGGCATGGGCTTCCCCACTTTAAGAACGTTCGGATGACATTCTCTTTCATCTTTCTCACTTCATCTCAGTCTTCAAGTGAACTTCCAGGACCCTGGCCAACAGGTGATTGCAGGTCATTAGCTTCTCCATCTCTGTCAAGGCTCACATTCGCTCACTGAATTCACGGTCGAATTCAGGACACTAGCCACAGAACTGGGATGGCAAGAGGACTGCCTATGGGCAATCTATCTGGATGGCTTATCTCCTGCCCTCAAGGATGAGCTAGTGGCTCGTGAGATTCCCACATCTCTAGATGATATCATATCCTTGGTTGGCAAGATCGATCATCGCATACGTCAACGGCATCAGGAGGTAAGAGCCTTTCAGCCTTCTACTAGGGGTGTGCATTCGTTTTGAACTTAAATGGAAAACGCAACCTATTTTTGTTTTTTAACTTAAAAAAAAGATGAGGATTAAACGATCGGATTTCCAACTTATTCAACATAGCTATGTTGAATACGTTGGAAATCGCGATTGTTGATCTAAATAAAAATTTAAACCCCTCACCCTCCTTAATCCCCCCCCCCAAGAATTACCAAAGCTGGCCAAAAGTTCCGTGAGGGTCCGGGAGCGGACGCGTGGGGAATCACGTGACGTTGGCACCACGTCAGAGTGACGCGGCGTCACGTGATTCCCCTCGTTGGCGTCACTCTGACGTGGCGCCGACGTCACGTGATTCCCCACGCGTTCGCTCCCGGACCCCTCGTTGGGCCCAAAAGGCACTTTTGGCCAGCTTGGGGGGGTCAGGAGGCCCCCCCAAGCTGGCCAAAAGTTCCTTTTGAGCCCAACGAGGGGTCCGGGAGCGAACCCGAGGGGAATCACGTGACGCCGCGTCACTCTGACGTGGTGCCGACATCACGTGATTCCCCTCGGGTTCGCTCCCGGACTCCTCGTTGGGCCCAAAAGGCACTTTTGGCCAGCTTGGGGGGGTCAGGAGGCCCCCCCATGCTGGCCAAAAGTTCCTTTTGAGCCCAACGAGGGGTCCGGGAGCGAACCTGAGGGGAATCACGTGACGCCGCGTCACTCTGACGTGGCGCCAACATCACGTGATTCCCCACGTGTCCGCTCCCGGACCCCTCGTTGGGCCCAAAAGGCACTTTTGGCCAGCTTGGGGGGGTCAGGAGGCCCCCCCAAGCTGGCCAAAAGTTCCTTTTGAGCCCAACGAGGGGTCCGGGAGTGAACCCGAGGGGAATCACATGACGCCGCGTCACTCCGACGTGACGCCGACGTCATGTGCTCCTTGCAAAGGAGTTCAGGAATGGCGTCCTGACCCCGCTGGACCACCAGGGAGTTTTGGTAAGTCTTGGGGGGGGGGGGATTAAGGCAGGTGAGGGGTTTAAATTTTTATTTGCACATATGGACATAGACTCAACTTATGGAATTCTCCATATGTCCATATTGACCGCAAATGGGACCCCCTTTCGACTTATGGACTTATGAACTTAAACTTTTGGTCTGCACATCCCTACCTTCTACCGTGAGCCCAGTTCACACTACTAGTCCTCAGCTAAAGGCCTTACCGGTGCCTCCTCCTTCTACAGAGGAGCCGATGCAGATCAACCGCGGGTGCTTGCCCCTACAGAGCGTCTGCGACATAAGAAGGAAGGCCTTTGCCTGTACTGCAGTGGCTCCAGCCATCTCTTACAAGCCTGCCCAGTGTATCTGGGAAACTGCAGAGCCTGAGCCCGGTGGGGGTCCCGAGCTTGGGTGCTATGGTCCCTGTGTCTCTGTCCCGAGAGTCACGATTCTTTGCCACCACAGCCTTTGTGGACACCGGGTCGAGTGGTAATTTCATCCTGGATGATATCGTCACACTAGCGACCAAAGAAGAATGGATCAGTAAACACCAGGATTTCTTTATTCAGCACAGAACATGATAAAAAGCCCGACTCAGGCCGAGTTTCCCTCTATGAGCTGCTTCAGGGGCTAACAAAATAAAACATATATAAAAACATATAAATACAAATAAAAACGTGAATACAAATAAAATAGAAACATATACACCATAAATACATAATAAAATCATATCAAATAAAAGGAATCAATTACTCAAAAGCAAAATAATGAATAACAGCACTTAATGATAGCAAATACTTAATAACAAAAAAGTTATTAAAACATGGTCTAATATATCTTCATATGTGATTCCATATATGTCCACATATAAACTCATATAAAAAATTCATATGTAAAAAAATGTATAAATCAGCAGTACAATCCGTTAATAAGTAGTACCTTCTAATAAAAAAAAATTATATTATAAGTAAAAGATTTTTGGTAAATACCTATTATATCTAAGGCCAGTGGTTTGACTCTATACAGCAGATCAGCCTTTATCAGTGTGCTACAAATTAACCAGACGAGATATAAGCAAAAAATGAGATCACTTTGTAAACCAAAGTAGCACACCATTTAGAAACAAAATATCGAATTGGTGCCTGCCTAAAATAAATATCTTGTGTGGCCAAAGCGCTGGTTAACACAAAATATCCCCAATTAAGTATGGCTAACAAAAAAAATGGAATTCACTAAAGTGCATTCAACAAAGAATTTTATTATTACAACAGCCCTCATATAATTCAAACAAGAAAATACCGCAGCAAAAATCAATGGCTTAAAGGGCTCCCAAAAATGCTTCTTTATAATTAAACCAAGCCATAATCAAGATGTAATATTTTTTTATAACCCACATGATGATCTTAAAAAACAAACACATTGAATTTAAAAACCAACATGTTTAATTTAAAACTCACTCCCACACTATAACATTATTGGCGCTGTCACTGCCCATCAGCTGAATTTAAAACCATTAAGAGCGCTATAGCTGCTCTTCAAATGGATTTTAAAAAACATTGTCAACATTGTAACTCCTCATCGGCTGGATTTAAAAAAAACTATATTAATTATCAACAACCCGCGGCAGTACTGTGCAGCATTATCAGCATTATCGGCTGGATTTTTTAAAAAATATATTAATTTTCAAAAACCCACGGCAGTACTGTGCAACCTTATCAACACTGTCAGTGCTAAATGATTGGATTTATAAAAACATTATCGGGGCCATCACTGCTTGTCAGCTGGGCTTTAAAAAACATATTACATTTCAAAAACTCACCACCGCAAACACAATTTAATAGCACATGCACTTCTTAATGACTGACATCTCCGTGTCAGCCGAGCATAAATCAGTCAAGAGCCGCCGCATCTAGTCGTGCTCCTGAACATCAAAACAACCTTCAGTGGGTCAGCGTTTCAGCTGGAAATGTCGGGCTGCGCCTGGTTTATCCATCTTAATACTTCCTTTTCATACCTTTTCCTTTAGAAAACCGATGGAGGCTAACAGATTTCCAATCGTGGTTTTACCATGGACCCTGAAAAGCTTCAAGGAATCCGAAATTGGCCTCAACCTATAGGCCTCCATGCCCTACAAAGGTTCCTCGGATTTACAAACTATTAAAGGAACTTCATTGCCAATTACTCCACACTAGCCACTCCTCTCACTACCATGACTAGAAAAGGTAATAACCACAAAGAATGGAGTCCCAAGGCTCAAGCCGCCTTCCTGTCTGAACACCGACTGCACACCCTTGTCGTGGTGGGCACTCCTTTGAACTTTAACTCTCAGAGACCCTGTGAGACCTACCTAAGACCAGGTGGCCCGGGTAGCCAAGGGCTCAACCTGAGGGAACCCTGGTTGCTATTGGTGAAGCTCCAGCTAGCCTCTGTCTCCTCCTGTGCTTCACCTCCTGGTGGCAGGCGCTCTCCGGGTACGACTGGAGGGCCGTACCAATCCTGCACCATGCCAAGGGTCCACTCCCAGCGCAACATATAATATAGGATATATTCTATAAATAAGAAAGGGTTAAACACATATACAAAATGGAAATTATTAAATAGGGATCTTCTCTCTATGAAAGTTTCTATTGCATTTATTCGAGAAACACAGTTAAAGAATCAGTATGAACATGTGATGTCAAAATGGGATTTTACATATAGATATTTTACAGCTGCTTCTAGAAAAGAGAAATGCACAGAAGTAGGACTTCTGTTTTCTAAGCACTTCATATTCCATTTTAAAACGAGTTTTGAAAACCTTTCTGCTCAGTTTATTATTGTTCAAATAAGAGCGTAGGGGGAAATGTACACTAGTAAACTTATATGCCCCAAACAAAGAACAACGTGGATTTTTTGCTCAGCTAGATAAGGTTATGTCTCTCTGGATTAGGGGCCAAATAATTCTAGTTGGAGACTTCAATATCACTAGATCTCCAGAACTGAATATCTCCTAAGGGAGGGAGCCTAACATCTAAGAAACACTTGAAATCTTCTTGATGAATTTTCCAAAGACCAGAAATTACACATTTTATTGCAGGCTCCACAAATCCTACTCATGAATAGAGGGGTAGATTTTTGTTACCTCTGCCACGGGGTCGACAGCGGGGCGCCGCGTGGGAGGGGGCATCCGTGGTCCTGGGAGCGGCAAGGCTGGCTTGGCGGCATTGGCGGCGCGGTCCCGTGCACATCGGAGCGTTCCCTCCGGCGCTGAAGCCAGCATTTCCGCACTGACGTCGGCAGCTAGGTCCCACGCGATTCGGAGCTAGGACATGCCCCCCATGACGTCAGACGCCAACGGAGGGTCAGTCTGCGCGGGAAACGGGCTATTTAAAAAGAGCCTTTTTCCTCTGCTCTCTGCTTTGGCCACAAGTGTTTTGGGGAGTTTTCGCGTTTGGATTTGGTTGTTTTTTGTCTGCTCTGACCCGGTCTGCCTTGGTTCTTGATTGCCTGCTGCCTGCCCTGACTCGGACTACCTACTGGATTACCCTGCTTGCCACCAGCCTACTGGATTATCTGCCTTGGTTCCTGATTGCCTGCTGCCTGCCCTGACTCGGACTGCGTACTGGATTACCCTGCTTGCCACCTGCCTACTGGATTATCTGCCTTGGTTCCTGACTGCCTGCTGCCTGCCCTGACCTGGACTGCCTTTCGGATTACGCTGTATTACTCCTGTTCCTGCTTCCTCCTACAAAAGGTAAGTGGTCTACAACTGTGGTTCCACTAAAATCTGAGCAGCAGTCATAACAATTTTATAAAACAGCGCGAGTGCGTACTTTTGTTGGCGCACCAGGCGCAAACAAAAGTACGCTGGATTTTAGTAGATACGCGCGTAGCCGCGCGTATCTGCTAAAATCCTGGATCGGCGAGCGCAAGACTGCCAATTTTGGGTAGCTGGCGCGCGCCGAGCTGCGCAGCCTGTCTCCGTTCCCTCCGAGGCCGCTCCGAAATCGGAGCGGCCTCGGAGGGAACACCCTTTCGCCCTCCCCTCACCTTCCCCTCCCTTCCTCTACCTAACCCACCCACCCGGCCCTATCTAAACCCCCCCCCTACCTTTATCCCTGGATTTACGCCTCCCGGAGGGAGACGTAAATCCACGTGTGCCAGCGGGCTGCTGGTGCGTGGAGACGCGATCCGGGGGCGGTTCCGGAGGGCACGGCCATGCCCCCGGACTGCCCTGGCCCGAAACCACGCCCCCGGGCCCGGCCCCGAAACGCCGCGCCCCGCCCCGCTCTCAAAACGCTGCACCGATTGGCCCCGCCCCCGACATGCCCCCCTTGAAAAACCCCGGGACTTACGCAAGTCCCGGGGCTCTGCGCGCGCCGGCGGGCCTATGGAAAATAGGCGCGCAAGGCCCTGCTCGCGTAAATCCGGGCGGATTTACGCGAGCAGGGCTTTTAAAATCCGCCCCTGATTGTATATGGGCTGAGAAAAATATTGTCAATAAAGTGTTTGGACCAGATATAGGTTTCATTTCATGGTCGTATCATGTCCCGGTATGGATTGATGGCTTTTTGCACAAGTAGATGCAGGGAAGCATTTTTGGAGATTGAATGACACTTTATTATCAAACACCGATTATACAAATTCAGGAGGAAATTTCAGAATATCATTATCTGAATGATGTGGGTGATATTTCTCCGATACATCTTTGAGAGTGCTTGAAGGCAGTGATTTGGGGAAAATTAATCTAGAGGGCTGCCAATAAAAAAAAGGATGAGAAATTCATAGCATGCCTTTTAAAAAGGATATCATCTCTAGAGCAATTATGTAAGGATAAAATGGATACAGATTTTGGACACAACTAGTGAAGGTTAAATGAGAAGTTCCATCCTTAGATTCTGATATTATAATGCACAGGCTAGAGCTAACTATACAGTCTCATTTTGAAGGTGGTAATAAGGCTAAAGGCTGTTTAGACTCAGAATCAAATTGTAAAAATCAAAGGTATCATCATAACTTTGAGTACTGATATTAAAAGGTGATTCATGCAGTTTTATAGTGAACTATATAACATGGATCATTCTATCATGGATTCAAAGATACTGGGTTACTTAGATGGGATAGAATTACCAGGCCTCTCCTCCAAATATTTTGCTCTTTTGGATCAAAAAATTAAGAAAGTGGAGGTGCTACAAATTATTAAAGATCTCAAAGTAGGTAAAGCATCAGGGGTTGATGGGTTTACCATTACATTTTATAGTGTTTGCACTCTCTGTAGTTATACCCTTGACTAAAATGTTTAACTGCCTTCAAGATGGAGGATCCCTATTTCTAAATTCCAACATAGTGGGAATCTTGATAATAGCTAAACCGGTTAGGGACCCAATTTTAGGTGGGTCATATAGACCAAACTCTCTTAGAAATAATGATTGGAAAATTTTGACCAAGGTTTTGGCAGATCATTGAAATAAAGTTATTGCAGGCTTAGTTTATATGGTTCAGGCAGGATTTATTCCCAATTGAATGGTGGCTGTTTATGTTTGAAAGAATTTGACATTATCTTGTGGGTGCAAAGAGAGAATATACCAATGGTGCTTTTGTCTAGGGATGTGAATCGTTTTAGGACGATTAAAATTATCGTCCGATAATTTTAATATCGTCTTAAACCGTTATGGAACACAATACAATAGAGATTCTAACGATTTATCGTTATAAATCGTTAGAATCGTGAGCCGGCACACTAAAACCCGCTAAAACCCACCCCTGACCCTTTAAATTAAATCCCCCACCCTCCCGAACCCCCCCCAAATAACTTAAACATTTCCTTGCCAAATCCTACCTCCTTCAATCCCCCACCCTCCCGAACCCCCCCCCCAAATGACTTAAATTACCTGGGGGTCCGGAACGGCAGCGGTCCGGAACGGGCTCCTGCTACTGAATCTTGTTGTCTTCGGCCGGCGCCATTTTCCAAAATGGCGCCGAAAAATGGCGGCGGCCATAGACCAACAGGATTCGACGGCAGGAGGTCCTTCCGGACCCCCGATGGACTTTTGGCAAGTCTTGTGGGGGTCAGGAGGGCCCCCCCCAAGCTGGCCAAAAGTTCCTGGAGGTCCAGCGGGGGTCAGGGAGCGATTTCCCGCCGCGAATCGTTTTCCATACGGAAAATGGCGCCGACAGGAGATCGACTGCAGGAGGTCGTTCAGCGAGGGTTCCGGCGCCTCGCTGAACGACCTCCTGCAGTCGATCTCCTGCCGGCGCCATTTTCCGTATGGAAAACGATTTGCGGCGGGAAATCGCTCCCTGACCCCCGCTGGACCTCCAGGAACTTTTGGCCAGCTTGGGGGGGGCCCTCCTGACCCCCACAAGACTTGCCAAAAGTCCAGCGGGGGTCCGGAAGGACCTCCTGCCGTCGAATCCTGTTGGTCTATGGCCGCCGCCATTTTTCGGCGCCATTTTGGAAAATGGCGCCGGCCAAAGACAACAAGATTCAGTAGCAGGAGCCCGTTCCGGACCGCTGCCGTTCCGGACCGCCGCTGGACCACCAGGTAATTTAAGTCATTTGGGGGGGGTTTGGGAGGGTGGGGGATTTAATTTAAAGGGTCGGGGGTGGGTTTTAGCGGGTTTTAACGATTTTAACGATATATCATGATATTTTACCCCCCCAAACGGCAACAATACGATTCCCTCCCCCTCCCAGCCGAAATCGATCGTTAAGACGATCGAGGACACGATTCACATCTCTACTTTTGTCCATAGATATGGAAAAAACATTTGACATGGTGCATTGGTAGTTTCTTTTAAAGACCTTTGGAAAAATGAATTTTGGTCCTTTTTTCATTAACTGGATCCAGAAATTGTATGATAACTCATGGGCATGGGTGAAGGTGAATGGAGGGCATTCTGAATTGTTTCCGGTAACCAGGAGAATAGGTCAGGATTATTCTCGTTCCCTTTACTTTTTGCTTTATTTTTGTAACCCTTTACAATAAGAACCAGAACAAAATAACTAAGAACGTAGCAGACCTTACGTGCCCTTTAACTACTAAAACCCTCCACTCTAATTCGAACAACAGGAAACCCTGGTACACACCTCAACTTAAAACCCTGAAACAAGAGCTTAGAAGATTTGAACATGCATGACGAAAAAATCCTTCCCCATCAAACCTGGGAGCTTACAAATCTCTCATGCACCGCTACCGGATATCCATCCTCCAAACAAAGAGGGATTTTTTCTCACAGAAAATCCACCATTTCATCTTCGATCCTAAAGCTTTATTCTCTCTCGTCTCGTCTCTCACCAAATCTTCCCCCACGACCATCCCGTATGATCAAGCGGCCAGCAAAGCCTCAGAGTTAGCTACATACATCAAGAAAAAAATCACCGATCTGATCAGACCTTTAAATGCCAAAAACGTTCTTCTTCCTCCACCAGCTTACTCTTCACATATTCAACAGAACACAAGTCTGGAAACCTTCTAGCCGACTTCCTCCTTAGAGATTGAAACAGTCCTAAAGAAGCTCAAACCTGCCTCGCACCCCACAGATGCGATCCCCTCCAACTTACTCATCGCCATCTCAAAAACCGTCTCCAAACCAATTGCCAACATCATTAATTGCTCACTAATGCAAGGCTTAGTTCCTGACCCTTTGAAACTCGCAATTCTAAAACCACTTTTGAAAAAACCCAACTTGTCTCCAGACAACCCCGCCAACTATCGCCCGATTGCTAAACTCCCCTTCATTTCCAAAATCTTAGAAAAAATAGTTAATAAGCAACTTTCGGAGTACTTGGACGATAACAAAATATTAGCCCCCTCTCAGTTCGGCTTCCGAAAAGCCCGAAATACAGAAGCTCTCTTAATCTCTTTAACAGACACTATACTTTTGAATCTTGATAAAAAAACAACCCGGTCTATTCATTCTCCTTGATCTATTAGCCGCATTTGACACGGTGAACCACTCAACACTCCTGGATCAGCTATCTGACATCGGCATCAAAGGCACTGCTCTCAGCTCATGGCTGAGAGCAGTGCCTTTGATGCCGACTTGATGAAGACTTGAACCAGCTCTCAGCTGGTTCAAGTCTTTTCTACATAACAGATTTTACAAGGTCAGAGTCAACAATAACGAATCACACCCTGTCTGCTCTGCTCTGGGAGTCCCTCAAGGCTCATCCTTATCCCCCACCCTCTTCAACATTTATCTTTTACCGCTCTGCCAGCTCCTGTCCAAACTAAAATTAACTCACTACATCTACACAGATGATGTGCAAATATTCATCCCGGCTACCAAATCTCTACAAAAACACTAGAATTCTGGAACAACTACCTTCAAGCCATCAACAACCTGCTCATGAGCCTTAACTTAATCCTTAATTCCAATAAAACTGAAATACTCCTCGTCTCACAGGACTGTAGCTATGCAATGTCTAATAGTGTCTATGTCTACTCCCTACTAGTCAACCATCCTTTTCTTCTCAAGTTAGAAACCTCGGAGTCATCATGGACAATCAACTAAACCTAAAGAGATTTATTAATAATACCACTAAGGATGGCTTCTATAAATTGCAAGTCCTAAAACGGCTCAGACCGCTCCTCCACTTCCAAGACTACCGTTCAGTTCTCCAAGCAATCATTTTCTCAAAAATTGACTATTGTAATTCTCTTCTACTCGGCCTCCCAGCTAACACCATAAAACCCTTACAAATGCTTCAAAACACCTCAGCCAGGATTCTGACTAAGGCCAACAAAAGAAATCATATTACCCCCATCTTGAGAAACCTACACTGGCTCCCAATCAAGTTTAGAATCACTTACAAAGTACTAACAATCATACACAAATCCATTCACAAGCTCATTCCACTGGAACTCTATATTCCTTTTCGACCACATATACCCTCCAGACCAGTGAGAGCAGCTTATAGAGATACTCTCCTCGCCCCACCCATCAAAACCTCTTTAAATAAATGAACTCTATCCACAGCGGGCCCCGCGCAATGGAACTCTCTACCTCCAGAACTCCGGCAGGAACTATGCCCGATCACCTTTAAAAAGAGACTCAAAACTTGGCTATTCGAACAAGTTTTTAATTTATGACAATAATTTCCTCTTACCTCACCTTACTATCCTACAAGCTATCTATCAGATTCCATCAGATTATATATCAGTTTAGCTTTCCAACTCTGCAGTCAATCAATCCAAATATGTGCTCCATGTACCATGACTTTAATTAATCCAGTACGCACCTAGATCTTTAGCCAGGTTAGTCTTAGCTCCACAAAAGAATCTTATTACTTTATTATTTATTCGTTGTACTTTATTCCCCAGTTCCTTTTGATCCAAGTTTATCTCCCTGTTCAATGTAATCACATTCTTACATGCTTGTTAATGTTCTAATGTAAACCGAAGTGATATGTAACTTTGCTACATGAATTTCGGTATATAAAAATGTTAAATAAATAAATAAATAAAATAAATGATTCAATCCAAGGGCTTGTAGTCCCTCAGGACACTGGAACAGTGATCCCTCAATAGCTGTGCTGTAGTGGAGAGAAACTGAGATAGTGAGTACAGTGGAGCATACACAGGGTTCTGGTATGGAGCCTCGTTGGTTGAATACTCACACAGCGGTTTCTCTTGGAAGGTAACACAGAAGCTGGAATAGAGGCAGGCCCTCGAGGAGTGAGTACCTGGTTTCAGGGAACAGCTCTGAGAGTCTAGATGGTAACTCACTGATGGTGTAGGCAGCGGTTTCTTCCAAGCAGAAATGAGCTCAGGCAGCGAGTCCATGAACACGGGCCCTCAAGGAGTGAGTAACGGTTCCAGACAGTGACCTGAAAGAAAAGAGAGAGGCCCCTGAGGAGTGGATACCCCGATAGAATAAGTCCAATAAGGAGAGACAGAGTAGCTAGGTTCGGAAAGCAAATCCTATCCGTAAGGAGTCCCGTTGCTAACTCAAATAGCTAGCAAACAGAATAGGCTTTTGTATCCGGGATGCATGACGTCATCACAGGGGGACGTCCCTGAGGTTTGCGCCAAAGAAGGAATAAGAAGCAGGGCCGCGCGGCACGCACGCCCTATGGCAGCTGAACAACATGGAGGGATGCAGTGCCCAAGCCGGACTGGGGACACCGGAGAGGACGGCAGGCAGACGCCGCGACAGCCAGACATCCATTAACCATGGGAGGAGTCACCAAAGAGATAGGGAGGGCGGAGTGGAGACGTCGGGCAGCGACAGTCATAACAGAATATTCTACCTAGAATGTGTTATCTATTTCAAACTCTTCCAATCCATATTCCAAATGCTTTGTTAAAGCTATGGCAGATACACATTTTTTATTACAATTGAAAAGGAGACCCCCCCCCCCAGGGTTTCAAGATGAGTTATGCATCAACTAAGATTGAGAGGAGGACTTATACCAAATATAGGACTAGATTCATCAAATTGCTATAAATATAGCAGAAATAGAGCCCACAATAAAACAAATGTACACGGTTAGGCTAATTTCCTGTGTACTGCATTGCACAGGCAATTTTTACAAAGCAAGATACATTATCATGTTGCTCATTGCATCAACCTATCACTCACAGCATCAGCACATTGCATGTCATTTTACACGGTACACAATGATTTATGCATGTCGAGCTATTTTTCTGGTTCATATATACTGACTTCCTGCAGCTGCCTCTATGAGGGTGTGTCAGGGGTTTGGAGAAAAGAGAGGACAGTAGATGAGTAGTCTAGTGGTTTAGTGGAAGTAGCTTTTTTATGATTACCTGAGTGGGTTGCCTTATCTTCTGTTGTCCTCTGTTTCCCTTTCCCTTGGTTGTCTGTCTTTGTTGGAGTGAAAGTTTTTGTTATTCTGTTGATCTGCCTGTTGATCTGCCTGTCTTTATGTTTGGAGAAGGTGTGGTGGTGAGTCTGAGGAGTGTTAAGGCATGGTGGTGAGACATGGCGGTGAGGCAGAGGAGAAGTGGTGAGGTGTGGTGGTGAGGTGGAGGAGGTGTTGTGAAGCATGGAGTTGAGGCATGGTAGTGAGGTGTTTTGGTCAGGTGGAGGAGGAGTGGTGAGGCTTGGTGAGGCAGAGGAAGAGTGATGAGATGGAAGAGGATTGGTGAGGCATGGTGGTATTGTGTGGAGAGGATGGGGTATGAGAGGCATGATGAAAGAGGAGAGGACTGGCATCAGGAGAGGAGGAGGAGAAGGGAGGAGAGAGGGAGGGAGGATGAGGGCAGGAATGCTAGATGGAGAAGTAGGAGTAGGGACAAGGACAGGATTAGAGATAGGCAGGGAGGGTAGGGAAGGGGATACGCAAGCAAGTATGGAGGGAAGAGGACAGCAGACTAGGGATAGAAAGACAGGGCAGAAGGGAAAGAAGTATGTAGGGTAGGGTATGAGCGGGAGGAAGGAAGAGGAGAGGGGAATGGGAGTGAATGTGAGGAAAGAGAGGACACCTTTCCTGAAGGGGAAGTGGCACCCTGTTCTGGCAGCCAGGTAGCAGGGCATGCTCATCTAAGGGCTTTGAAATTCAGCATGGAGGACAATGAAATAATTATCACAGGGATCCTCAAACACTGTACAATTCTCTTTGGTAACTATTTGGCCAGGACATCAAGGGCATCCAAGGGCCAGATCTGGTGTCCATTTGCCCAGGCTAAATCCAAACGCAGCAGTGTGAAACAGAATGGGAAGCAGGTGACCCTCAGATACTGTAACAATTAGCTTAACTTCAAAACATTTATATGCACCACCACTAAAGACTGTTTCTACAAGCTCCTTGTCCTTAGAAAGCTGAAACCACTTCTCCACTTCAATGATTTTCGGATGGTTTTACAAGCCATTATACTAACAAAAATTGACTATTGCAATTCGCTCCTTTTTGGCCTCCCAACCTCATCCATCAAACCCCTCCAAATGATTCAAAATTCTGCAGCCAGAATCCTTACCAATACGAATAAAAGAGATCACATAACCCCCATACTCAAACTCCTCCACTGGCTGCCAATTAAGCAAAGGATTCTCTATAAAGTGTACATAGCAATTCATAAATCCATTTACAACATATCTCCTCTCCACTTAAGCACCCAACTACGTTTTCACTCTTCATCCAGACCTATCAGAGGAGCTTATAAAGGCACACTCTATGTACCTTCAACAATATCCTCACATCAGAAACGTGCCATATCTTTAGCAGGCCCCGTCCAATGGAATGTGCTCCCGCCAGACATCCGTCTAGAGCTCTGCCACGCCTCCTTCAAAAAGAAAATTAAAACCTGGCTCTTTAGCCAAGCTTTTCCAGAACTATGAGCATATTTTTCACCTCCAGCTATTAAGATTTTCTCTCCGTCGCAATCTTCATGTTCTTTTCTACTACTTGACATTGATTCTAATCCCTTCTGCAGAACACATTTGACTTAGACAGTTATGCCTTATTTTATGATTTGGATGCTCAAAGAGACTTTACAATATTTTCAATGTTAATTTCTGAAACTAGTTTACCCTGTCTCCAAGTTCCTTAACCTTGTTACATGTACCGCCTCTTGGCGTAATTTTTGTTCTGTTTCAATGTAAACCGATGTGATCTGTATTTCATACAGGAACACCGGTATATAAAAATCTAAAAATAAATAAATAAATAAATTGAAAACAAGATGTTTAACAGGAACAAATATATGGCAGACCAGAAGAAGAGTATCTTGGCTATCAGTGATGACACCGATGTAGGAGCACCTCATCCAACGGCTGGGTCCAGGTGTGTTTAAACAGATAAGTATGAGAAAAAAATGTGAAGCTTGCTGGGCAGACTGGATGGGCCGTTTGGTCTTCTTCTGCCGTCATTTCTATGTTTCTATATTTCTATGTTTCTATGTTTGAGGGTATGGCTGAGTGGCAGGACATCACACAAGCTGGAGCCGCTAAGTTTACTTCACCTGTAAATGGCAAGGCTGCTACAATTTTCCACAACATTTGGCCTAAGATGCTCACATTGATTAAGATGCAAAGTGCATATCTATTTTCAAACAGTACAAATGTAATTCTTGGCTTTGGTACTTATGTGTTCATCTTTGTTTCCACAGCTCTTGCCAAGAACTCTCCGCGAGCAGGCCTCTCATATCTCAAGCGGCTGGGAAGCCGCAGAAGCTCATGCGGCCAACTTTGCCACACTGCCAGGCCCTGCCTCCGTCTTCACGGCCCTGCTAGTGCCATTGCTGCTGATGCCGGAAACTCCGCAGCAGGGCCAACGCCATCTTCATGTGGCCTGAAGGCCGCACCAGCCAGCTCCTCTCGTGGCAGGGAGCCGCAAGTTAGTCTTCTGAGCAGCAGGGGAAAGCCTGCTGCCGCTCCAACATCATTCTGCGGCCTGGAGGCCGCCCCGAAGCCTACCTGCTCCTTCACTTCTGCGTGCAGGCAGACGCCGCTGTCCCTGGTGCTGTTTTCCTCTTCCTGATTCCTCTTAGGCGCCGGTGCATGCCTCTTCCCTTATTTGATTTATGTTTTTTATCAGCTTTATCTTTTTAACAGCTAATTTATTCTTTTACCCTGTGTAGTTCTTAGCTGTTACTATTTTATGATTTTGTATTTCTGACTTTGGTCTAATTTTTGTAAACCGATGTGAAGGCTTGTCTGATGTATCAGTATATAAAACCCAATAAACCATTAAACCATTAAACCATTTAAAGGGCCCGTGGTTGGACATGCCCCGGGCTCCACCTGATGACAACTTACTGCTTCAGCCCTATAAAAGGGGTTCCTTTTCAGTCACTCCTGGCCTTTGGATCGTGTTCCACAGTTGTCTGCATCTTTTGACCGGTCCAGGTCCTCCGTGGTCTTCTCCTGCTTTGACAGCTTCATCTTCATGCTCCTGATGTCCTTCGTCCTGGTCTCCAGTCCTCTTCATGTTCCTGATGTCCTTCATCCAGGTCTCCAGTCATCTTCATGTTTCTGATGTCCTTCATCCAGGTCTCTGGTTGTCTTCTTGTTCCCGATATCCTTCATCCAGGCCTCCAGATGTCTTCGGGTTCCTGATGTCCTTCTTTTGTACCTCCTGATGTCTGATGTCCTTCCTGATGCCTTTGCCTTCGCCTCTGCCTCCATGCCTTGATTCCCTGATGTCCACTTTCCTGGCATGCCATTGTCTTGGTCCGCGACCAGTCCCACGGGTGGGCTGTGTAGGGCACCTCACAGGACAAAGGCCATCTTCATCTCCGCAGTTCAACCCTCCGGAAGACTTCTGCTTCAGTCCTTGAAAATTGTGAATTCTGTGCTTGAAACTTGTCCTGGTCTTTGAAGCCTATTGCATTTCAAGTCCACCCATGTCAAGACTCTGTTCGAACCTGTTCCGCACCAGCGTGGTCCGTGACCAGTCCCGCGAGTGGACTGTGTAGGGCATGCCCTGGTGCAAGCCTCTTCAGCATGCTCCGGTATCAGCTTCCACTATCCCTCCTAGAATCTGCTTTGAGCCCAGCATGGTCCGTGACCAGTCCCGTAGGTGGACTGTGTAGGGCGCGCCTCATCGCAGTCTCGACCCAGCGTTTTGATCCTTGCCTTCGTCTACAGTGTCTTTGCTTCAGTCTTCATCTACAGTGTCTGAAAACAGAGGTTCCTGCACATCTTGCTATCCTCCCTGACCCAAATATGCCCACAGGAAGGCTACTTGTTCTCATAGTTTTAGCCATGTTTGAGGAAAGCAATTTTCAGCCAAGTCATTGCACTCAGGTACATACTGTACTTATGTAGCCAAGAAAATGCCTTTAACAAGTATCTCACAATAAAGGTGACCTGTTGCTAGTTGAAAGGCATCTTTTCAATCTTTATGAATTTTTAGTGTAATTTTCAAACAGCCGACATAACGGTAAAGTGTACATAATTATGAGTACATTTTCAAAGAGGTTCCATGTGGAAAAAAATACCATATACATGTGTAAGTGGCATGTATTTCTGTATATGCTAGCTTATAAACATCAAAACTATATATGTATTTTTGTTTTCACATGTGCATTTTACTGGCACATAAAAGGTGTTCTAAGATGGAGTCAAGAAGTACGCATGGAAGTTGCTTTAAGAGATATACATGTACAAAAGATCAAACTTATTCGTACAATTTTACAACTGCTAATTCACTAGCACAAATGAAATCAGACTTGTCTGTTGTCTGCAGTTTTTGGATGAAAGGCCTGGGTGAACTAGTGGCTGAAGTGCTAGTAGGTCCAGGTGAACTGGAGATGGACTGGGTGCACTGGTAGAGGGTATCAACATGGTGGAGGTATCAACAAACTAGTGATTTTAATTACATTTGTAAATATTTTCAAAATGGTATATGCACATACTTTGTAAAATACCTGCTACAAATTTACACCTGCTGTATTGAGGACATACATTACCCGGGCAAACTTAGGCACATGCATTTTAAAATCAAAACTGGGATAGGTGGCGATGTCATTTCGTGGATTGTAAACTGGCTAAAAGACAGGAAACAGAGAGTAGGATTAAATGGACAATATTCTCAGTGGAAGGGAGTGGGCAATGGAGTGCCTCAGGGATCTGTACTGGGACCCTTATTTTTCAATATATTTATAAATGATCTGGAAAGAAATACGACAAGTGAGATAATCAAATTTGTAGATGACACAAAATTGTTCAGAGTAGTTAAATCACAAGCAGATTGTGATAAATTGCAGGAAGACCTTGTGAGACTGGAAAACTGGGCATCCAAATGGCAAATTAAATTTAATGTGGATAAGTGCAAGTTGATGCATATAGGGAAAAATAACCCATGCTATAATTACACAATGTTGGGTTCCATATTAGGAGCTACAACCCAAGAAAGAGATCTAGGCGTCATAGTGGATAACATATTGAAATCGTCGGTTCAGTGTGCTGCGGCAGTCAAAAAAGCAAACATAATGTTGGGAATTATTAAAAAGGGAATGCTGAATAAAAAGGAAAATATCATAATGCCTCTGTATCGCTCCATGGTGAGACCGCACCTTGAATACTGTGTACTAGAGATGTGTATCGTGTGATCGATCGTCTTAATGATCGATTTCGGCTGGGAGGGGGGGGGGAGGGAATCAAATCGTCGCGGTTTTGTTTCTGCAAATATCGTGTAAATCGTAAATCGGGGAGGGCGGGAAAACCGGCACACTAAAACATCCCTAAAACCCTCCCCGACCCTTTATAATAAATCCCCCACCGTCCCGAACCCCCCCCAAATGTCTTAAATTACCTGGGGTCCAGTGGGGGGGGGTCCCGTTGTGATCTTCCACTCTCGGGCCACGGGTGCGTTGATAGAAAAATACGGCAATATGGCCGGCGCCATTTTGTAAAATGGCGCCGGCCATATGGCCATATTGCCGTACGGCAAAATGGCGCAGGCCGTACGGCAACACGATTCAAGTGCAGGAGGTCGTTCCCGGACCCCCGCTGGACTTTTGGCAAGTCTTGTGGGGGTCAGGAGGCCCCCCCCAAGCTGGCCAAAAGTCCCTGGGGGTCCAGCGGGGGTCCGGGAGCGATCTCCTACGCTCGTGATGTCGTGGGATAGGAACCAAAATGGCGCCGGCGCTACCTTTGCCCTGTCATATGACAGGGCAAAGGTAGCACTGGTGCCATTTTTCTATCAACGCACCCGTGGCCCGAGAGTGGAAGATCACAACAGGACCCCCCCCCACTGGACCCCAGGTAATTTAAGACATTTGGGGGGGGGGTCGGGAGGGTGGGGGATTTATTTTAAAGGGTTGGGTGGGTTTTAGGGATGTTTTAGTGTGCCGGTTTTCCCGCCCTCCCCCTTCCCCTCCCCCTTCCCCCGATTTACGATTTTTGACGATAAATCGGGGGAATTCCTATTAAATATCGACTCTAACGATTTTTGACGATTTAAAATATATCGGACGATATTTTAAATCGTCAAAAAAAGATTCACATCCCTGTGTACAATTCTGGTTGCCGCATCTCAAAAAAGATATAATTGCGATGGAGAAGGTACAGGGAAGGGCTACCAAAATGATAAGGGGAATGGAACAGCTCCCCTATGAGGAAAGACTAAAGAGGTTAGGACTTTTCAGCTTGGAGAAGAGATGGCTGAGGGGGGGGGGGGGGGATATGAGAGAGATGTTTAAAATCATGAGAGGTCTAGAATGGGTAGATGTGAATCAGTTATTTACTCTTTCAGATAGTAGAAAGACCAGGGGGCACTCCATAAAGTTAGCATGGGGCACATTTAAAACTAATCGGAGAAAGTTCTTTTTTACTCAACACACAATTAAACTCTGGAATTTGTTGCCAGAGGATGTGGTTAGTGCAGTTAGTGTAGCTGTGTTTAAAAAAGGATTGGATAAGTTCTTGGAGGAGAAGTCCATTACCTGCTCTTAAGTTCACTTAGAGAATAGCCACTGCCATTAGCAATGGTAACATGGAATAGACTTAGTTTTTGGGTACTTGCCAGGTTCTTATGGCCTGGATTGGCCACTGTTGGAAACAGGATGCTGGGCTTGATGGACCCTTGGTCTGACCCAGTATGGCATTTTCTTATGTTCTTATGTATGAGCGTAATCTACAACCCTGGCCCCAGCTCTGCTCCCAGAACACCTATTCTCAGGGGCCGATGCAATACTGTGTGCTCAGCCGAGCGCACTGTATAACGGGCAGTCAGACGCGGGTTGAATATGCGCTAATGAGTCCTCTAATGCAATAAGGGGATTAGCGCCTATTCAACACGCATCGGATGCGGAGTGAGCCTAATAGCGCTAATCACATGCAAAAGCAGGTGCAAAAATCACATGCTAATCAGACGCAAAAAAAAATGTGCATCTAGGACTCACATCTAGCGCTCAGTAATTAACGCCTGCCTGGAGCAGGCATTAATTGCTGAGCGCTCCTTAAACCAGTACAGAAAAGCAGAAAAAACTACTTTTCTGTACTGCCTCCTACTTAATATCATTGCGATATTAAGTAGGAGGAAAAGTGAAACTAAATAAAGTTAAAAAATAGAGAAAAAAAAAAAAACACTGGTAGTCGGGTGCAGGAAAAAGGTACTCGAATGACAAGCTTCTGTTTCCTGAACCCCCTGGCTGTGCGGCTGTGCAGCGTTTAGGGAAACCAACGCCGATAAACTTGGCATCGGTTTCCCTAACCGGCGGACCGCCGATGCAGATCGGGTTCGCGTTAGCAAGGAGGAGCTAGGGGCGACCCTAGCTCCTCCTTACTAACGCGACCCCCCCTAATTTAAATATTGCATGGCTGACTGTTCAGCGCCCGCTTTCTACGCAAATTTATTGCATTGGCCCCTTAATGAGCACAGCAGGACATGCAAAACTGACTTGTATGCATACATTTACATACGCTGGTCCCCAATTGATTTTTAAAACACCACTCCAGTGCATAAAACTGTGTTTCAAGCCCTTTATGTGAATTTTGTTTTCATCATTGCTTGTGCTCTCTGAATATAGTTTTAAAATAAGCATTTCTTTTTAACCTCCTTATTTTTGTAATGCACTTTGCAGGATTCCTCCTTCTCAAAAAAAGTGTTATCCATTCTCATTGTAATATTATTGGAGGGAAATGACCTGGAGAATTTTGAAGCTTAAAATAAATTCATTTTGAAGATTCTATTGCCTGTTTCCATTCTACAGTGAAAGAGTATGAAAAGAACTCGAGCAATGGGATTGTTTGTTTATGCGTGAGCATAATTTATATGACCATCTATTATTTCATGACCTTTCATACTTATTTCTTCTAGAGCATTGTCAGCACGGATGAGAGATGTGTGAAACTCCTGTGACCCATGTGAACTTAGGTTCAAATCTATGAATAATTTAACTTGGATAATTGGAGTCTGTTTCAGTCTGATTCAGATCTGCCACATACCTCAAGCTGAATGTTATGATCAAATTTATAAACATTTCATATCACATCATGAGCATTCCTTAGAAACATCAATGATCTAAACCAGAGGATTTTATTGATTCTAGAAGGGGATTCTAAGAAGCACTGATCATACTGCAAGCTCTGGCATGGGCTTCTAAATTAAAATTGATGTAAATTGATGAACCTTGGGCATGTGAGAACCCTAAGGGATATCAAATGTTATTAGATGGCAAATGGAAAATACAATTAGCCTCCAATCCAACCATTTCATTCCTAATAAAAGATCTATATAACTTAAGATAATTATCCCTCCTTATTGTGAAATCTATCAAAAGATCTGCATTTCTTCCAAGCCTTGTCATTAGCTATTTTCTTTGTAGTCCCAGCCTGTATTAAGTTTACAAGCTAAAATAATTTTGTTTTGGATCATATTAATGTTTTCTAAATAGAGATAGAGATCTGTAGTTAGTTCACTTTCATTTGGAACAGTTTTAGGTTAGTACAGCTGTTTATCAAGTATGTTGGCATTAAGGGGGTAATTTTCAAAGCCATTTACATACATAAAACCCAGTGAGTTTACAATAGTATATATCTTTGTTGTTGTTTTGTATATTGTTTATTCAAAATGTGCCACTCTCTCTTTTTCTATGTATCAGCCTAAAGTATGAAATGGGAAAGCACTGCTAGTTTTGACTCATCTGTGGTTTTTGCATATATAGCTAACATTATAAACTTATTGTACAGGACATTTATAGCCCAATTTTTAATAGCCTGTAAGTCATTAAAATGTGTATGTAAGTGGGCCCCCAGAGATTTATGCTGATATTATATAAACTGCATGCAGGAACCTCATATTTTCTAAAATACTATCTATATTACTACACATATAGTATGCATGTAAATTTTAAAGCAGGAAAATGCATACTTTCTCTACCCATTTATAAAATTGTATGCATTTATTTAATGTGCATAATAATTACAACATGTGCATAATAACCCAAAGTTATATACAGAGACATGTATTTTAGAAAGAATGCATGTACTCCATAAGAACATAAGAAATTGCCATGCTGGGACAGACCAAGGGTCCATCAAGCCCAGCATCCTGCTTCCAACAGAGGCCAAAAACCAGGCCACAAGAACCTGGCAATTACCCAAACACTAAGAAGAACCCATGCTACTCCACTTAAGAAAATATTTACTTGAGCATGCACTTTGTCTACACCTCCACTAGGTCACCCAGACTTCCATCAATTCATCCAAACCATCCAGCATGTCACCCTGACCTCATCACCTAATCTGACTTCCCATCAAAAAACTGCAGAGAAAAGACAAGTGCAATTTCTCTTCTGTACCTTTATTAGCGCCTGCTTTCCGCAAATGTTATTGTATCGGCCCCATACTGTATATTACTGAACTTCTTCATACATGTTTACATCTGCTAATAAAGGCAGAGAAGTGAAATTGCACTTGTCTTTTCCATGTGATTTAGGCTATTAGTATTCACTCCAGATGCAAAAAAAACAAACAAATGTGCATCTAGGATGCACATCTAGCGCATGCATGGCACCCGCAAGGGGGGGCGCCATGCAATAAACAAATTAGGGGGTGGCAACCTTAGCGCCTCCTTGCTAACGTGACCCCACAGTTAAAGGTGGTCTGCCGGTTATGAACACCGATGCCGAGCACACATACAGACATACACCCTTCCTCTCACAATTGCCTCTATGCACACCCCTAAATACCCTCTTCACACACACACATTCACACACACAGACACAGAAATACATGCACATTCTGTAAAACAGAACCAGAAATGTTTACATACTTTGTTACTGAATGTCAATTGCTGATATCAGACGGCCTGTATACAGAAAGGCATATTAAGATGGCATCCTTCATCCACTGGAAATTGTGTAAACTTTATAACATCATTGTAACAGAAAAGCACTGGGAGCACAACCCTGAGCAAATTTTAGAGAATGAAGAAGTTGTGATAACCTAGGACATCTCATCCCAAAGCTTGATGCAAGAAAACTGGATACAGTGGTAAAGGAGGAAAGCACAAGAATAGTATTGCGGACAGAAGTGTCAGCACCAAGTGACTATTCTGTGGTCTGTATAGAGAGAAAATATCCTCAAGTAGAGACCAAGAAAATGTGGCAGAAAGATACAGAAATAGCCCCAATTGTATTGGATGCACTGGCCAGATTAAAACATGTTTGCAAGCGCATCTCAACATCTTGCCTGTGCATCTAACATTTTATGAAATGCAGAAGGAAGCTCTCTTTGCCACAATGCAAGTATTAAGAAGGGCATTAGAAGTGAAGCTGAGAGACTGAAACATACTCAACACACCCCAGTTTATGAGTGAGGTCACTCCTGTCAAGGAATACACAAAATTAACCCATTTGCAGACATTAACCCATTTGCAGACATTGCACACATTTACCACACACAGACAAAAACACACGCCACACACATCTTCAGATTCCCGAGGACCCCTCCAAAACACACACATACATATATTCTTGCCATATCCCAACTCACATACTTAAGACAACCCCCTGTACATAAACCCAGCCCCCCAAAATACACATATCCTTCCATAGACACACCTAAACACCCTCCACACTCATATACAGTAAAGTATACACATGTCCCCACCTACACATATTGCTACATAAACCACCTCATCCCCCAAAATTATACCTTTGCAGTTTCATGAACCATACTCTAGATGGCCCTCAAAATCTCCCCATACCCATAAACTTCACAGACACACACACACACACTCAAATGTCTCACATGCCCAATACACATACCACACTCACAATAAAAAAAGACACATGTAAAAACTAAATTTCCAAGCTGATCTCCCTTTCTCCCACCTCGCCTTACCCCATGATTGCAACAAGTAGAAAAACCACCCTGAAGCAAAGCATGTACTTAATATCTAAAGAAACCCATCATCTTGTCTATAAATCTTTGCCGAAACCGGAAAGCCTTCCTGAAATCAAGCCTATGCATGCTTTTTCATTTTTTTCTTTGCTTCTGCCTTTCTTGATCTGTGCCAAGCTGCTCTTGTGTGTGTGTGTGTGTGTGTGTGTGTGTGTATTTGTGTGGTGGAGGGGAGAGGGAGAATGTGCATTAGAAGGGAGGAGTTCCCAATATTTTGCAGTGCTCAGCCACCTTCCATAGAAAGCAATGGGGATTTTATTTTTGACAGAGTTTGTTCTCCGAAAACACTGACCTGTTTTTAGTTTTTGAATTTATCCAAGATCTTTCCATTTTCTTCCAGAGAGGAAAACTGGGTGATTTTCCTTCTCCTTTATTTGGAGAGGTATTATTTTGCCCACAGTCAGGCAGATAGACAAGGGTCCCTTTACATGATTTGCTCCAACATTCCATATTTCGGAAAGCATTTAGAAAAGACACATTTTTCTCCCAATTGCCTGTGTCCATCACCATCAGCGCATTGTTCTATACTTTCCAACCATTTTACTTTATTTAGGATCAGGAGGCAAAGCCTTAAATACTTACAATGAGCCACATGTGACCATCTATTTGTTGCAACAAAAAAGCAAAGAGCATGTGCTGATGATGATGGACACATGCAATGAGGAGAAAAAAGAATGAATGTGAGCAAACAAGATCATTTAGTAAATCAGGGTATTAGGCCTTCATATTGCTACATGTAGTCTCCGATCAGTTTTCAGTTTAACTACAATTGAAAACAATTTCATGACATTTAAGGCAAAGGTCCACATAAAATATTTTAGCATTTAATATCTCTAGCATAAAATACTACCTGTACCATTATTGACTCTTATTCACCTGCCAGAAACTTACAATCTCAGCACAGACCATGAATCCAGCCAATACACATGTGCTCCCCCTCATCTCATGAATATACACTATTCTTTTGATCTTCATAGTACACATCATTTCCATAAACTACGTTGGACCCAAGATTTGGGTCTGGGACAGGTACTTTAAATTTAGTAACAATAAAAGCCCAAATAGTTCCCTGGGAACATTTTTCTTATATTTTGAGAAAAGGGAAAACCTCAGCCTGCCCACCAACTTATTTAAACGCTACAAAAGTTGGACTATGGGCCAAAAACTGCCATCATAGATAAAAGATCCTCTTGTAGAGTTTCCAATTTCAAAATACTTATATTTCAGATAGTCCAACTTTTTTTTGAAGAATTACAATTGGAGGGCAATGTGAGGTTTTCTCTTTTGTTAAAAAAAAAAAAAAATGTTTTCCAGAGCCCTCTTGAGCTTTTTTTGTTATTTCGTTTTTTTTTCACTAGTAGAATTTGTGTCTATTTTGGGATTTATCTACTTAAAATTTAGTGCCAACTTGCTTACATAAAATCCTTGAGGTCCATTTTCTATGACTGAACTTGAGAAGCCACAGGATTTGAATTTCCTGCTGCGCTGACCACCACTGATTTATCTGGCTAAATTTTAATTCAGATAAAAAAAATTAGCCGGATAAATCAGAGACATTCCAGGGAGGAACCAACTTATCCAGATGCACCAATATTATCTGGCTAAATCATTTGAATAAGTCTGATTGTGCCATGAAACAATCTTAAAGATAGCCAGATTAATTAATCCTGATAACTTAGATTTATTTGGGTATATATACAGTGGCTCATGCATGTTCCTGATTATTCTAAATTAACTGGATATTTATTTATTTAGCTAACTTAACTGGATTGACTGCAGTGAATATCAATCTAAAAACCAAATTGATTCTGGGATATTTGAGTTGGAACTAAACATTCTGATTTTGATTTGAAATCATTTACAACTTGTCTAGAAATCCAAATTAAAATATGGTTTAAATAAGCACATCAAAGATATAATTAATGTTAGGATACAGTTACTTTGCCCATCCCTAAACATTACCAGCATACTGTTGGAGAAACATCGTTTTTATATAAACATAATTATACTTTTTCTTTGTTTGTTTGCCTCTTTCTCTCTCTCCTATCTCCCTCATTTATTCCAATATCAAATTTCTGGAATTGATTTGGATTTTAAATTTAGTTATTTGCCCTTCTAAAACTATGCTCAAGGCAAGTTACAATTTAGGTGCATTAGATAGAACCCTACCTCAGAGGGCTTACAAATTTAGTACCTGAAGCAATGGAGGGTTAAAGTAATTTGCCTAAGGTTACAAAGAGCATAAATAGGAGAAACAGAATTTGATTCTCAGCCTGATCCTCTAACCATTAGGTATTCTCTCTCTTAGCCTTCATCCTACCAACTGGGGTCCAATTGGACCCCACACACGAATGTGTTTCTGCTATATAAACACCAGAAATTATTTTCAGCAGCCATTTTAGGAGTCACTTAGTCTACGGTATGTCTGATTCAAATGATATTCTAAACTATTCTACTTTATTCTTCGTACAGCAGCTATTTATTTGGGGTCCAAAAAGACCCCAGAATTTGCAACTTTCAATTAAGCAAGTTTAAAAATGTGTAACTACTGATTCTTTGCATTTTCAGTCAGTAAAAATGTCTATAAGGGGGACTTCTAGGCAGAAATACGCTCAGTATTCTACTGTAGATGTTCTGATAGCAATTTTTGAGGATAACAATGACTCTGATTTTGAAGATACAGACAACTCTGAATATGAGGTCGATCACATATCAGAGTAATCGGAATATAGTGACAGCAAATCCAGTCAGCCACCTGCTGTTAGTCAACCAAATGATATTCCTGCAAAAGGAAGATGTCCATCAAGGGCACATAGGACATGTCATGGCACACAGGGCAATCAACAAAACCGCATGGGGTCCATTTGGACCCCAGTTGGTAAGATTGTGATGTAAAATATGTTGGTAGGATGAAGGTTAAACATGGTCAGTCAGACATTGCTCATCTTCCCCCAGTAATTTGATCTAGCTCTTCTCATTTAATAGAAAAACTCTGCAAAATCCAGTAAGTATCCTAGATCAAATTTGATAAGTTCCTGGGAGAACTGCTATTAAATAAGGAATAGCCACTGTTTGTTCCTGGCATTAGTAGTATGGCAACTAATTAATGTTTAGGTACTTGTGACTTGAATTGGATACTGTTGGAGACAGGATACCAGGCTTGTTGGACCCTTGGTCTGACCCTTATTCTTATGTTCTTCTGGGAAAATCTTACAGGATTCACAAAAGTCTTGCCAACCTTTCCTTGAGGTATTGCGAAACAACTAGGTTAGGTAGGGTGGTGTCAAAGATCCCATACTTGCTACCCAAATCTGGTTTTATGCATCACGAACAACTTGGCACTTCTTAGCATGATGTGAAACAGCTGGGGATGATTTCAGATAGAATTGGCAGGCACCAAACCTTTTCTAGTTTTTTTGTAACAAAATTTTTTTTTTTCTGAAAAGATTAGCATCAAGAATAAAAACCTGTGGACCATGTGTATAAAGAGCTCTTTCCTACTTTGTGGTTGTGATCAGCATGTATATATAGCCTAACTATACAATTCTTACTTGAATTTCTCTTAAATATGTTAATCATGCATACTATTTGATCTCTAAACATATTCAAGCACTGTTTTTCTGGCTTATATATATATTGAAAAATATCTCATATTTTGTATTTACTTATCTTTAATGTTTCTGTTACTAATCACAATCAGTTTTGTTTTCCTTTGCCTATTGCTCAATAATTGTAATTTGCTTATAGTTTTTGAAAATCTCTTGCTGTTTTTTTTTTCCCTTGCTCTATATTTGAATAAGAACTTTCATCCTGCTGCTTCTTGGAAACTGAGCTTTGGAGGTTTATTTTTCTTTCATTTTTACTTGGCCAGTGTTGCCACAGCCTGCTTCTCCAGGGGGAATGGCCAATGATTTGAGGGTGTTTGAAACAGGAAAGAGCAAGTTCTGCATCACATTTGAAGTGGTTTTGTGTCTTTTTTTTTTTGTAATTTAATATTTATTAAACAGGATATAACTGTAAAGTGACATCAATAAAGCTTTTGTGGAACAATAAAGCAAAAATACATTACAACAATATGTAGAATCTTGTGTTTTCATTAACTTTCCCCACCAACCCCTGGTGGTCCAGTGGGGGTCCCTGGAGCGATCTCTCGCTCCCGGGCTGTCAGCTGCCACTAATCAAAATGGCGCCGATGGCCCTTTGCCCTTACCATGTGACAGGGTATCCGTGCCATTGGCCGGACCCTGTCACATGGTAGGAGCACTGGATGGCCGGTGCCATCTTGTGCTCCTACCATGTGACAGGGGCTGACCAATGGCACCGGTAGCCCCTATGACATAGTAAGGGCAAAGGCTATCGGTGCCATTTTGAATACTGGCAGCCGACAGTCCGAGTGCAGGAGGTCACTCCCGGACCCCCGCTGGACTTTTGGCAAGTCTTGTGGGGTCAGGAGGGTCTCCCAAGACTTGCCAAAAGCCCCTGGTGGTCCAGCGGGGGTCCGGGAGCAATCTCCTGCACTCGGGTCATCGGCTGCCAGTAATCAAAATGGCGCCGATAGACAAATTGGTTAAAAGACAGGAAACAGAGAGTAGGATTAAATGGTCAGTTTTCTCAGTGGAAAAGGATAAACAGTGGAGTGACTCAGGGATCTGTACTTGAACCAGTGCTTTTCAATATATATATTAATGATCTGAAAGAAATACGACGAGTGAGGTTATCAAATTTGCGTATGATACAGAATTATTCAGAGTAGTTAAATCACAAGCAGACTGTGATACATTACAGGAGGTCCTTGCAAGACTGGAAGATTGGACATCCAAATGGCAGATGAACTATATCTTGCTGTAGTTACACGATGTTAGGTTCCATATTAGGAACTACCACCCAGGAAAAAGATCTAGGCATCATAGTGGATAATTCTTCAAAATCGTCGGCTCAGTGTGCTGCAGCAGTCAAAAAAGCAAACAGAATGTTAGGAATTATTAGGAAGGGAATAGTTAATAAAATGGAAAATGTCATAATGCCTCTATATCGCTCCATGGTGAGACCGCACCTTGAGTACTGTGTATAATTCTGGTTGCCGCATCTCAAAAAAGATATAGTTGCAATGGAGAAAGTACAGAGAAGGGCAACCAAAATGATAAAGGGAATGGAACAGCTCCCCTATGAGGAAAGGCTGAAGAGGTTAGGGCTGTTCAGCTTGGAGAAGAGACGGCTGAGGGGGGATATGATAGAGGTCTTTAAGATCATGAGAGTTCTTGAACGAGTAGATGTGACTCGGTTATTTACACTTTCAAATAATAGAAGGACAAGGGGGCATTCCATAAAGTTAGCAAGTAGCACATTTAAGACTAATTGGAGAAAATTATTTTTCACTCAACACACAATAAAGCTCTGGAATTTGTTGCCAAAGGATGTGGTTAGTGCAGTTAGTGTAGCTGGGTTGAAAAAAGGTTTGGATAAGTTCTTGGAGGAGAAGTCCATTAACGGCTATTAATCAAATTTACTTAGGGAATAGCCACTGCTATTATTTGCATCAGTAGCATGGGATCTTCTTAGTGTTTGGATAATTTCCAGGTCCTTGTGGCCTGGTTTGGCCTCTGTTGGAAACAGGATGCTGGGCTTGATGGACCCTTGGTCTGACCCAGCATGGCAATTTCTTATGTTCTTATGTCTTATCATTTTACTATACATTTTGTATGAAAAGTGCCCCTGATTTAAAAAAAAAAAAAAAAAAAGGGCTGTGGTTAGGGTAATTTTTGAGATAGTGCAATATGCGTTAAATTTATTGCAGCTGCAATATATTCACATCCCAAGCCGAGAAGTGCCCAGATAGGTTTTTCCATGTTTTGGGCTGCTCCATGCAAGAGAGAGAGAGAGAAAGAGAGACTCTTTATAAGGCTCTCATATAAGTAAACTATTTATATTACTGTAGGAGGGGAAACTAGTAACTTGAGGTGAAGTTTTAGGAGTGGCCTAGGTTTTGAGGGGAAGTTTCACAAGTACAATCAGAGGTACGAATAGCACAGTACACATCAGTGAAGATTTGATGTGATTTGGAGTGAGGAAAGGTACACAAAGATGAGATTTGTGCAATGTACTCTCGACCCAGCTTGATAGCACTCACTCCTCACTCCAAATCACATCAAATCTTCACTGATGTGTTACATTATTGCACACAACACTAAGTACCCCCCTAATTTTAATTTACTCCACCCAAAACTCCTCCCATTTGGGAAAAAGTTTAAAATGTTCATACATATCTCGTGATACGTTATTTATCGTGGGCTTTATAGACTTAGTGTGGGAGTTAGGGCCCTAACACCTTTGATAAGGCCCTAACGCGATTTGATAAATGACCCTGAAAGTATGTTAGAAGAAAACTAAAATATAATTCTTATAAAATACATAAAACATAATCATGAGTTGAAAACTTAAATAAAATAACAGCAAATCATTAAAAATCACAGTATCAAAAAAAAAAAATATAGAGACTCATGAATCCTACACGAACTCTCTCTAATGCTCTCAATCAGATGTGACAGAAACATTGGTCAATTAGTTTGCATGAAATGCATATTTGAATAGCCATGTTTTTAATTCTCATTTAAATGTTGTATAATCATGGCATAATCTCAGTTTTTCAGGCATTTCATTCCATGCTGCAATAGCTCTCTCAAATCCATTACTGATTGTTATAGACCGTTACTACAGCGAGATGTGAATTAGCATTTTGGGGGCGCAGACAGGCCTGGATTTGTCATTAGGCACACTAGGCCTGTGCCTAGGGTGACAAAAATCTGAGGGGGGTGGGGGCAGCAGGCTGGTTGAAGATTTATTGCCTTCTAGATATGCTGAATTTTGCCAGTAGAGAATAACCCTCTGCTTTTTGATTCTTTTATATCTGTTTTCCTTTATTAATGATTAAACTCTTGCCTATACAAAGGAAACATTGGTCCCACTTGTCTTCATCCAAACCCCTCCTAAATCTCTCTTCAATGTTTGTAAATGTGAAGGTTTTGGTTTCAATTCAGCTATCAATATTGCACATAACTTTCAACTAGTCTCTTAAGTCAATTTGCTTGATCACAGAAGTTTCCAAATAATGTTTGATCCATCTTTTTCCTGCCAAAAAAGTGAACTAACTGGTTATAAGAGAATCAGTCCTTATCAGTCAAGAGAAAATCTTGTTGTAAAATGTCAAAAGTAATAATGCCCTGGCCATCCCACATCTGTTCCAATCTGGTTATCCCTCTCTCCCTCCATCTCTTAATCCCTATCAAATCATTTCCCTGAGGGAAATCTTTATAGTGCAAGAAGGATATATGATGATTGGCAAGTCTCTCATGCACTAATTTCGATCTCCACTTGCTCCATATTTCCAAAGTTACTCTGGAGAAGAGAGATAGACTTCTCATTAGAAGCCCACCCACTAGCAAGCCCCTCATTTTTAAAGAGGGATCACCCACCCCCATCTGGGCAATACTCGCCCATGGCTTGAACGCCCCTATCTTAGGCCAATAAACCAGCGCTCACATTTGAGATGCAATATAATACCACAAAACATTAAGAACACTGAGATCCCCACTTCACTTTGTTTCATAGAGCACCCTACTGGCCACCTGTGGTGGACTTCTTATTATCCTTGTTAAGATATGATATCGGGGTAGATATTGTATAACACTTTAAATTCTTCTGAGTACTGTTTTCCTGGTATCTATTGTATTTTGTAATAATTATAAGAAATGCAATAAATAAAAAATTAAAAAACAAAAAAAACCCCAAATACCTTCCGCTATCTTCCAATATCTTGTCAGGGACAGCCACTGGGAGAGCCTGAATGTAATAGCATAATCAGGGCAATATCTTCATATTAATAATAGCCATCCTCCCCAACCAGGAAACATCCATTCTCTGACTCCAGTCTAAGTCTCTTTGCACATCTTTTATAAATGGATCATAATTGAGCGTAAATAACTGGTCTTCTTGTGCACCTAGTCTGACCCCTAAATATTTCACCCATCTCTTGACCCTCTTGCATGGGAGTTGCCTTCCAAGAGCCTCAAATTGCCCAGCTGGCATCAATGCATTTAGGATTTACAATTGACTTCATTCATTTTGAAGCCTGAGAACTTTCCAAAACTCCTCATTTCTGCCAACAGAGCCTTGACAGATGGCCTTGGATCCAAGATTGTAAATAGGAGGTCATCAGCAAATAAGGACATGTTGTAATATGTCTCCCCAACTTTTATCCCTTGAATTTGAGGATTACCTCTAATCTTCCCTGCAAAAGGCTCCAATGAAAGGCAAATAGCAATGGCAATAAGGGGCATCCCTGCCTGGTGGTCCAGTGGGGGTCCCGGGAGCCATCTCCTGCTCTTGGGCCGTCGGCTGCCACTAATCAAAATGGTGCCGATGGCCCTTTGCCCTTACCATGTGACAGGATATCCAGAAATGGCGCGGGCCATCCAGTGCTCCTACCATGTGACAGGGGCCGGCCAATGGCATGGATATCCTGTCACATGGTAAGGGCAAAGGGCCATCGGCGCCATTTTGATTAGTGGCAGCCAACGGCCCGAGAGTGGGAGATAGCTCCTGGGACCCCCAGGTAATTTTAAAAAGTTTTTTTTTGGGGGGGGTCGGGAGGGTGCAGGAAGCTAAAGGATATGTTTTAAAGGGTCGGGGTGGGTTTAGGGGTTGTTTTTATGTTCCATTTTTCCTGCCCTCCCCTAAAACAATAAGAGAACCCGACGAACAATTTTGTGGGGTTTTCATATCATTTTCAGGCAGCCCCCGATTTCTGATGAGTTTGAAAATATCGTACGATATTTTCAATCGTCAGAAAAATGATTCACATCCCTAGAATCTTGGCTAAATGTTTTAGGTTTATATTGATCAAGGATATAGGCCTTTATGAGCCACAGAGGGTAGGATCTTAACCCCCCCCCCCCCCCCCCCCCCCCGCCTTTAGCTAGTATAGTAATCCCTGTCATTAGCATTGGCTGTGAGGGATCCTCCATTCTTCAAGGAGTTAAACATAGCTACTAAGGGTGAAGGAATGACCAAATAGAATATTTTAGAGAACTTGGCTGTATAGCCATCTAGCCCTGGAGACTTGCCTGTTTTAAGGTTTTTCATCAATTGAATGTCTCTCTATGCTTGTCTGAGATAACCACAAGTTCTACTTCCTTCAGATAGTTTTCAATATCTTCCTCTGAAACAGACTTATCTGAATCATATAATTCTTCATAAAATTGAATTGTTGATTAATATCCCTTATATCATATAGGAATTTGTCTGTGCGGTCTTTTATCTTAGTAATGTGATTTTGAGTCAGCCTCTCCTTCAAAAGCCTTTCCAGAATCTTGCCTGCTTTCTTATCCATCTCAAAATGGTTTTGCTTCACCAGGTCTAACTGAAAAGCCACCTTAGCCAAATCTAAATACTACAATTCTCTCTTTGTTGATTCTAACTTTTCCAATAACATTGGGTCTGAGGTTCTCTTATGGTTTAATTCCAGTTTGACTATTTTTGGGGCAAGATGCAAATGGGCTCCCACTTCTTCTCTTTTAAAGTAGGAGGCCTACAAGATTAACTTGCCTCTCACCTCTGCATTTAAACAATCCCATAGGATCACTGGGGAAGTACCCACTGTGTTGTTAATACTAAGATACTCTCATTTTGTTTCTATGAGTGATGTATTAAACTCCTTATTACTCAAAGGGCTGTCATTCAGCCATCAGAACTGTGTTCCTTTACTCATATTCTTAGTCTCTATAGATAACTACAGTAGAGCATGGTCCACAAAATGTAATATTACCTAGATCCACCTCCATCATTTGTCCTACTAAAGTTCTGTCAATCAGAAATTAGTCCAAAAAATGAGCAGTTGCAGCTCTTCTGGATTCTCATTCTCCACATATCCACAAATCCCTGATTCAATAGCAAATTTTTAAGAGAATCTCTATGTTTATATGAGCCCACTGCCCTGGGACCTGTGTTGTCAAGATAGGAATATCTAGTAATATTGAAGATGCCCCCTAATATTAGGTACCATTCAGCCCATTCAGTCATCCATCTGGAAAAAATATCCAGAAAAGTCCCCTGGTCAGTGTTTGGTGCATAGATATTAGTCAATGTGTTTAACTCATTATCCACAATAACTTTCACCTTTATCTACCTTCCCTCTGTATACCGCAGGACCACCTTCATATATCCACAACCTGAAATCGAGGGAACAAAATGCCCACCCCATTGTATTTACTCTTTATGGTCGAGGAAGATGTATTGCCGAGGAAATTATTTTGCCCACAACAATCTTTCTTTATGTTTTAGTTAAATGCATTTCTTGACAGAAAATTAGATTTGCTCTTAAACTCACTGCTTCTTGAAACAATAACTACCTTTTAACCAGTGAGTTTAACCCTTTAGCATTAATTGAAACTATTTTCAGCCTACCCATTCTTGTTCCTGATTGTTTTCCACCCTCAACAGCTGTCCCCTGTACACAACCATACCCCCTTTTAGCCCAGTTAAATACAATACACTTTCCCCTAATACCAAAACTCGCCCCCTTAAAACTACCTCTCATATCCTTAATAAACACCCTATCCCAGAATCCCTCCTAACCCTGTCCCCACCCCCTATCCCTACCTTCACTGTGTCCACATTCTTTCTCCAGTAGATACCCTCCTGTGTGAAGAATGAAATCATCTCACCAGATCACCACCCCCACAACCCTAAACCCATATTAATCTTATAAGCACAGAAAATCCTTCTCATCACTCCTCTTATATCACATATAACTCTAAATCATAAGCAGAAAAATCAGATTGGTTCTGATCAATTGAACATTCTGGGTCTCAGACTCAAGGAAATCTCCACCAGCTTCCATCAGATTGAGGCCTTCTTAGAAAACGCTGATCCTCTTGAATGCCACTACAGCCTCCTGCCACCTTTGGTCACCCATTGCCACATAGGAGATGTTACTCCACTGATGCTAAAACTCAAGCCAAATTGGAACAGCCACCTATATTTAGCATTGCTGTCCCTCAGCCTCGCTATAATTTCCCAGAATTCCTTTTTTTTTTTTTTTTTTGTGAATAGTAGATGCAGCTAGATCCTGAAATATCTCAATCTTATGGCCTTTCTACGTGATCAAGCTGGACTTTCTCCACTGTATTGCAACTTTTTCTTTTAAAAGGAAGCTGTGAAAGCAGGTGACAATATCCCTTGATAAATTGGAACATGGTGATCCCAGTGCTCTGTGTGCTTTCCCCAACTTAATTGTTGGAACTTCGGCCTCATCCTTGCCCGCTCCCAGAAAGGCCATGCATATGCTGCTTACAATTTGAAAGCAGTCCCCAAACTTGCCCCGTCTGGGACTCCTCAAAACTGCAAATTAGCTCTTGGGACCTGTTTTCTATATCCTGTCTGGGTGCACAGTTCCTCATCATCCAGCACTAGTTTATCATGCGCCTTCTTCTAATACTTTATATCCAAAGCCTGCTCATCTAGCCTTGACTCAGCCTCCTCCACCCTGCATCTCAAGTCTACAATATTGCACCTCATCTTGGCAGTCTCTATAATCTCCTGCTTTAGACAAGCCATATGGATGCCCAGTTCTTTAAACTAATTTTGTAATTTGGCCCAAGCTGGCGCTCCCTCTGAAGATCATTTCGCCTGAATTGGGCCTATCCATGTCTCTGTAGCCTCCATTTCTATTTCTTTGCCCTCAAACAAAAAGTGATTCAACTCCACTTTATTTCTTCTTTGTAGCAATCCCAACACAGGAAAGAACTCCTTGGCTCATTTATAGCAAATTTAGCACTTCATGCTACGGAGGAGAAAGGATATTTATGGATTCAAGTTGGGAGCTAAAAATGTAGCTATCTCATCCAGTGACATCACCTATTTATTTATTTACCTTTTTTAAAAGGGTTTATATGCCGCTTTTACAACTAGATTGGTCGGTCAAATCAGTTTACATGAAAAAATATATATAGTTTAAAATTGAAACATAAATCTCAACAGCTTTCTCCTTTGGCATTAAAATACAATGATCTGGAGGAAAAAGTCTCAGTACTGTCTAATACAACAGCAGAACTGGGTCAACAATTTTCATTTACACGTGATCAAGTGAACTCAGTTCAATAGTCTCAGACTGCTTTCATTAAAGAAAATGTTAATACAGCATCAAAAATTGAAAATCTTGAAAATGCCATGAGAAATAGGAATCTTAGATTTATTAATTTTCCTAAAGTACCCCTAATATCTCCTAGAGAGATGTTTAGAAGGTATTTAATGGAGACCTTACATGTTTCTGAAAATGCAATCCCTCCAGTGTCCAAAATATTTTATCTACCACAGTTTAAAAGGGCTATTGAGGATACACTAGGAGAGGGAATGATACTATTAATTCCAGCAGAGGAACCAAGCATGTATCTCTACAATGCTTGAGACACTGGATACATAGTTGGCTGTTTCAGCTATGCTTATTGTGACATTAGCTCTTGAACCAGATAAGGATTGGTTACTGAGACTTTATTCTGTCATAAATAAGAGTCATTTTTACAGTTTAAAGTTAGGGCCTTCCCGGATGTCTCCAGGCAGACTCAAAAAAGGTGGAGACTATTTCTCTTGATGCGACCGCAGGTTCAGCAAATAGGGGGTATTTTCATTCTGAAATTTCCATGCAAGTGCATGATTAAGTACCAGAATAATTCTTATATTTTTTATGATCTCCCTCAGTTAACCCAGTTTTTGATTGTGAAAACTCCAAGTGCTGCAAATAACCTCCAGTTGTAAATATACTTGATGTTCCCATTAGATAGATAGCATGGCTGCTGTTCAGACTATTGTTTTCTTCTGGTTTATTTTACTATGGGATGGGGATTGGATCTCCCTCTTATTGAGGACTTGTATAAAGGATCTGAGTATGAATAATTGTTCTGGGTCCATAGGAGGAAGCACTAGAGGATGCTCCTGATTCCGGGGAGAAATGTGCCCTTGGACCTTGGCGAACCAGGAGAGGAGCTCCAAGGAAGCGCCGAGGCAGGTATGATGAAGTCCTTGGTGAGACCAACCACGCAAGGTTGGTCTCTGAGTAGTCCTCCAACCACTCCAAACCCTTTAGGACCTGCCGCTGGGTAACGACAGAGGCGACAGGTGGGACAGGAGATAGAGGTGAACGAGGATATCTGGCAAGAGTGGATACTGGAGACAGAAGTGCTGACGAAGACTCAGGAATGGAGGACAAGAGAAGACAAGCTAAAATCAGGGAAGTAAAAGTCTGGAACTTCCAGGGGAGGGCAGGACCTCCCGCCACTCACGGTCACTCAGTGAAGAGCAGCGTATAAGCGCAGGATGGATGATGGCCCCACAGGGAATTCAGGAACAGGAAGACATCTGAACATCAAAGATGAAGGACATCAGGGCAGACTGATGGACATCTGGACATCAGAGATGGAGGATGTCAGGACAGACGAATGAAGGTATCCGGCTGGAACCCATAGCAGCGACATCTTGGACTGAGTTTCGGGAGCCTGGCATGATCGACACACCTGGCAGGTCATTCAATGGAAGACAAAACCTCTGACCTGGCATGGAAGATGCAATGAAGGTCATCCCGAAGTTGGACTGAGGACGGGTCACTAGGAGGTAATCCGGAACCAGGAACCTAAACATGGTCTTGACAAGGGACGTGGAGACTCCTAGGCAACGACTGATGGAACTGTCCCACCGAGCGTGCTAATCACCCCAGCCTGGGTGGTCGCAGACCACTGGAACACTGTGTGCCCTACACAGTCCAGCTGGACTGGTCGTGGGCCACACAGGGATGGAACAAGCGGAGCCTCAGGAATCTACAGAGTCAAATAAAACATCAGGAAACTGGAACATGACTCAGACTCAGGATACAGAGGGATGGACATCAGAAATACCTGGAAATATCAGGAACATCTAGAAACATCAGGAACATGGAGGGATGTCAAGAGACCAGGAACAACAATGACGAGAAGAGATCCCATGAAGAAAGGAATGCCAAGCAGGAGCAGAGATGAGAAGTCCTAGAGAGGTCTATCCCCTTGCGAAGGCAAGGAAGGAATGACTGTAGGGCCCTTTTTTAGGGCTGAAGAGGAGGTTCCAGCTATAAGATCATCAGGTGGGGCCAAGGGGACCACTCCCTTGCTGGCCCTTTAAATGGCTGAAGGAGGCACGGCCCCACGCCTAAGGAACAGGAAACAGGAAGAGATGCAGGATCCTGGACAGCGTCCATGCTGCCACTGACACTGAGCAGGAGGAGGAACGGGCCACAGGACAGGCCCCAACATAGAAGGCGGCTCCATGCCAGAGGGAGGCAGGGACAGAGCGATGGCGACATTCGTGCTGCTGAGGAGCAGGCCTCTGGGCCTGCCTGAAGACGGCACTACTGGTGGCCATGTCGCTGAAGAGCAGGCCAAAGTCTGTGGCTCCCTACCGCGGTGAAGAGGACGTCGGCAGCGGCCTCCTGCCGCTTGGAGAGGTCCGGGGGCAGCACAAGCCGCATTGAAAGAGCGTCGGTGGCCTTGGGTCGTGAGGCAAGTGCCTGCTCATGGTTGGACCTGCGAGCAGGAGGGCAACAATAATTTCTCTATTCTACATTTGTAATAGATTATTACTTTCTTTACTCAGCTTCATATTTCTGTCAAGATTATGTCTTGTATAATTTGAAAATGCATAAATAAAAAAAATTTGAAACATAAAAACAAAACAATAAAGTCTTAATAAAAAGAGATAAATTATATAAATTGAAAAAAGCTGAGGAGAGGAAGGAGGAGTAGGATTGGTGATCAGCGAATAACATTGAGATGGGATCTATTGAGAAGAAGGGAGGGAGCTGAAGGCTGTGGAGAATAAGCTCTTTAAGGTTTTGTTTTGTTTTTTTTTAATCTCTGTGTGATACTATTTGCCTTAACTGGTCAGGTAGAGAATTTGAGAGTGAGGGGCCTGCAACAGAGAATGCACATCTTCGTGTGATGTCGTCTGGCAAGGTAGATGGATGGTACTTCAAGGAGATTTTTGTGTAACTAGAGTAGTTGTCTGCTAGGTTGGTAAATATGAAAAACATGCATAGCCATGTTGAGGAGTCATTATAGATTGTTATGTATAACAGACAGGATTTTGTATTATATTCTGTATTTGACCAGAAGCCAGTGAAGCGAGTGTAGAACTGGGGATATATGTTCTTTCCTGGAGGTGCCAGTCAGAATGCATGCAGCTGTGTTTTGAATTAGCTGTAATGGGCGTAATTCATTGTCAAAGAGACCAAGATAGAGGGTATTGCAGTAATCAATACTGTGAGAATGAAGGATTAGAGAATAGTACGGAAGTCGTTAGGAAAAAGCATATGACGGAGATGTTTTAAAATGTGAAGTTTATAAAAAAACATTTCTTACTGTGGCAGAGATTTGATGGGACATGGATAATAATGAATCGAGAATTTCTCCAAGATTTCAAGCTTTAGACACAATGGGAATTGGTACATCATTTAAGAATAATTGAGGGGGAGGACTATAGGTAGAGTAAGGGATGGTTGATAAGTGCAGGATTTTTTGGCAGTGTTTAATTTAAGATAGTTTTGGGATAACCATGAATTGATTGTTTTGATGTAGAGACATACAGTTGCAAAGGTGTTTAACCAGGATATGGAATATGGTACGAAGAACTGGATATCATCAGCAAAAAAATTTGAAATGGATATTGAGATAGGTGAGTAGATGACAAAGAGGTATTATTTGTTGAACAAGATAGCAGATAGAGAGGAGCCTTGAGGTCAGATGAATAAAGACCAATGTTAATCTGATGTGGGTGATCGTTAAGGTAGGAGTTGAACCAGTTTAATATGGTGTCAGAGATGCCTATGGAATGAAGCTTGTGAAGGAGAATTTTGTGATTGAGTGTGTCAAAGGCAGCTGAGATGTCAAGGAGCACTAATATATAATCAGTATTAGTGTTGAATCTTTGAAGTAAGGTGTCAAAGGAGAAAAGTGATAGTGTTTCTCTACTGTGGCCCTTATGGAAACTGTGTTGATTTGGATGAAGAAGAGAGTTCTCAGATAGATATTCAGAGAGTTGATGTAATAGTACAGATTCAATTAGTTTGGCTAGGGTAGTAAGCGATGCAATGGGACGGAGATTGCTAATATTAGTAAGGTCCTCATTTTTTTTCTTGGGGATAGGACGGATGGATGTTTATTTTAATGTATCTGGGAATACACAGGAGTCTAAAGATTGGTTTACAAGTTGGATTAAGAAGGTGCTGGCAATAGGGATGTGCAGCCAAAAAGTTTTCGTTGCATTCGTGATACGTTTTCGTGGGGGGTCAATTCCGTTTCATGCGGAAGTATGGAGAATTCCATAAGTTGTCGATCTGTCAATACGTTACTACGGCGAGTTAAATTCCTATCCCAGATAAAATTAAAATTAACTACAACCCCCCACCCTCCTGACCCCCTCCCCCAAGACTAACAAAACTCCCTGGTGGTCCAGCGGCGAGTCCAGAAGCCATCCCTGCATTCTCAAACCCACGTTTGCCGGTTTCATCATGACGTCGATAGCCTGTGTCACAGGGGCTACCGGTGCCATCTTGTGCTCCTACCATGTGACAGGGGCTGACCAATGGCACTGGTAGCCCCTGTGACATAGTATGGGCAAAGGCTATCGGCGCCATTTTGAGTCCTGGCATCGGATGGCAGGTCGCTCCAGGACCCCCGTTGGTCCCACAGGGACTTTTGGCCAGCTTGGGGGGGCCTCCTGACCCCCACAAGACTTGCCAAAAGTCCAGCGGGGGTCCGGGAGCGACCTCATGCACGCCGGCCGTCTGATGCCAATACTCAAAATGGCGCCAATCGCCTTTGCCCTCACTATGTGTGACATAGTGAGGGCAAAGGCGATCGGCACCATTTTGAGACACAAAGGCAAAGGGCAAAGGCGATTGCGTCTCAAAATGGCGCCGATCGCCTATGTGTGACATAGTGAGGGCAAAGGCGATCGGCGCCATTTTTAGTATTGGCATCGGACGGACGGTGTGCACAAGGTCACTTCCGGACCCCCGTTGGGCTTTTGGCAAGTCTTGTGGGGGTCAGGAGGCCCCCCCAAGCTGGCCAAAAGTCCCTGTGGGTCCAACGGGGGTCCCGGAGCGACCTGCCGTCCGATGCCAGGACTCAAAATGGCGCCGATAGCCTTTGCCCATACTATGTCACAGGGGCTACCGATGCCATTGGTCAGCCCCTGTCACATGGTAGGAGCACAAGATGGCGCCAGTGACCATGTGACCGGGACTGACCAATGGCACCGGTAGCCCCTGTGACACAGGCTATCGGCGTCATGATGAAACCGGCAAACGTGGGTGTGAGAATGCAGGGATGGCTTCTGGACTCGCCGCTGGACCACCAGGGAGTTTTGGTAAGTCTTGGGGGGGTCAGGAGGGTGGGGGGGGGGTTAAATTTTTATTTAGGATGCCAAATAAAACAGAAATCTGTTTAATACATGGGGAGTCGCGCTGCGTTTCGCCTCCCCATGTATTTAACAGATAGGACAAAATAAGTTGCGGATTACAAATACATGGAAAACGGATGCACACCTCTAGCTGGCAAATTCACTTAGTTCTTTTAGAAGAAGCCAGGGCAGGGGTTAAAGGGAGATGTTGATATTTTTACTTTCTGTAATGTATGTGTGATGCTTGAAGGACTTGTTTGTGTGAAAACAGACCAGTTGCATACTGGGGTCGGAAGAAATGAGTGAAAGATGGACTAATGAGTGAAGCTGTTAGTAATTTTGGATATTTTCTCTTGAAAATGGGTTGCAATATGGTTGTAGAGGGAATTGTTGACTTCAGAGGGGTCCAAATGAATGGTATTTGTTAGGGATTTTACTATGTTCAATAGAACAGAAAGCTTTCCGTTAGTGGTAGTTATTCTTTGGGAGTAGTAAGTTTTCTTAGCAAAGCCTATTTCATTTTTACATTTCCTTAAGCAAGTTCTCTGTTTAACAGAGAAATTTAAGTGCTCCAGATTGTTAAATGTTTTTCTGGATATATATATACAAGCCGTAAAGCCCGTTAAAACGGGCTACATCCCTCTGTCTCTCACCTCCCCCTCATTCTCTCTCCCCTCACTCTTCACCACCCCCCTCCCCCACCCACTCCTCTCCACCCTCCCTCTCCTCTCACTCAGTCCCCCCTCTCCCTCACTCCCTCCCACTCAGTCCCCCCTCTCCCTCCCTCCCACTCACTCAGTCCCCCTCTCCCTCCCTCCCTCCCACTCACTCAGTCCCCCTCTCCCTCCCACTCACTCAGTCCCCCTCTCCCTCCCTCCCTTCACCCACCTCCATTTCCTCCCGGCGCCATAAGCGCGACTTTCCGCAACCCTCACCCGGCTCCATTAACTCCTCCCCAGATCTGCCGGCAGATCTCGGGGGGGGGTCACTCCCGCGCGCGCGGCAGTGACCCCCCCGAGATCTGCCGGCAGATCTCGGTGGGGGGGGCGCGGGAGTGACACCCCCCCCCCCCGAGATCTGCCGGCAGATCTCGGTGGGGGGGGGCGCGGGAGTGACACCCCCCCCCCCGAGATCTGCCGGCAGATCTCGGTGGGGAGGGCGCGGGAGTGACACCCCCCCCCCCCGAGATCTGCCGGCAGATCTGGGGAGGAGAAGCAGCGGCACCGCGCGCGCGCGCGGCGCCGCTGCTTCTCCTCCCGCTCCTGCGGCCCCACCGCCATTTTTTTTTTCTGATCGACATCCTTGCCCGCACATGCGCAGTAGAGCTGCGCTCTACTGCGCATTTGCGGGCCGTCGGTCACAGGCCATTTATAAGGTAGATAATCTCTCCTAATTTTGACTTGCTTGCCTTTAAAGCTTATATTGCTAATCTCAATCTAGTTTGCTTACCTCTTGCTTAATGATTAAAGTTTGCTAATAGTTTCTAAAATCTAAGAACATAAGAAATTGCCATACTAGGTCAGATCAAGAGTCCATCAAGCCCAGCACCCTATTTCCAACAGTGGCCTATCCAGGCTACAAGTACCTGGCAAGTACTCAAACTAAGTAGATCCCTGCTACTAATGCCAGTAATAGCAGTGGCTATTCCCTAAGTACATTTGATTAATAGCAGTTAATGGACTTCTCCTCCAAGAACTTATCCAAACCTTTTTTCAACCCATCTACACTAACTGCACTAACCACATCCCTTGGCAGCAAATTCCAGAGCTTAATTGTGCATGGAGTGAAAAAGAATTTTTTTCTGATTAGTTCTAAATGTGCTACATGCTAACTTCATGGAGTGCCCCCTAGTCCTCCGAAAGAGAAAATAACTGATTCACATTTACCCATTCTAGACCTTTCATGATTTTAAACACCTCTATCATATCCCCCCCCCCCCCCAGCAGTTTCTTCTCCAAACTGAATAACCCTCTTTAGCCTTTCCTCATAGGGGAGCTGTTCCATCCTCTTTATCATTTTGGTTGCCCTTCTCTGTACCTTCTCTATCACAACTATATCTTTTTTGAAATGTGTCGACCAGAATTGTACACAGTATTCACCATGGAGAGATACCAAGGTATTATGGCATTTTCTGTTTTATTCACCATTCCCTTCCTAATAATTCCTAGCATTCTGTTTGCTGCAGCACACTGAGCCAATGATTTCATTGTATTATCCACTATGATGCCTTGATCCTTTTCCTGAGTAGTAGCTCCTAATATGGAACCTAACATTGTGTAACTACAGCATGCGTTAATTTTTTCCCTATATGCATCACCTTGCACTTGTCCAAATTAAATTTCATCTGCCATTTGGATGTTCAAACTTCCAGTCTTGCAAGGTCCTCTTGCAATTTATCACAATCCGCTTCTGATTTAACTACTCTGAATAATTTTGGATTATCTCATTTTGTTTTTGTTTTCCTGCTATAATTTTAATAAGGACCCAGAAAACAAATTGGAAGCCGATCCAGTTGGCTGTGTAGCAGAAAACGAAATGAAGATCGGTGTGTATACAAAAGCCCTTTATTGAAATTTGCCCGACTCTGGCAGATTTTCACTCTTTAGTCAAGAGCTGCCTCAGGGGCAACTAAAAACAAACATTTAAAATGTTAAATGAACACAGGTAGGGGGGGATTTAGTTAGGGCTGGGGGGTGGGTTAGATAGGGGAAGGGAGGGGAAGGTGGGGGGATGGGGAGGGAATGGAGGCAGGCTGCGCGGCTCGGCGCTCGCAAGCTGCCGATTTTGCGCAGCCTTGCGCGCGCCAACCATGGATTTTATAAGATACGCGTGGCTACGCACGTATCTTATAAAATTCGGCGTAGTTTTGCTTGCGCCGGTTGTGCGAACAAAAGTACGCGCGTGCGTACTTTTTTAAGATCTACCCCTTAGTTTTTAGGTACTTGCCATGTTTGGTCCCCAGTTGGATTATAACATCAGTTTTAGAGGCCTTACTTTCTTTTCTGATTTCATTAACATTCTGGTCTATATTTTTGCTAGCCAAGGATTACTAGCCAAGGTACTTGATTTGTATGTCATACAGGAACACCGGTATATAAAAATTAAAAATAAATAAATAAATAATAAATGTTCTTATGGCCTGGATTGGCCACTGTTGCAGACAGGACACTGGCCTTGATGGACTCTTGGTCTGACCCAGCATGGCATGTTCTTCTGTTCTTAGTCAATGTAATAACTGTGGTGCCTTAATCTTTAAACGGACCATTATGAGACTTAAAGCTTTTTCCATCTATCTGTAGTTCTCTATGATGAAAAAGGAGTAGATTCAAACTAAAGCAGAAGTAGTAATAATTAAAGGAGCCCAAAGAAGAATTAACTACCTTTAAAGGTGCTGCTCCCACTACTCAGCATCCAGGAAATCTGTGATACACAGATACTCCTTTCCTCAAATGATACCAATACTAAATGCCTTTACTGCACTGGAAAATGTCAATGATTTAAAAGTGAAAACTGAAGTGGTATTTGAAATGAAAGAAAATGTCCAATGCTAACACAAACCTAAAAATACTGTCAAAGACCTCAAAACAGAAAGCTTCTTCTGGTTGACTAGTATCAAAACTATTAACTTGGGGGACATATTTTGATGGACACACAAATGTTAAATGCCTAACCGCCTAACCGACATCGGCATCTCTGGCACTGCTCTCCTATGGTTCAAATCCTATCTTACCAACAGATGTTTCTCTCTCAAATTTGGCTAATCAGAATCCTCACGTCTCTCCCTCTCCCAAGGTGTACCACAAGGCTCTTCCCTCTCCTCCACGCTATTTAACATATACCTCCTCCCCCTCTGTCATCACCTAACTGATCTAGGACTCAAATTCTACATTTACGCTGATGACGTCCAAATCATCATCCCCATCCACGACACTATAACAACCACACTAAGCTTTTGGGAGAAATGCCTCTCCTCCATCAACACCTTACTCACATCCATGCAACTCGCCCTTAACTCTGCTAAAACCGAGCTACTCCTCATACATAACCACCAAACCTTTATGCTGAACACACCGACTGACCCCCTGACTACCTCTCTCCTCTCGCAACCCTCCTGAACCTCAAAAACCACATCACCTCGGTCATTAAGGGAGGTTTCTACAAACTCATGGTTCTAAAAAAGTTCAAGCCCCTTCTCCACACCCATGACCTCAAAACTGTCATACAAGCCACATTAACATCTAAGCTAGATTACTGCAACTCCTTGTATCTTGGCCTTCCTTCCTCCACCATCAGACCCCTCCAGGTACTGCAAAATGCCACAGCAAGGATATTCAGCAATACATGCAAATCAGATCATATTACCCCTATCCTCAAAAACCTTCACTGGCTCCATATCTCTTCCCGCATCCTGTTCAAAACTATCACCTTTATACACAAAGTCATCTACAACCATAACTCCTTTTGGCTTAATGAACCCCTCCAACCCACACAATCCTCACGCCCAACCAGAACAATTCATAAATGTACTCTGCTAGTTCCCTCTCTCAAGAAAGCCCGCCTCTCGGCTACCAGGAATCGCGCCTTCTCAATTGCCGGCCCTAAGCTCTGGAATGATCTACCGCCCAACCTTCGTATGGAACCCTGCCCCTTCAAATTCAGAAAACAGTTAAAAACATGGCTCTTCCATCAAGCCTTCCCGGATTAATATTCTTGTTCCTTCGACTTCCACTGACCCCCTGGTAACTTTCACATCCCTGTATATCCTGTATATTTTTGTATAAATGCTTCTACCTCCCTCTGATCCCCGGCTCCACTTGTATATTATGTACGCTCTCTCATTTAATTATCTTTGTTTCAGTTCCTCTCGCTTTCACTCCTGTCTATCTTAGTTTGGGGTCTCCCCTTCTGACCCCCTGTTCTTAGTTCTCCCCCTCCCCTCCCCCTGTTATTTGTATTTTCTACCTATTGTTATTATGTAAACCGATATGATGTGTATTTTAATGTCCGTATAGAAAAGCTGTTAAATCAATCAATCAATCAATCAATCAATCAATCCTTGGCTAGCAAAAATACAGACCAGAATGTTAATGAAATCAGAAAAGAAAGTAAGGCTTCTAAAACTGATGTTATAATCCAACCGGGGACCAATGACCTTGTTAGAAACAACATATCTGCAGCAGAGAGTGAATTCTAGAATCTCCGGGATGGGCTTAGGCAAAACATTCTTTTTTTGCAGACCAAAGAGGGCAACATTTAAACAGGACAATTTATCTGGGTAAATGTCTACTTTCCTCAGATAAATGATAATAATTGCCCCTTCTCCCCTGCATTTTGGTACACCTAGTAGGGATGTGAATCGTTTTTTGACGATTTAAAATATCGTCCGATATATTTTAAATCGTCAAAAATCGTTAGGGCCACGATACAATACCAATTCCCCCGATTTATCGTTAAAAAATCGTAAATCGGGGGAAGGGGGAGGGCAGGAAAACCGGCACACTAAAACCCCCTAAAACCCACCCCTGACCCTTTAAATTAAATCCCCCACCCAAATGCTTTAAATAACCTGGGGATCCAGCGGTGGTCCAGAACGGTGGCGGTCCGGAACGGCCCCCTCAATTGAATCCTTCAGCCGGCGCCATGCCGCAAAATGGCCGCCGCAAAATGGCGGCGGCCATAGACAAAAACGATTCGACACAGGAGGTCGTTCCGGACCCCCGCTGGACTTTTGGCAAGTCTTGTGGGGGTCAGGAGGCCCCCCCCAAGCTGGCCAAAAGTTCCTGGGTGTCCAGCGGGGTTCAGGAAGCGATTTCTTGCCGCGAATCGTTTTCCGTACGGAAAATGGCGCCGGCAGGAGATCGACTGCAGGAGGTCATTCAGCGGGGGTTCCGGACCGCCGCTGAACGACCTCCTGCAGTCGATCTCCTGCCGGCGCCATTTTCCGTACGGAAAACGATTTGCGGCAAGAAATCGCTTCCTGAACCCCGCTGGACTCCCAGGAACTTTTGGCCAGCTTGGGGGGGCCTCCTGACCCCCACAAGACTTGCCAAAAGTCCAGCGGGGGTCCGGAACGACCTCCTGCGTCGAATCGTTTTGTCTATGGCCGCCGCCATTTTGCGGCGGCCATTTTGCAAAATGGCGCCGGCTGAAGACAACAGGATTCAATTGAGGGGGCCGTTCCGGACCGCCGCCGTTCTGGACCACCGCTGGATCCCCAGGTTATTTAAAGCATTTGGGGGGGGTTCGGGAGGGTGGGGGATTTAATTTAAAGGGTCGGGGGTGGGTTTTAGGGGGTTTTAGTGTGTCGGCTCATGATATTAACGATTTTAACGATAGTTTACACACCCAAACGGCAACAATACGATTCCCTCCCCCTCCCAGCCAAAATCGATCGTTAAGACGATCGAGGACACGATTCACATCTCTAACACCTAGGCACTGACAGTGCTGCATCCCGTTGGACCTCAAATCAGATTTCATAACCCACCCCCACCCCCACAGATGTCAATTTCCATTCTCTCCCCTCCCCCACCTACATTTAATTTCATTTTCTACCTCCCACACTACTAGTGTATTTTTGTTCCAGCAACAAGAGGGTATTTGGGGGCAGAAACCTTTAAGCCCTGTTGGTCTCATGAAAAAGAGGAAAGGCCTCATAGGCCATACTGGAGACTTGTCATCATTGCTTACTTCTTTGGCCTGCATAGGATAATCAGCAATAGTGGCTCTTCAGTCTCAAGGGCTACACTGGAGAGTCAGCAGCCGCAACACGTCTTCAACCCTTCAGCTTGCATTGCAGGATTAGTGGTAGTGCTCACTTCTTTGGCCCCCTACTGCAGAATTAGCTCGGTTGTCTCATTAGCTGAATCAGAAGAGGATGGCAATGGATTGTCTATGGCCTTGGGAGGCAGCACTAGTTGGGGGAGGGGGGTGGTGAGTAAGTCATTTTTTCCTTTTCAATCCCAGGGCTGCCAGGAGCAATAGGATGGAAATGGAAGTGGAAAATCATTCGCTCAGCATGCTGCCCCAGAGTTTTCTCTCCTAGGCAGAGGTCTTCTGCGCTGTGCATATATCCAGGCTTGTTTGAGTTAATTCATGTCTATATTTTCCCTGGGATGCCTAAGAAGTCTCACCTCATGTTTAAATTTATTAAACAAAATATCTAGCTCAATGAAATCTAAACAAAGAAATGAAAATATGAAACAAAAGTGTTTCTTATGGGAAATTGTTAAAAAAAAAATTGTCATTTTCTAATAGTTATTGCTGCTACCTTTTTTTCATGGTAAAGCTAGTTTAAAAAAAAAAAACGGCATTAAGAAGAAACAACTGATTTTGAATGAAAAATGTTCAAAAACTGCCCGTGTTTTTCAAGCATTGTGGCAAAAATGATGCCAAAAATCCCCGTTTAGCTGTAAAGTGAAAAAAAAAAAAAGGGTTGGGGAAATAGCAGAGCAAGTGAAATGAGCCAGTCAAGCAAAATTCAATAAATTGTCATTAATGATCTACTAGAAGTCCATGAAAAGTATCAAACTTTGGCTATTTTTACACTTTTTCCTTCTGGAATTTTAGACCTGTCTTGCATGCACAGATGGGTTTCATCTGGTTAACATTTGTGGTGTACTTAATTTCTTACTAAGGCATACCTAAAACACACACACACACACACACACACATGTGCTGAAATTATTGAGGGTAAGGGGGAGGGGGAGAGGGAGAGGGAGAGGGAGGAGAGAAAGGCAGTAATTGTGCCCGGATAATGTTGTCATACTTTGTAAAGCCTTTAATGCTGGAATTTATTTATTAATGATGCATGGGTTATTACCCACCATCTGTCTTTTGTTAACAGTGGGCTGTTTCAGATTATGGTAATGTGTTTCTGATTTGAATTGTGTTGAAAGCCAGAACAAGGCATCTCATGTGCAGTCCTCTTTGAGGCCTGCTGTTTTCAATTCCTCTTCACGGAATGGACTTTTATTTGATTTGCTATGGATTTTTTTTTTTTTTTTGTCTGTTGCCAAAACAGCTGCGAGCCTGGAAGGGAAAGAGACTCAGGGCCACATCAAACTTGTTAGCTAGTTAAAAAAAATGTTCTAAGAACAAAACAAATGCGAAGAGCAAAACCTATAAATGCAGACATTTAAAAAGAGAAAAAAATAGGGGAGGTAACATAACTTTTAGATAGCTTTTGCCTGACTTTAAGTTCTAAATACTTTGTCATAGGTGGCATTTTGTACTCCTGTTAAGAATGAAATGTGTTTTCTACTGTAAGTGCAAGCAAATGCAAGAACTATTTACCTCCTATTGAGCTGTTAACAAAAACATTATCGGTCTTATTTATGATGGAATAAACATGTTAAATTACCTAAAGTATGACTGATATGCTCAGTCTCATTTTATTTCATTGCTTTTCATTGTAGCAGGAATCCTGATTAAGTCAGCATTTATAAATTCTGTTTTCCTAGCCTGGACTCTGATGAACTGGATTTTGTTGCTTACAAATTCATGATTTAACAGATTTATATATATATATATATATATATATATATATATATAAAATTAGATAGTTAGAGGTTGATATTCAGTGCCATTTAGCTGATTAAGTTCAGACTTATCCTGCTAAAGGGCGCCGTTTTAATATTTGGCAGTATTTAGCGGCCAAGCATTATTTATATGTTAATATGGTTATCCAGCTAAGGGGGTCATTTTCATAGCGTATCACACGCAAAAAGTCCCTCTTCATGTGCGATAACTAGATTGGGGCGGAGTCGGCCCCAGAAGAGGAGGATTCTGGGCGTCGCCGGGGCGGATGCGGCACAAACTTCGCTGGCGGCGAAAAGTAGCGCGCCCAATAGCACCACCTTTTACAATGGCGCCATTGGTTGTGAAAGCCGGCAGCGATCGCACCGTGGGGGTGCGATCGTTGGCGGCTTTCGCAGGCCCGCCCCTTGTTACCGCCGGATTCTCTAAGGTCTGCGACCTTAGAAAATCCAGGCCTAACTGTGTGGGAGGGGGGCAGAATGGGAGCATTCAGGGGTGGAGCTAATTGTCCAGCTAATGTAGCTGGATAAGTGCCCATATTTAGCCTTCTCCAGCTAAGTTAGGGCATAAATTAGGCCTGCTATTGAGAAGGTCTAAAGTTAGCCAGATAAACTTATTCGGCTAACTTTTTGATAGTTGGGAATATTCAGTAGTGTGGCCACACAACTGCTAGCCCGGCCAAATTGGATATGATATTCCGGCTAACTTGCTCAGCTGGACAGCAGCTGAATAGGGACCTCGTAGTAAAATATATTATCAACTAGTAGTAAAAGCCCAACCAAGAATGGGGAAATACTGTGAAGTGTTCAAAGTACTTAATTAAGATGTGTGATAGTAAAAGTGCACGCTGAGCTCAGATATACTATGTGGTAGCAGAGAGTGGATTGACTATTCAGAAAAAGAGAGAGGGACGGAGCTGGAGAGTTTTGCCAGAGACAGGAGTGGAGCTCAATTTCCAAATGTGGTAGTAAAGACTGGATTGGACAATACAGAGAAAGAGGTGCAGAGCTGGAAAGTGGGATGGAACTAAAGAGTATAGGGAAAGAAAGGGGTGGAGCTCATTTCCAACACAGAGAGAGAGAGGAAGGGGCGGAGCTGGAGAGTACAGGGAGGGAGGGGACCGAGCTCAAGTTGCATACCAGCTAAGCAGGTGGTGGGGCAGCTTTCCTCTTTGTTATAGTTAGATTAGCCATATCAGGAGCTGTGCACCTAGCCACTTTGCTTGCCAACTCTGTCAGTGGGGAAATGTTTATGGAAGAGGTGACGGGTTTGTGTGTTTGTTTGTGAAGGATGAGTTTGGCTTGGGGGTAGTCTTTTCCCCTTGCATTTTCCACTTTGTCCCTGTTTCCTCACCTCTGTGTGTGCTTCTGTATTTATGTGGATATGTTTGTGCATGTGTGTGTGTGTGTGCACGCGCGCACGTTGTCCCCCTGTCCCCTCCACTTTTTAGCTTCCTCTTTTTTCCACCCCTCGTGAGAAAGCATGTGTGTGTGTGTGTGTGTGTGGAGAGAGGAACCATTGTGGTGTAAGTGGGGTACTTGGGGGTGGGGAATGTGTAGGGGTAGGGGTACAGTTTTTCCCCTCATACTCTCTCCCACTCACACTCTCCATTTTGTCCCTCTCTCCTCACCCTTCTGAATGTGTGGGAGAGAGGTGCTGGTGTAGTTGGAGTATGTATAGGATGTGTTTGAGGGGCCATGGAGGGGAGGGGGGTGGGTGTGACTAGATGGAAGGACAGAGAAGGGTGAGTGGTGTTGTGTGGTGTCTACATGCAATTTTCCCCTCCCCTCTTCTCCTCCTCCCCTCCTCCCCTGCTTTGTGTATGGGCAGGGTCGTGGTACAGATGAGATCTGTATTGGGAAGGAAGGGTGAATGTTAGGTGAGTTTGTATGACTGGGGCAATCTTTACCCTTGCACTCTCCTTTTTGTCCCCCTCTCATCACTTCTGTGTGTGTGTGTGTGTGTGTGTGTTTGTACGCGGAGGGAGGGGTTAAGTTGATGGTGTAGGTGGGATGCATGTGGGGGGATATGTATGTATGTGCACTATTTCTGCCTCCCCCTCCCATTCTCCAATGTATCTGCCTTCCCCCCTCCCTCTCCCCTCTCCCCTCCCCCCTCACACTATCCACTGTGTAGCTTTCTTCCAAGCCTCCCCATCCCCTCCCCCCCAAGCCAATCCTCTCTTTTCCACTCTCATTACTTCCTGCCCAAACCATCCCTTATCCTCTCTCTCTTCCTCCCCCCTCATCATTCACTAGCTCTTCTTGCCATTGGTGGCGTCTGGGAAACCCCGCCAGCCTTTTTTGCTGCTTGCTCCATGGTATGAGCCTCAACTCTTCTTCTCGCCACCTGTCCTGTACTTTTACTCACCTTCCTACATCCCCCTCTCCTGCCACCTCAAACAACTTCTTGCCACTGGGAAACCCAAACTGCCTTGCCATCACTCCTTTTTTTATTTTCCATTGGTGGGGTCCAGGAGGCCCCACCAGCATTTTTGCTTCCATCAGGCAGCATCCTTTTTATCTTCCACTGGTTGGAGCCCAGCAAATCCTATCAGCCTCTCCACTGCTGGCTTTGATGTGCTGATCCCACCACACCTCCATTCACTCATTGTCTGAAGCCTGCGGTGGCGGACCCTCCCACAGCTCTGGGTGAGCAATGCTATGCAAATGCATGTGCAGACACATCATATACACATCCGAAGCCCCTAGTATTTTTATTAAATAATGGTGTATCGGGGGTAAAAATTTTGTTTCATTTCATTTTTAGGGGGATTTTTTTCCCCACATATTTTGTTTCATTTAATGTTTATTAAGGGGTAGATTTTAAAAGGTTGCGCGCACATGGACACCCAATTTTATGTGCGCACAGGTGAGCGCATGTTATAAAATCAGGGTTGCGCGCGCAAGGGGATGCAGAATTGTTCAACTTGAATGCGTCGACGCTGGCGATCTTCCCCCGTTCCCTCCCAGGCCACTCCAATTTAGGATTGGCCTGGGAGTGAACTTCCCTACCCCCTAATCTATCCTTCCTACTCCTTCCCACCCCTAGCCCTAATCTACCCGCCCCCAAAAGTTTTAACTTACTTCTTGCGCCTGCTCGAAGCAGGCGGAGGTTGCGCGCGCCAGCAGCCTGCCAGCACGCGATCCTCCGGCACAGCGGCAAATGGCCGCTGTGCCGGGGGCCTCGAGCCCCGCCCCGCCTCTTTTCTTCGGCTCCGGGACTTACGTGCATGGCCAGACCTTTTTAAAATAGGCCCAGCACACGTAGGCCTTTTAAAATCTACCCCTTAATTTTTAGTTTTAAAAAATTGAAATAAACATTTAAAACAATGGAAAAAAAGTGGCCTCTCAACCATACCACCCATCACTCCCACTCAGAAATATACCAGGGTCAGAATCCTCCCGGTCTGTGGGTATATGCAGATGATGCCTAGGCCAGGCCAAAGCCTTGGTCTTGCACAAGCCAAGGCTGTGGTAGTTTGCTGGAACTTCAGCATAAGCCTTCCACAAGGCCCAGGCTTGGAGACTTGGTCTAGGCCTAGGCTGAAGCCTTGTCATTGCATAAGACTAAGACATAGTAGTTCACTGTGACCTCGGTCTAGGCCCTATATAAGGCCCAGGCTTGGAGGCATGATCCTGACTTCTCAGCATAGGCCCAATGTCAGATCCTTGGCCAGATGCCAAGCCCAAAGGCAGAACCCAGCCCATGGTCTAGGCCAGGGTCCGGGCACAGGCCCAAGGCAAGGGCCTGGTCTGGAGTCCATGTCTAACACCTGGGCCTCGGTCCAGCCCAGGCTTGATACTAGGGCCCAGTTCTGAGGCTAGGTCTCAATTCTGGGCCTGGGCCAGGACCTGGGCCCAGGTCTGACTGGGTCCTGTTCCATTGGCCAGGGCCCAATGTGGGCCTCGCATGGGGCAGGGTCCTGATGCCTGAGGGTCAGTTCAGGTCAGGCCCAGGCTTGAAGGCCAGAGCCCAGGTCTCATAGATCCACTTCTGTCTTCTTTCTTCAAATCTTGGCATCAGCTGGGTATGCGCCAGAGTAAATTAACTCTGGCGTATCCTCCCTTGTGGAGTGCAACATTGGAAGAAAGAAGACAGAAGACAAAAAAATAACCTATGTGACCTGGGCTTCAGCCTTCAGTCCTGGGCCTAAATCAAGGCTGAGGACCCAGCACTGAATCTTGGACTGGGTCTTGGTCTAGGTCAAGGCCCAGGTGTCAGGACCTGTCCTTCAGACCGTACCCTGGCATTGTGTCTGAGCCAGAGCTGTGGCCAATGCATCAGGTACCCTGGTCTCAGGCCTTTTTCCCAGCATTAGGACTGGGCCTTGTCATGGTGTCAGATTCCTGACAGAGAAGGTAGGTGGAGGTTTGAAAATGTTACAACCCTAGCAAACGTTTTCAGGCCTGGGCCTTTGCTCAAGTTTTAGCCGAGGTCTCGGCATTGGGAACTGGATGCAGCTAAAGTCTCGGTATCAAGCTTGGGTAAAGTTCATGAACCCTGCATCAAAGTGTGATCTAGGCCTATGCTATGCCTCGGTCTTGGGTTTAGGCCAAGGCAGAGGTGTCAACATCATGCTCGGGCATAGGTTACCTTCTTTACTTTTGGTCTCAGCCTATTCTTCCCTAAGTCATGTCCCAGCCTTGTGCCTAGGTTTGGTCCCAAAGGGTGACATTTATTTTTTTCAAAATGAAATGAGATTCCAATTAATTTTCATAGTAATTTAAATTGTTTCATTTTGAAAATGACCAAAATGAAATAGGAAATGTCATTGTCATTTCCTATTTCATTTCTCCTGAATGCACATCCCTATTATATATATATATATATATATATACTTGCTAAACTAAGAGTCAGAAAGATTTCTCTTTTATGTGATATATACTTATATAGACTATATATAGATATATGATTTTAATATTTGTAGTTATATCTGTCTCTTAGTTTAGCAAGATTAAACAACAGTATTTCCAAGGCAAACTCAGCAAGTATAAAGATTACAGTATTTATTTTTTCTAATGCTTGGTTTGTGGGTGGCTGCATGATCTAGCTGCATCTGCAGTATATTTTTAACTTCAAAACTTTCTTCTGAAAGACTCTTCCATGTGGATATATTAAGGTCAGCATTCATGTGTGTTTTCCCCAGCAAACTCTTGATAGCAATTTAAAGTGATAAGAATTCTAAATCCTACTGAAAACATCAACCTGTGTATTCCATAATTATTGTTTCCTTTCCTTTTGTTAATATTTTAGATAACCTTTTATAAGTGACTGCCTCTTACTTTTTTTTTTAATCGCCTTCACTGTTATTAATTTCTATACTTCACATTAGTGAAATTCTTACATTAGCCCTGATAATGATGAGTAAAGAATCTCCCTGATTTGCTGAGTTTCACATGGATGGGAATGGTGAAGGGTAAGCAAATTTAAATATTTTAATATCAAACCAGGAAATGGAATAGAATTCAGAATAGTAATGGAAAATCATAATAATTTTGATTCAGCTACCAATAGAAATGTCCTAGTTATTTATTTATTTATTTTTTAGTTTTAGCTATTCAATAAATTATACAACATCATCTCAACAAAGCTGGAAGATAACCTCTTATAACTGTCACAGCAAAGACCCCAAACTCCTGTAACCATTGGTTAAATTAAGCATTTTTAAAAATGCTTAATTTAATTAATAGTAAGTTGCTGATCCTTTAAAAGTTCAGCTTCAACAGTAGCTTCAGAAGGTGCATCAGGATGGGGCAGCTGTTTGGAGCTCAAGTGGATTCATCAGGCAGGCAGTCAAAAAGGGAATTAGTAGGAGGAAGAAAGTGAAAGCCATTGAATACTTTAAGGTTTCTTTTGTCAAAAATCTTGATACCCAAAATATTACCAGAAAGAAAAGAAGCAATAGTTAAGAAACACACAGGTTGCTGTTTTCAGCAATCTTTCTTGTTGAAATTACTAATTTGCATTCGCAAATCGCGTTAACGGCTGTTAGCGCGATTTGTGAATTTATCGCACGCGGTAAACTGCTTGGAAAATGAGGCCCAAAGTGGTGCTTTCATTTTACAAAGGAGATGTGGCAAGGGGAGTTGAACAAGTGAGGCATTATCCATGTAATTCATGTATAATCGGGCGCCGGCCATCCAGTGCTCCCTCCATGTGACAGGGGCCGGCCAATGGCATGGATACCCTGGCACATGGTAAGGGCAAAGGGCCATCGGCACCATTTTGATTAGTGGCAGCCGATGGCCCGGGAGCAGGAAATCGCTCCCGGGACCCCCACTGGACCACCAGGTACCTGTAAAACGTTTTTTGGGGGGTCAGGAGGGTGGGGGAAGCTAAGGGATTAGTTTTAAAGGGTCGGGGTGGGTTTAGGAGTTATTTTTGTGTGCCGTTTTTCCCGCCCTCCCCCAAAACAATGAGAACCCCCACAAACAATTTCATGGGGTTTTCCTATTGGTTTCAGGGAGCCCCTGATTTCTGACGATTTTGAAAATATCGTACAATATTTTCAATCGTCAGAAGCCCGATTCACATCACTAATAAATAAGTTTATGGGACATGAATAAAATGGAATAAAAAAATGATATATGGGAAGAAGTAAATGACGTAAAATCTAATGCTCACATATGATGCTGGTTGGAGCCCATTGTGGGCAAGAGCCTGGAAACTATTGTAAGAGCACTGCTAACTCTGATACTAATTCCCTATATTTTTTTAAAGAACTAAGAATGGACATCATGATTGGGAGTAACATAATAGCTATCCATCTAAATGGCTTACCCAGCTATATTTACCCTTTACCCTGCTAAATTCTAGCTGGCTAATAAATTAGGGGGCTAAAATTTAACTGGATAAGTTAGGGGCAGTCCAGGGGTGTAACTGGGAAGAGTTTAGTTAGACAGAAAAGTTAACTGGTTAACTCCAATATTCAGAGTTAGACGAATGACTTAGCTGGCTAAAGGGGACATTTACCAAGCGGATCGCATGCGATAAGGGACGTTTCACATGCAAAAAGTCCCTTATCGCATGTGATACCAAGATGGGGGCGGAGTCAGGGTGGCGTCTATCCCCGGATGAGGAGGAGTCAGGGGCAGCACCAGGGCTGACGCCGCAAAGACTTCGCCGACAGCGAAAGGTATGCTTGTTTATCGCTGTCAGTTTTGTGCCAAATAACTACACCTTTTTGAAGCTAGGTAAAGAGCACATTGTACAAATCAACTCCTCTTGTACCTTTCATCTCTCTCTCTCTCTCTCCATATGTGATAAAAACATTTTTCTAGTAACACACCTGCGGTGTATTATTCAATGCATAAAGTGAAAAATAGTGCAGTAGCCATAAATATATTGTGCCTTGTGGAAATTACCAGTGTGGGAGCATGGAAATTAATCTAACTGTGTACCCTTTTTTTTTATCATGCGTGTTATTTCTGCTTTATTTTTTAGTATTTTGATAAATCTAAGGGGTAAGATAGCCATATATATTCAATACTGTGTCTGTGCTGTTGAATATGCCTCCAAAGTTAGCCAGATATGTTTATTCACAAATGCTATCTTTTCCTAGCTCAGAGAATCAAAGTCTATTATCTACCACACAAGCAATGCTAAGACTGGCAAACAAATGCTAATCTTAAAAACAGCAAAGAATACAAACAACCAGCAATAGTTTAACTTCCAAGAAATTATATTTTTCTCAAGATTTAAATGTTTCATCCTAGCAAATACAAATTTACCACCAATAGATAAAGGTTCTGCTGTCAGCATTCCATTTGGACTGGTTTACTCAGTTTTTAGTTTCCTATATTGAAAGGCAATTACTTCAAACAAAAATATCAATTTCAAAGCACTTTTCTGTGAGTGATTTACACTGAAAGTAGATTATAATTTTCTCTCTCTGCTAATCCCCCTTCCAGTTTCTTAACAATACTTCTCATTAATAGCTTTTCATATCAAATACTAGTAACTAGATACCTGGACATCAGTATTCTCACCTTCTCAAATCAGGTAAGGTGACCTTGCAACCTCAAGGTTCTAACACAGGCAAACAAATACTAACCTTAAGAGTAGCAAAGAAAATAAATAACCAGTAATAGTTTAACCTCCAAGACATTTTTTGTTTCTTAAAATTTAAGCACTTCTTCCCACCAAGTCCAAACCTACCACCAGCTGATGATGGAGGTTCCACTGTCAGTACTCCACTTTGGACTGACTGACCTCATCTGAAGGCTGAAAAAAAAATGCAAGCTCTTCCAGGAGTATTAGAAGCCTCAGAATTTGAAAGTGAAGTGAGGCCTTATCTGATATCAAGCTGTTAATGTGCATTGGAAAATCCTTTCCCAGAACTGCGACTAATGTGGGAACTGAAGTGATATAGGATGCTGACAGTATAAATTTAATTTTATTTCATCTTTTGAGAATTAAGGTAAAGATACATAGAAAAGAGATTTATTATTGTTTTATGTTTAAGTGTCCTTGGGTAGCCATGCAACTTTTTTTTAAGAGAACAGAACTCTGACCTATCCCCACTTTTTTTTTTTAATGTGAATAAAAGAATGCTCACTGAACAAAACGTGTACATTTACCCACACTGGGGGATGGGGTGGGGGAAAATATCCAAAATGCATTTTTAGACAAGTAAAACTGTTTACCTACTTAAAAACCTTTTATTAAAGCTCCATTAATACCATGTTTGTATTAGTCCTGCAAATGAAAACCAGGATCCTATTTGTAATGCTTCCTAATGACAGTTCAGAAACTAGTAGCTCAGGGTCCTGTCAGAGCTAACCAGAAAGTGAATGAAACAACTTAAACAAACATAAAATCTAAAATACAAAAATAAAGTCACAGTGAAAAGCAGTAGTTGACACGGCTGTATTATTGTACCTAGATAGATGTGAAGATGAACTGATTTAAAGCACCGCGGATTCTTTAGTTTATGTGGCTGTTAGGACCTGTTATTTTGATGTGACTACAGTTGTTCTTTACTACCCCCAAAAACTGCCACCCTGTACTAATGCACAGTTTGCACAGTGGGTTACACTGACCCTAACCTCACCCTTAATTCAAAATGCCCATGTGAAAGTCATCCTTCAGCTCAGAATGTTTGAAATAATAAAAGTTTATAGTGCAAAGAATGAAGAGCAAACACCATGCATTTTGTATCCTGTGCTGCTGTGATGTCAGTGTCAGCAGGAAAGGAAAGGGAACTCTATATCAGCACATTTTGCAAATAAAGCCTAAATTTACTTCTTTTTTTTTCAAATCATCTGTATCACTTCAGAACGATAAACTTATTGCTGCTGAACTTTGCAAAGTCTACATTAAGGTGAATATCACCAATCATATAGAAGTTTGGAATGTAATATAAAAGCTGATAAAGAAATCTACAAGGATGCTACAGCTGTGAAAAAATGTGACAGGTGGAAAACAAAGGCGAAAGTACTATGTGAGAGCATACTATCACTATTTATACATTCCATCTGGATTACCTCCAAGCAAATGACCTTTATTTTTCTTTGGCAACCAATGGCTCAAAAAAGAGAGCAACAAAGTATTTCTCCTTAGTTTTGAAATATTTTAATTTTGAAAAAGGGGTCCAACATGGTCTATAGATTTTTACAGTGATAATCAGGAAATCTCTGAAACAATCTCAACACTACTTTTATCCAAACTTGAATTTTTTTTTGTTTTGGCCTGGCTGAGCTTTCTTCATATACAGCTGAAGATGTATTCATTATGGAAAATACTACAGTGTTTACTAAAAACTGAAAAATGTCAATTAAAATGATGACATTACTGTGACCCTTTGCCTGGCTCTGGCTCATGTTTTACCCAATGCAAGAAGGCATACACTATGGGAAACCTTGATATGATGTTGAAAATATTTCTGTGAGTGATTATTTCAGCATTACTGTCAGCAGAACAGCACATTTGGCAAATGGAAGAGAGCATGCAGTCTACTGTGGCATGTTGTGACCAGATGGCTTTTCCTGCTTCTATTTGTTGATTGGTTGTTGAAATGTTGAAAACCTCTGACAAGTTACTTAAGACGAAGAAGAGTGCCCCAAGATACAATGGAAATGCTCCAGCAATGAGGAAAAATGGCTGTGAAATGACTTTTACTTTTTCCTTTCTCAGTCTTACTTTGAAATCGTTAGCTTGTATTGAAACTTTAGAGGCCAAGGCGTTTAATTGTTCATATTTAGCAGCACAGAAGCAGTAATTTACCCAGATAACTTTAGGTGACAATCTCAGGCAGACTTACTCAGGCAAGTCTGCCACTGAATATACATGCCAAAGGTTACCCAGATAAAGTTATATGGGTAACTTCAGGCCAGGGTTTTCTCCAGCCAGACTTATCTCAATAAGTGTAGCTGGGTAGCACTCATTAACTATGTTTTCCTGCTAAACGTAAGACCCACCATCCCCAACGTCCCTGGCCTTCCTCATTTTACCTGGCTAAAAGGTAACCTAGGTGAAATTTAGACATGAGAGGGGGTGAAATATTCCATTACAGGTTTTTGTCTGGGAACTGAAAAGCTACTTGGACAAACCTTTGTGAATTTTGACTTTTTTGTGTCATCTTGGTGTACAATAATGATTGAAACCTATTGGAAACTTGAGAAAAGGATTTGACTTTTTAGGGTTTACTGTCAATATCAGACTGAAAAAAATTAAAATAAGGTGTAGAAGAGAAATTTAGGGGGGGGGGGGAGGGGGAGACTTTTTAAATGGTTATGAAAGAGCCCAAAAATCCCTAAAGGACAGATTTAACTTCTCTGACAATAGATTTCATATAAAGGTGACATACAAGTGATGTACCCTTTGAAGAATTTTGTGGTGCAGTCCAGATTTGCAGAACTAAAGAGATTAAGTTAGATAAGCTGTCCAAATATTTGACATTGTGTCAAGTGTTACAAGTGTAGAAAATTATACTGAGTCTCTATTAAAGGAGCATCACATTTAATTAAATGGGTAGATGACTCAGATTTAGCTGAATTCTAGCTCACCCATGATGAAGAAATTAATAGCAGAGTCATGATTATAAAACCCCAAGGCTCCATTTTGTAGCTGTGGATTTAGAGCTGCCCTTTAAAGAGGCAAAATGTTATCATGCTTGCTCCTAGCATTTGTTTTGTTAGGAAAAGGACCTTTGAGTTTCTTGGACAGAGACCTAGGCTACAGACTATTTGTTTAATTCAGTTAAAATCTCCAGTCTAGCCTATGCCTTGGCCAGAGCCTCACATACAGGCCGATACGATACGATACGATACGATAGTTAACCCGCTATTGACACGCGTTTTCGATGCGCTAGCATTACCCCTTATTCAGTAAGGGGCCAAAAACATGCGTCCAATCCCCCAAACCTAATAGTGCCCGCAAAATGCAAATGCATGTTGATGGCCCTATTAGGTATTCCCGCGCGATTTAGAAAACAAAATGTGCAGCCAAGCCGCAAATTTTGCTTTCAGAAATTAGCACCTACCCAAAGATAGGCGCTAATTTCTTCGGGCACTGGGAAAGTGCACAGAAAAGCAGTAAAAACTGCTTTTCTGTGCACCCTCTGACTTAATATCATGGCGATATTAAGTCGGAGGTCCCAAGGGGTAAAAAAAGTAAAAAAAAAAAAGAAAAAAAATTTGAATTTGGCCCACGGCTGTCGGGTCAAAAACCGGATGCTCAATTTTGCCGGCATCCAGTTTCCGAGCCCGTGGCTGTCAGCGGGCTTGAGAACTGACGCCGGCAAAATTGAGCGTCGGCTGGCAAACCCGCTGATAGCTGCCGCTCCGGTCCAAAAGGAGGTGCTAGGGATGTGCTAGTGTCCCTAGCACCTCCTTTTGCCTGTTTTTACCACTGGGCCTCATTTAAATACAGAATCGTGTGCCCGCTCTCCCGCGTTTTTACTGTATCAGCCCGATAGAGGCAGATTAGAAAGGCCCGACGATAGGGATGTGCATTCGTTTTCAACGAATGTGCAATCAGCAATGCATAAGTCCCTATTCGTTGTATTCGTGGGTTCGCGAAATGCATGGTGATCCCCCACAAATAAAACATATCATATTAGTTTCATACTTTTGGTTCGAAGTGATTTCTTAGCGCCGTTTGAAATAGGAGAAGGCCATGTGGGAGTATCCTTAAGAAAAACCAGCCCTTTCCTGGGAGTCATGCGACCTCACAGCCCTGTCATAGAGTGGGTCAGACAGGTTGGCAAGGAGATGAGAATGCCACCTATCAGAGCTAAGCATTTTTCTAATGCAACCAATCGCCGCTCTCACTCAGTGCTCTGTGATGCTGATCCTGATGACGCTATACTATTTATACCTTAAGCATGTGGCGTGCCACCCTCTTTCTTTGTGGGGGTGGTCCGGTGAGGTGGCTTTACTCAGAACTAGTTTGAGTCTCAAATCTATATTCAATTGCTAGCTACTTTGATAGAATTTTCCATTGAAAAATATATTTCTTCGTTTTTGCTGCTGTGCCAGCTAGGCTTTTTGTTTTTAACTGCAGTTTTTTTTTTTTATTGAACTCAGACTGTCTCTCTGTGCTCTTTTAAGCCAACAAGGCAGTGCACTGGGTGTCAGTGGGCAGTTTTCCAGACTCACATATATTGGTATAGCAGTGCTCTTTTAAGTCAACAAGGCAGTGCACTGGGTATCTGTGGGCAGTTTTCCAGACCTGCATATATTGGTATAGCAGTGCTCTTTTAAGCCAACAATGCAGTGTACTGGGCGTCAGTGGGCAGTTTTCCAGACTCACATATATTGGTACAGCAGTGCTCTTTTAAGCCAACAAGGCAGTGCACTGGGCGTCAGAGGGCAGTAGGGATGTGAATCATTTTTATAATGAATTAACATATTGTACGATATTTCTTAGTTTGCTATATATCAGTTAAAACGAGAAACAATCACATTTTCCCCGATTTTTCATGAAAAACATTTATTTTTGTTATTTTTTGTTACTTTTTGTTGGGAGTTAGCATGCACTAATCTGAAAAATTATTTTTTACTAAAAAAAAAAATTCCGATCCGCAGGAAAATGAGATTTTCCTGCGGCCACACAAACCTGAAAGCGTAAACGATCGGGCACCTGATGCACATCCCTAATGGGCAGTTTTGCAGACTCACATATATTGGGACAGTGGTGCTCTTTAAAGCCAAATCCCCAGTTGGCCTCTTTTGTAGTTACAAGTTTGTTGTGTGCAGATACAGCGGTCCCAGTTGTAGAGTACATCAAGGCACTGCATCTGTGGGCAGTTTTGCTGACTCACATATATTGGGACTGCGGTGCTCTTTGAAGTCAAATCCCCAGTAGGCGTCTTTTGTAGTTATAAGTTTGTTGTGTGCACATACAGTAGTGTACATCAAGGCACTGCGCCTGTGGGCAGATTTGCAGACTCACATATATTGGGACAGTGGTTCTCTTTGAAGCCAAATCCCCAGTAGGCCTCTTTTGAAAATAATTCTTTTAATTGAAATCCCAAGTAGGCAGTGACATTAAATCCATGATGTCAGGGAAAGCTAGACGTGGTCGAGTGATTGGGACTGGCAGAGGAGGCACTTCAAAAGGCAGTGCCAGTCCCCCATTAAAATTAAAAAGGGTCCTGTTCCAATCTAAAATCTCTGGAGGGGCAGGCAGTTCCATCCAGAAAAAACTGAAATTTAAAGATGATGCATTGCCACCATCTGTTTCTGACCCTATAGTTTTGCAGGTGAGGGAAGGGGAGTCTGAATCATGCAAGACAAAGGAGTGAGACCCAAAATCAGCAGTGTGACAGCAGACTCGACTTAGCATTGAAAATGTAGCGCAGGCACTGTTTGCTTCTGATTCCGATGAAGAATCATCTTCTGTGGGATTCTCATCATCAGAAATGGAAGAAGTAATAGCTGAAGAAGGTTTAGGAGGATTAGTTAGTTCTGTCTTAGCCTCCACTTCAGTGCTGCAGGGGAGAGATGAAACTCATGATGATGAGGAGGAAGAGCAGTCAGCACAGGCACAGAGTGTGACTGATGCCTCTGGCACTGCTTCTCAGGGTGCACCCACTACTTCAGCTCCAGTGCCAGCATCCATCCCGAAGGTAATGGAGAAGGGATCACAAAAGAAATCTGTGATCTGGAGCCACTTTAAAGTGATGGAGGACCCACATTTTGCTCAGTGTAATTACTGTGCCAGGGCTATTAGCAGAGGCAAGAAAATGGGACATCTAACTAATTTTGGCATGATGCATCATATGCAAAAGCAACACCCAACAGTACTGCCATCTGGGGATGGTGTCAGTACCAGCCAGGGGACCCCTTTTTCCAGGCAGTATAAAGTGGTTGAAAAGGAGCAGAGTCAACCCATGCCCTCAGCCCTTCTAGCAGTCAGGTGGCAGGCCAGCAGCCCCCTGCCATGTGTCAGAAGTGAAAACCCACCATGGAGGAAATGGGGTGGTGTTCGTAACACTATCCCGAGGAAGGAGGCAGGCAGCCTCAAAAGTTGTAACCAGGAGCATTGGGGAAATGATTGCCCTTGATGACCAGCCCTTGCAGATAGTGGAGAATGTGGGATTCAAGTATTTTCTGATGGTCTTAGTTCCAAATTACAAAGTCCCCTCCAGAACCACATTTATTTATTTATTTATTTATTTTGAATTTTTATATACTGACATTCTTGTATCAGATACAAATCATACCGGTTTACATTAAAAACAGAGTATGCAGGAAAATAGGTTTCCTAAGTCAAATACATTGAACATATTTAATAAACAAGGGATTACTAAACACTATGAAAAAGGTTAATTAACAAAGGAAAACTTAAGGGAATTAAAATAAGCGTAGATGTACAGCCTGTCCATTGTCCAGGCTGTACATCCCTACAAGGGCCTGACCTCAAACGCTGTGCCTGTCCATCCAGGCCTTACGTCCCTACAAAGGCTTGACCTCAAATGCTGTGCCAGTCAGTCCACTGCCCAGGCCGTACATCCCTACAAGGGCCTAACCTCAAATGCTGTGCCTGTCTGTCCAGGCCATATGTCCCTACAAGGGCTTGACCTCAAAAGCTGTGCCTGTCCGTTCAGGCCTTACATCTCTATAAGGGTTTGACCTCAAATGCTGAGCCTGTCCATCCAGGCCTTACATCCCTACAAGAGCCTGTCCTGAAATGCTGTGCCAGTCTGTCCACTGTCCAGGCCATACTTCCCTACAAGGGCCTGACCTCAAATGATGTGCCTGTCTGTCCAGCTTAGAGCTTGGATATTTCATATGCTCAATAGTTTTCATGACCTTCTTAATATGGGCTATTTTCCCTAGATGTTTCTTAGGTGCCAACATTAATGTTTCTAGTACTATAAAAAATTGGTGGTAGTTGTACTCTAGTTGAACCTCTGTGTTTCCATAGTTTACAGAGGCACTGTAGGGTACAAATTCAACATAGGTTGATATTCTAGATTTGGACTTGAGTAGCAGTTTTCTTATTTCTGAGAGCTCTTCAAGTTCCTTTGTCATCAGCTGAAGTGCATATGTACATTTAGTAGCTTCTGGATATTCACTAGACACCAATGGAACCACCACACTCTAGGGCAAACCCATTTCAGGAAGCCCTTTCCTGCGCAAAGGAAAGGGAACTCTCCCCGGGTGTTGCCAGACTCTCTTAGCACCCGTTGACCCAGGTTGAACTGCTGTTCATGTAGAAACCTCCTCCACGTTGACTCACCACGCTTGAAGGCTCGTGCGCCACTCTAGGGGCCAACCCATTCTAGGGAACCTTTTCCTGTGCAAAGGAAAGGGAACTCTCCCCGAATATAGCCAGCCTATCTCTTAGTACCCATTGATCCATGTTGAACCAGAACCGCTGTTCACATGGAAACCTCCTCCATGTCGCCTCAACATGCTTGAAGGCTCGTGCTCCACTCTAGGGGCCAACCCATTTCAGGGAGCCCTTTCCTGCGCAAGGAAAGGGAACTCTCCCCGAGTGTAGCCAGCCTATCCCTTAGCACCCGTTGACACATGTTGAACTGCTGATCACATGGAAATCTCCTCCACATCCACTCGCCATGCTTGAAGTCTCGTGCTCTACTCTGGGGGCCAACCGATTTCAGAGAGACCTTTCCTGCACAAAGGAAAGGGAACTCTCCTTGGGTGTAGCCATCCTATCTGTTAGTAACCGTTGACCCATGTTGAACCAGAATGGCTGTTCAGATGGAAACCTCCTCCACATCGACTCGCCACGCTTGAAGGCTCGTGCTCCACTCTAGGGGCCAACCCATTTCAGGGAGCCCTTTCCTGTGCAAAGGAAAGGGAACTCTCCCCGGGTGTAGCAAGCCTATCGCTTAGTACCCTCTGACCCATGTTGAACTGCTGTTCACATGGAAACCTTCTCCACGTCATCTCACCATGCTTGAAGGCTCGTGCTCCAATCTAGGGGCCAACCCATTCTAGGGAGCCCTTTCCTGCGCAAAGGAAAGGGAACTCTCCCTGGGTGTAGCCATCCTATCTGTTAATATCCGTTGACCCATGTTGAACCAGAACGTCTGTTCACATGGAAACCTCCTCCTCGTCAACTCTCCACGCTTGAAGGCTCATGCTCCACTCTAGGGGCCAACAAGCCATTCTAGGGAGCCCTTTCCTGCACAAAGGAAAGGGAAATCTCCCCAGGTGTAGCCAGCCTGTCTCTTAACACCCGCTGACCCATGTTGAACCGCTGTTCACATGGAAACCTCCTCTGCCTTGGTCTTCAAAATTCTCGTTTGTATATCTGCTATGTCCACCAGATTTTAAAAGACCAGCGAAAGCTCATTAGATGCTAATGGAAACACCCCACTCTAGGGGTGAATACATTCTAGGGAGCCCTTTCCTGCACAAAGGAAAGGGAACTCTCCCCGGGGCCAGCCTTTCTTGCCCCTAGCAAAACCACAGGGACCTGACTTCCTCAGCTCTTCCAGCCTGTCTTGCCCCTATCAAAACCACAAGGACAGACTATTTCCGCTCTGCCAGCCTGTCTTGCCCCTATCAGCTTTCTGCCACTCTGCCTTGCTGCCATACACTGGATGACTCACTCTCCTCCTTGTGGTGTTCTTGCCACTATCAAGTGTTGGTGATAGTCTTTCTGCTGCTTTGTCCCTTTATCGGCACCTTGTGGTTTTTTTCTGACACTCTTTCTGCTTGCTATGTTCCCCCTTCATTGTGCTGTAGGATATTGATGCCACTTGTCTTGGCACTTTGCCTGTCGTGCTGCCTTCGAGGGTTCATGCAACTGTTATCAGTGCTTTCTTTTGAAGCTGTGGTGTGTTTTTGACAGCCTCGCTGCTGCTTTGCACCTCTGTTAAAGCACACTTGCCACTCCTGGTACCCCTTTGCCCCTTTACAGTGCCTTAGGCTATTCATGCCACTTTGGTGCCACTTTGCCACAGTCTAAGTACCTTGGAGCTCTTTTTTCTTTCTGATGATTACTCCCCAGAAGTTTCATCAGAATTGATAAGAAAACCCCAATTCTGCAGCCAAAAATAGGCTGCAAATACTTCCCCCATTGATTTTAATGGGAAAACGGAAAACAAATAAAACAAATTAATGAACTGGTTTTTCCCCCTATGAAACTAATGCAATGAATTTGGGTCCCAGCGAAACAAAAACCGAATCGAAGCAATTTTTTTCCTTCTGCATATTCCTTCCCAATGATGCGCGTAAAGCCCTCGGACGCGTCTAATTCCCAGGGCTTCAAAAAAGGGGTGGGGAGAAGGCAGGGAGGGGTGGGGCAGGGGCAGGGCAGGGTCAGAGGCTCCCGCTGTGCTGGGGATCATGCGCCAGCTGGCTGCTGGCGTGCTAATGCTGCGCCTGCCCGGAGGCATAGAATGCTACTTTGCCTGTTAGGCTTCAACTTCCCCATCTCCTTCAGGGAAAGGAGACCAGTAGAATGTTTGCTGCTGCTCTCCTCTCGATCATCTTCCTTTCACTCTCTGCTCCACTGTCTGGATCAGTATGTAACATAAAAGATGTATGCCTACTTAGGATTCCTCTTGATAATGGAGTAGTAAACTGAACTTAAAAAACAGTAGTCAAAGTAAAGATAACATCAAATAAATGTTGCTGGTATTATGTTTACTGCCTGATAATGAGAATAAAAGAGGCATGTGTCACAAGAGAGTTTGTACAAAAGAACATAAGAAATTGCCATTCTGGGTCTGACCAAGGATCCATCAAGCCCAGCATCCTGTTTCCAACAGAGGCCAAACCAGGCTACAAGAACCTGGAAAGTACCCAAACACTAAGAAGACCTCTTGCTACTGATACCAGTCATAGCAGAGGCCATTCCCTAAGTCAACTTAATTAATGGCAGTTAATGGACTTCTCCTCCAAGAATTTATCCAAAGCTTTTTCAAACCCAGCTACACTAAGGGGCGGATTTTCAGAGCCCTGCTCGCGTAAATCCGCCCAAAACCGGGCGGATTTACGCGAGCAGGGCCCTGCGCACCGGTAAGCCTATTTTACATAGGCCTACCGGCGCGCGCAGAGCCCCGGGACTCGCGTAAGTCCCGGGGTTTTCGGAGGGGGCGTGTCAGGGGGCGTGTCAGGGGCGGGCCCGAACCGCGCGGCATTTTCGGGGCGTGTCGGGAGCGTTCCGGGGGCGGGCCCGGGGGCGTGGCCGCGCCCTCCGGACCCGCCCCCAGGTCGCGTCCCGGCGCGCAGGAGGCCCGCTGACGCGCGGGGATTTACGCCTCCCTCTGGGAGGCGTAAATCCCCCGACAAAGGTAAGGGGGAGGTTTAGACAGGGCCGGGCGGGTGGGTTAGGTAGGGGAAGGGAGGGGAAGGTGAGGGGAGGGCAAAGGAAAGTTCCCTCCGAGGCCGCTCCGATTTCGGAGCGGCCTTGGAGGGAACGGGGGTAGGCTGCGCGGCTCGGCGCGCGCCGGCTATACAAAATCCATAGCCTTGCGCGCGCCGATCCAGGTTTTTAGCAGATACGCGCGGCTCCGCGCGTATCTACTAAAATCCAGCGTACTTTTGTTTGCGCCTGGAGCGCAAACAAAAGTAGGCTAATCGCGCTCCTTTTAAAATCCGCCCCTAAATGTACTAACCACATCCTCTGGCAACAAATTCTAGAGCTTAATTGTGCATTGAGTGAAAAATAATTTTTTTTTCTGATTAGTCTTAAATGTGCTACTTGCTAACTTCATGGAGTGCCCCTTAGTCTTTCTATTATCCGAAAGTGTAAATAAACGATTCATATCTACTTGTTCTAGACCACTCATGATTTTATAAACCTCTATCATGTCCCCCCCTCAGCCATCTCTTTTCCAAGCTGAACAGCCCTAACCTGTTTAGCCTTTCCTCATAGAAGAACTGTTCCATCCCCTATATCATTTTAGTTGCCCTTCTCTGTACCTTCAACTGTACAACTACATCTTTTCTGAGACCAGAACGATACACAGTACTCAAGGTGCAGTCTTACCATGGAGCGATACAGAGGCATTATGACATTTTCCGTTTTATTCATCATTCCCTTCCTAATAATTCATAAACAATCTGTTTGCTTTTTTAACTGCTACCTAAATTAACTAAGATCACAACAGTATTAAGGTACATACAGCATTCTAGCAGTCAGATGAGGGCCTTTCAGTTTTTTGCAGGGGGAAATGTGGAAAACAGGATTTGCATTCAGACAACCAAAAAGGATTCCACTTCACAATCTGTGTAAACAAATAAGTGTGGGGGTAGCTTGCTTATTATGGCGGTTACTACCCTAAACCAATTAAGCCTGATACATCACTTTGAATACATATACAGCATTGCTCTCTGCTTCTACGGCAGGGAGAAATGTGGAAAAGAGGATTTACATTCAGACAACAACCAAAAAGGACTGAACTTCATAATCTGGGTAAACAAATAAACGTGGGGGTAGCTTGCTTATTATGGCAGTTACTACCCTAAACCAATTAAGCCTAATACATCACTTTGAAAGCATATACAACATTGCTCTCTGCTTCAACGGTAGGGGGAAATGAGGAAAAAAGGATTTACATTCAGACAACATCCAACAAAGCATCGATCTGTGCAGTCTGGGCAAACAAGCATCGGGGTAACTTGCTGGATGCGGCGATTACTACCCTTAACCATAAGCCTTATGCTCACCTTTGATGCAACTCCAACATTGTTCTCTGCATCAATGAAAGGGGATGGCAGGAAATTTGAATCAAACAGTTACCAACAAGGTTGATGAAACAGATAAGCATGGGAAAATAAGTGTGGAAGCTTGCTGGGCAGACTAGATGGGCCAATTGGTCTTTTTCTGCCATCATTTTCTATGTTTCTATGTATGATTATGTACTAGTTTGTGAGAGGTTGTATGTGTACTCCTGAAGCAAAATGTTCCTGGCTCTCAGAGAATGAGTCTGATCTCTGAAAACTGGAGTGGCAGACCTGGAGGAGCTGAGCCAGACAGAGAAGTATATAGAGGAGATCTTCAGGGACATAGTAGAAAAATCCCAATTGAAGTCTAGCACCCCCTGTGCTGCCTTGGAGAAGCAAGGTCATCTGGACAAAGAGCATCAAATTGATTCTGTAGCTAGGGCCTAGTGCTCTCCAAGTGAAACATTATCCTCTCACACTGAGGATGTATCTGCAAAGGATGTGCCCAGGAAGGAAGAGGTAGGTTGGACAACATAGTTGCTGATTCAATCATTAGGAATGTAGATAGCTGTGTGGCTTGTAGATATGAGGATCATTTGATAATTTGCCTGCCTGGTTCAAAGGTAGTGGACCTCACGCCTCACCTTGTTGGGATGTTAGACAGTCATGGGGAGGACTCGGCTATCGTAGTACATGTGGGCACCAATGACATAGGACGATGATGGAAGAAATGCAAAAGTTTAGTCAAATGCTAATTATTGAGATGCTATGAAGCAAAATCATACAAAGCAGCTCAGTTTTGTGATATAATTTGCCAAAATATTTACACAAAAACAATTTTGCAGGTCCATTTTTGCAAAAATAAAGTAAAACAAACTACACCTCAATGAGGTGTAGTTATTTTTTTGTCTGAACCCAGGAATGGCAGTTTGTGTGGAATCTCCATGGGGATTTAAAGGTGCCTTCTGACCCATGTGAGGACCCCCCTCACAAGTGTCATCCAAATGCCCTAGTAATCTCAGCGCCCCCCATTTGAGCCCAGAGTATCTTGCAGGTTCTAAACATTAAATCTAAACTCTATTAAGAAGTCCAACCCTCTTGTCATGGAGAGTTCATCTAAATCTCCATTAAGGATCTACCCGCAACCCCATAAAATCTTACCTCAAAGGTGTAGGCTTTTGAGGTCAGAAGTAATCTCTAATCACTGTAGCCCCTCTATTCCCAATCTCAAAATGGCACTGTTTGACCGTACAAGCTCCTTTTCATGTGTCCAAGAAGCTTCTGCAGCCAGACAGCACCATTTTGAAATTGGGCACCAACAGGACAGGAGTGAATGAAGATTGTTCCTGCCCTCAGAAGACCACTTCTTTGAAAAGCTAAGCTTCTGAGCATGGTGGAGCGAGGTAGACACCTAATGGAGATTTATATGGATTTTGGGGAACAAGGGGACACAACTTCTTAATGCGGTATGGATTTTATATGTTTGACCCCCACAAGGGACTCAGGGACTGTAATGGGGAACGACTAAGACTACGAGGACATTTGGATAATTTTTGGGTGGGCAGACAGAGGTGCTCACATGGGCTGCAAGACCCTTTAAAATCCCTGCAATAGTTTGCACAAAATGACACTTCCCAGGCTTAGGGGGTTATTTTCTAACCCCTATCGCAAGCTTGCGATACCTAGATCTGGGCAGAGTCGGGGGCGGCTTCAGCACCGGAAGAGGAGGAATGGGGGTGGCGTCCGGGTGGACGCTGCGGAAACTTCGCTGACGGCGAAAAGGTAAGGCCCCTTATCGTGCTGCCAGTAGTGCGCCCGATAGCGCCACCTTTCACGATGGCGCTATTGGGTGCGAAAGCCGGCAGCCATCGCACCGCGGTGGTGCGATGGCTGCCGGCTTTCGCAGGCCCCACCCCCGCTTCGACCCCCACCCCCGTTATCGCTGAATTCAGAGAGGCTTGCGCAGTTGGAAAATCCAGCCCTTTGCACATTGCCATGACCAGGATTACATAAAAAATTCTTGTGCAATTTAGCTCCAATGCTAATGAGCACTGAGCTAATTAGTATGTGAGTTCCAAGCTTATTAGCATGTGTAGGTAAATACTGTAGGCTAGCATATTGGCCTTTAAGTATCTTAGAAGCTTTATTTGAGTGAAATATACTCCAGAAAGGGTCAACATGTTGTTTAAAAAAATCTAATTGAAACAAAATGTGAATTTTTTCCTGGCAGGAAAGAATCTGAATGTAAATTAGAGGAGATTAAGCATATTAATGTTGCAATTGATACTGTGGAATAGAAGGGAACATTAATCAATTAAGTGACTAAACCTAGGCAAAGTTACAAAACATCTTTAAAATCCAGACCTCGTATTTGAAAACTTTTCTTTAGTTTAAAACAGGTTTGCAATTTTCTCATGTCTTTCTTCATCCTGTTAAATGACATGCCTTTGAACTGTTTAATCCTTCATGCCACATAAGCTTTTGATGTGGGCACATAATTTTGGTGCTATCATATGGTGTAAAAAAAAAACAAAAAACCCTTTCAAATTGTAGGAACCCCTCAAAGCATGCAAATAACTGTCCTATAAGAAGCACATTGTATGAATCCTCTTTTTCAAATCCTGCTTCAAGCTGTGCTCTGTTCACTGCTGCTCTTGAAATATGCATAGTGGAACAGCAGCTTTTCCCAATGAAAGCTAAATGACTTATGTATTAATATTTGAGGAAGGGCATATCACATAGGGTATGAAATCATGTGATATGTATTAATAGCTGAGTTAATTTTCAATCTGAAGCAACAGTAGTCAAATAAAAGACATGAAAGGAGGCAAAAAGTCATCAGTCACAGACTATGAAAGCAATAACTTCACTTCAGTCACAGATTCTCAAAATTGCTTATAGTTTCAAAATAGGAATGTATTCCATTCCTGATTTTTTTTTCTCTCCTTTATCCCTCCATGCGCAGTCTTTCAGAAATCACTGATACAAGCTGTCACAAACAGGAGGGCCTGACACCACTCAGGGTCTTGCAGAGGAGTCGCTGTGCAAGGCGCTCGCCCTCGCAGCTCCACCATTGCCACTCAACTCAACACTGGTATCATAGTTATAAAGCAGATATGCAGTGCTGCATACCAGGATATCTGATGTAATGGCAAAATAAATCTGCAACAGAACTGGCTTTACAGTACAGGCAAACAGCGAGAAACAGTTTCTTGCTTGCCCTGCAGAGAATAGAGTAGACCTTCAAACCAGAGGAAATGTTGCCACTACTGGAAATTTTGATAAGGTTCTGACTCCTTATAGTTATACCACAATTAAAAGTAAAGCAAATCGCACAAATTGTAGGTACCCATTTAGCAAAGAAGTTTAGTAACAATGGGGGTCATTTTTCAAATTGTGATGGGCTGTTATTGATAACACCCTATTGCACGTGATAACTACCGCATCGCGATATTAAAATGTAAATGAGGAAAAGGGGAGGAGTTTGGGCAGGGTTTAGTAAAATGAGAGGCTGATAGCACTGCTGGCGATAATGCTTCACACATTAACCCCGGCATTAACACTGGAAATACCTACACCTTTTCCACTGGTGCTACGTGGGCGAAAGTGTTCAGCACGGTGGCAACCACGGCGTACGGTACTGCACCGCCGCAATGCGGCCAGCTGTACATTTTCGTCGCCCGCCCCTCTTTTGGCCACGGGTGATCATTTCATTATTATAGCGGAATGATAAATCTAGGCCAATGTCAGTTATTGCAGGTCAGATTCAGACATTAACAGATGTTTGAGTAATCTGAAACTAGATATGTTTAAAAAATAGTTTTGAACCACACCATAAAGAGAAAAGAAGGGTTTATGGTCAATTGACAAAAATATATAATTAAACCCAACCACAATATTTAAATTTCAAAAAGTGAGTGAAAAGAGGAGGAAAAGACTTCCTATGACACAGTGTAAGATTCTTACATTGCAATGTTCAAATGTAATCATAAATTATAAATACCTCCTTCCTGATGATTATTTGTGATTAAAAAAACAAAGAAATCCTTATAAAATGTAACAGTGATTCTAAACTTAACTTTCACAATGCAGGATCAGCTACCTCAGGAATACTCCTTCAAGAAAAAATAATCCATTTCAAAGAACGGCACAAACTTAAATGTAAACTTAAAAGTAACAATATCCGCATTTTGGAAATTTGATAGCATTTTGAAGACTTTCACAAGTAACTGCTATCTAATCAGCTGGTTTCCAAAGATGGCATACAAACATGGCAACCCATTATATAGCTTATTTACAGAATCCTAATTGGTCAAATGAGATTTAAATAGTCCAATGTGCTAAGGACATGTGACTCAGATTGTATATTAAACTTTATGTAAACACTAATGGTAGAAATGCAAACTATAAAATATCAGGTCCTTATAATGATGCTTTTAATAAGAAAAGATGCCAATTATTTTTAGTATTAAAGCCTTGTGTTTCAAAAAAATTCAAAGGGAAAATCCAATACTGTTAACAGCGAGAGAGCTCATTCTCACGATCATTGATCCTAGGATTTTCTTAAAGTGATCGATGACAAAAAAATGGAGCTGATCGAAAGAATGTGTTTATTGAATGAAATATGATACAAGCGGTACTTCCTGATACTTGTTCTTTATAAAACTCCAGTGCACTAAAATTCTAGCCCACAAAATTCTGGACATGTTTCCCCATGTATACCTTATTCCAAGGGCATAATACAACATAGTCAACATGATCAGATGCACAAGTTTAGTATGATGAATACAAAAAGGCTCTCTTAGTTGTGGGATGTATACATTTTTGGAGCGTTAGCGTAACAGCACTTGCATGACAATGCCCACATTTTTTATGTTCAAAAGTTTTTTTTTAAGTTACTGTCATATATATATATAAAAATAAAAGTTGGACAATGTCACAGGGGCCAACCGTCGGTCCCTGTGACATAGTGAGGACAAAGGCGACCGGCGCCATTTTGAGTACTGGCATCCGACAGCCGGAGTGCAGGAGGTCGCTCCTGGACCCTAGCTGGACTTTTGGCAAGTCTTGTGGGGGTCAGGAGGGTCCCCCAAGACTTGCCAAAAGTCCCTGGGGGTCCAGGGGGGATCCGGGAGTGATCTCCTTCACTCAGGCCGTCGGCTGCCAGTAAGCAAAATGGTGCCGATAGCCTTTGCCCTTACTATGTCATAGGGGCTACCGGTGCCATTGGTCAGCCCCTGTCACATGGTAGGAGCACAAGATGGCGCCGATGGCCATGTGACAGGGGCTGACCAATGGCACCGGTAGCCCATGTGACAGTAGGTCAGAGGCTATCGGCACCATTTGATACCGGCACGGAGGGTATGAGTGCAGGGGATGGCTCCCGGACTCCCCCCCACTGCTAGACCACCAGGTACATGTAAAAGTTTTGGGGGGGTTCGGGAGGGTGGGGGAAGCTAAGGGGTCAATTTTAAGGGGTCGGGGTGGGGTTTTATTTATCTGCTCGGGCCTCACTAAAAAAAAATTAGCGATGTGAATTGGAATCGGAACAGACTCCGATTCGCATTTCTACCGATCAGATTTTGTTCTCCCTCCAGCCGAACCCGATCGTTAAAACGATCGGGCACACGATTCACATCCCTAGTACAAACTTATTTATACAAATCATGAAGTCAACACAGCTACCCAACCCGCATACCAGGACTGCAAATACACATGGCACAGATACTCAGGTTCAATTAATGACCTGCTGAACAAACAAATGACAGTAGATTTAAGAAGATCCCCATGCACAAGAGATACTGATATGCGTATACTGTCTCAAAGGCAAAGCCACACATCTACCACTGTCAAAGACAAGCCACCACAGGACCAGTCAACCACTGGAACTAATCTAGAGTGATCTGTATGAAGCAATGAAGACAGTGACCCCTTCTATAAATAAACATTTTCTGACCTTCATTGATTATTACTCCAGGAATACAAAGACTTACTTCTAGATACACAAAAATGAGATACTGGGGAAATTCAAGGAGTACATGGCAGCAATAAGCAACAAGTTCCAGCATAAACCTAGAACCAGGGTCAAGGTAGACAGTGAGTGAGGAGAATACAGTAACCTTTCTGGGATCAAGGCAGGCAGAATCCACAACAGTCCAAGATAGAGGCAAGTAGCAAGCAGGCAGAATCGAAGAACAGGCTAAAGGATCTGTTTCCAAGGCAAAGAGGCCAGGTTCAGGCAGGCTAAGTAGTGTAGAGCATGTGACATCATCATTGGGGCAAACACCTAGCTCTCCCTCCAATGTGTGCAGAATCATGCATGCAAATGCAATCACATGCCTGTGTGTTCCTCTGACAGGTCTTAGTTGTGTACATGTCAGGGCACCCACACAGTGAGTATCCATAGCCAAGAGAAAGAACCGGACACTGATGGTGTTAGAATCCAGCTGCCTTCCCAGAATCTCTAGCTTCAGATGCTCACTGTGTGGCAGGGAACTGTCAATGGGCGCCCTGACATTTATGCGACTAAGACCCAGCAGAAGAATGCACAGGCGTACATGCACATCGGCATGCACAATTCTGCACGCATTGAAGCAAAAGGTGGGCATTCACCCTGATGAGAATGTCATATGCTCTAGACTGCTTAGCCTGCCTGAAACTGGACTCTTTGTCTTGGTAATGTTCTTTAGCCTGTTGCTGGTCCTTGCCTTGCTTGTTGTCTGTCTGGTCTTGGATTCAACCTGTCTTAACCTTGGACTGTTCTGGATTCTGCCTGCCTTTACCCTGGACTGGTTACTTGATTCTCCTTGCTCACTATCTGCCTTGTCTCTGGATTGTGTTGGATCTCACTTGCCTTCTGTCTACTGGAACTTAGACCTTCTCTTGAACTCTGCTGCTGAGTTCTTCAGTTGGACTTGGTTCCTGAGCTTGGTTCCAGTCTTCAGTTCTGCTCCAGTTCAGCTGTGCATTGTGAAAGCCATCAGCTTTCTTATAAGTCATCAGTTTTATCTTAAGCCATCAGCTTTGCCCTTGCCAGTTCTCTGATTCAGCTATATGTGCTGTCTTTGTACACACTTGTAGAGTCTGGTCCATGTCAGGATGCGCTTGCCTGCTGTTCTTGTTCGTCAGTCTGAAAGGGCTTCGGAATGGCATGAGGACTATCCCAGGAAACAGCAGAGGGCTGCCCAGCCCTGACAGTTTGCCGAGGCCATGAGCTCAGTAAACACATCCCCACATCAGGCCATCATTGCTTTGAGCCACCAGATGCAGGAGCAAAAAGCAGAATCCATTGGTCCCTTGCACCAGTTCAAGCAACAGGCTCAGCAGCAATTTGGTTAAGTAAAAGACTCATTAAGGACCTTGTTCAGTGCCTAAATATGATGCAAGTCCCATGTCTGGCTCCTGCTCCAGTGCCTGTCCTGGTGGGTCCTGGACCTGCACTAGCACCCATCCAGGCTATGGAAACCATGATTCAACTTCCTCCACCTCTGAGGTATAATGGCGATCCTAGGGAGTGCAGAGGATTTCTCAATGTCTGCAAGATGTAGTTTGAACTTCAGCCAACTAGTTTTCATTCAGACTGTGTTAAGATTACTTATATTCTTTCCTTGCTGGATGGCCCTGCTCTCGCCTGGGCTTCTCCCTTGTGAGAACAAGATGATGTACTTCTCAGAAATCTGGATAATTCACGTGAAATTTCACTTGATCTTTCACTAGCCCAGACGTGTTTCGTCATCTGCCATGGAACTCCTTCTTATCCACCATGGCACGCACTCAGCTGGTGAGTACGTGGTTGAATTCCATACCCTCCTAGTCTCTGAACTTGGGTGGAGCAAAGTTAGCCAAATCGCCATTTTCTGGCAAGGTCTATCTGGAAGAATAAAAGATGAATTAGCAGCTCAAGATCTTTCTGTATCCATCGAATAAATTATTGCCCTGGCTATTCATATAGATCTAAGATTTCAAGAACAAACTCATGAAAAAAGAATTCACAGTGGATCACTCCTGTGGTTCCCAGACTTCTGTATTCCCCCACAGATTATCTCAGAACCTCTGAGGATGGCCACATACAAAGTACCTATACAAGTGGGTAATACCCAACTCTCACCTAATGAGAAGCAAAGGTGAAAAGCATACAATGTTTGTCTATACTGTGCTGCATCAGCCCTTTTTGTCATTCGGTGCCCCCTAAGACTGGAAAGTTCTGTACAAAGTGAAGTCTTGTTGGGAAGATAGCCTTACACTCTCCTGATTCCTCTCCATGGCTAATTATACCAGTTTCTCTCTCCTTTGGAAAACACAGTTCAGACTAAAATCTTAGTAGACTCTGGAACTGGGGGCAACTTTATCCAGGAGTCATTGCCTCATCAATGTGGTTGCCCTACTACCAGTTTAACACCCCCCCCCCCCTTGTATCATTTCATCTGTCTATGGAGAACCTCTTTCTGGTTGTGTGACCAGTTTCCTTCCCCATTACAGTATAGTTGACTCTCTTATACTTGGACTAAACTGGCTGAGTTTCTATCAACTGTCTATTGATTGTGTTGCGCTGGAGGTGGACCCTTGGTCTGATGCAGGATTGGTACGGCCCTCTGGTCGGACCCATAGAGCGCCTGCCACCAGAAGGAGGAGCACACAAGTAGACAGAGGCTAGCTGGAGCTTCACCAATAACAGTCCGGGGTTTACGCAGGTTGAGCCCTTGGGTACCCGGACCACCTGGATTTAGGTGGGCCTCAGATGGTCTCCCGGAGAGGTACCGGAGGGGTATGCCCACCACGAGCAAGGGTGCATGGCTGATGCAGAGAGGATAGACCAGACCTGAACTGGAAACTCCGGAGACTTCAGGGAGTTAACAGTTCAGGAAGGTTCTCCGGGCGAGGCAGGCAGCGTCTGTGGGTCTAGTCAGGTGAAGGCCGTGGGTGGATTCCAAGCAGATTGTCTGGTAGCCACAATAGGCCAGAAGAGAGTGTCCCAGTGAAGCGCAAGGGTCAGAGCCAGAGTATCAGTCAGAAGTGGTCATCAGGGGTAAAATACCAAAGTCAGGCCAAGTGTAGTCAATAGGGATGTGAATCGTTTTTCGACGATTAAAATTATCGTCCGATAATTTTAATATCGTCTTAAACCGTTATGGAACACAATACAATAGAGATTCTAACGATTTATCGTTATAAATCGTTAGAATCGTGAGCCGGCACACTAAAACCCCCTAAAACCCAACCCCGACCCTTTAAATTAAATCTCCCACCCTCCCGAACCCCCCCCAAATGACTTAAATAACCTGGGTGTCCAGCGGCGGTCCGGAACGGCAGCGGTCCGGAACGGGCTCCTGCTATTGAATCTTGTTGTCTTCAGCCGGCGCCATTTTCCAAAATGGCGCCGAAAAATGGCGGCGGCCATAGAACAACACGATTCCACGGCAGGAGGTCCTTCTGGACCCCCGCTGGACTTTTGGCAAGTCTTGTGGGGGTCAGGAGGCCCCCCCCAAGCTGGCCAAAAGTTCCTGGAGGTCCAGCAGGGGGTCAGGGAGCGATTTCCCGCCGCGAATCGTTTTCCGTACGGAAAATTGCGCCGGCAGGAGATCGACTGCAGGAGGTCGTTCAGCGAGGGTTCCGGCGCCTCGCTGAACGACCTCCTGCAGTCGATCTCCTGCCGGCGCCATTTTCCGTACGGAAAACGATTCGCGGCGGGAAATCGCTCCCTGACCCCCGCTGGACCTCCAGGAACTTTTGGCCAGCTTGGGGGGGGCCTCCTGACCCCCACAAGACTTGCCAAAAGTCCAGCGGGGGTCCGGAAGGACCTCCTGCCGTGGAATCGTGTTATTCTATGGCCGCCGCCATTTTTCGGCGCCATTTTGGAAAATGGCGCCGGCTGAAGACAAGTAGATTCAATAGCAGGAGCCCGTTCCGGACCGCTGCCGTTCCGGACCGCCGCTGGACACCCAGGTTATTTAAGTCATTTGGGGGGGGTTCGGGAGGGTGGGAGATTTAATTTAAAGGGTCGGGGGTGGGTTTTAGGAGGTTTTAATGTGCCGGCTCACGATTTAATGATTTTTCACGATATTTTACCCCCCCAAATGGCAACAATACGATTCCCTCCCCCTCCCAGCCGAAATCGATCGTTAAGACGATCGAGGACACGATTCACATCTCTAGTAGTCAAAGCAAGCGAGGGTCAGTTCCAGTCAGCAAATGAAGAGAGAGGTCAGACAGGCAGTGGTAAGTTCCAGGCAGCAGACAAAGAGAGTAGTCAGAAAGGCCGAGTTCAGTATCAGAGAACAGTCCAAGGAGGTACTACCTGAGTATGGATATGGGAACAAGGAGAATCAGGAACAAGGAGACGCTGGAACAAGGAGACACTTGGAACACAGGATAGTCAAGCTTACTACACCACGGTGTCAACACGATTGCCAAGGCGAGGTCCTGGGGACAGGGCCTCACTATATATAGGGCTTTCAAGTGATGTCATCTATCTGCACCCCCACTGGTGTTCCCACGCTTGGCCCTTTAAATCAGAGCACATCAGCCGTGCGTGCACCTAGGGGCAGGGCTGAGGCGACTGAAGATGCAGAGCCCCGATGGAAGCTCCGCTGCGAGGCCTGCAGCATGCAGGAAGCTTGAGAGGGCTGTGATGAGTGACGGGGATGGCGGGAGCTGGCAGCAGCGGTAAGACTGGAGCTAGTTGAGAGCATCACGAGGTGAGCAGGCCCAGTCTTGGCACCCACGCGGCAGGAATGTGCAACAGATTGGAGCACATTACAGATTAATGAATGGGGCCCATCTTGTCAGGAGCATTCTACTGTCTGGAATATCATGCCTGAATTACTAGAGTTTCTGCTCCAATGGAAATCCTGCTCCTATGTGAATTCTGAACCATGTAGTTTTCCTGCTAAAAAATCTTTGTCCGATCAGGATCAGCTTCAGCCTCCAGCTAAGTCATCAGTCTTGTCTTTAGTCACAGCCACAGCCACAATCTTGCCTTCAACCATAGCCAAATTCTCACTCAGCCATGAATGATTCTTTGGTTCAGTCTCACAATCAAATAATCTCTGGATCTGATGTCTGGATCTCCAAGCCCCCAGTTGGTAAAGAATTACCTTCATCTCCTTAGAAACTGAAAAGAAGAGGCTTGAGGAGTGGTTACTGTTAGAATGTAGCTGCTTTCCCAGAATCCCTGGCTTTGGATGCTCACTGTGTGGTAGGGAACCATCAATGGTTGCCCTGACATGTACGCAACTAAGACCCAGCAGAGGAACACATAGGCGTATGTACGTATCGGCATACATGATTCTATGCACATTGAAGGGAGAGCTGGGTGTTTGCCCCGATGATGATGTCACATGCTCCACACTACTTAGCCTTTCTGAACCGGATTCTTAGCCTTGACAATAGGTTCCTTAGCCTGTTCCTTGCTTGGATTTTCCCTGCTTGCTACTTGCCTTGACCGTTCTGGATTCTTCCTTCCTTAACCCTGGACTTGTTACTGGAGTTTCCTTGTTCACTGCCTATCTTGACCCCAGACTGGTTATTGGATTCTCCTCACTCACTGCCTGTCTTGACCCTGGATTGTGTTGAATCTCACTTGCCTTCTGTCTGCTGGATGCTGGACTTTCTGTCGGACTCTGCTGCTGAGTTCTTTAGGTCAGCTTATTTGCTGTCTCTGGCTTGGTGTATTTCCTGTCTTTGTTTAAGCCTTGTTCCTGTTGTTGGTTTGGCATAGTTCCAGTCTTCAGTTCTGCTCCAGTTCAGCAGTACATTGTGCAAGCCATCAGCCTTGTTACAAGTCATCAGTCTTGTGTCAAGACATCAGCCTTGCCCTTGCTAGTTCTCTGTTTTAGCTTGTCTTTGTCAAACCTTCAGCTATAAGTCCTGCCTTTGTACAAACTCATGGACTCTGTCTGGTCTGTGTTAGGATGAGTGCACCTGCCATTGGCATGGGCCTTGGGCCTTCCCTTGAGGTTGCATCACGGCACAGGCACTCATGCATTCCCTGTTCTTGTTTCTCAGTCCAAAAGGGCTGTGGAGTGGTTAGAGCATTATCCCCAGGAATCAGCAGAGGGCTGCCTGGTCCTGACAGATGATGATGGCAAATAATCTGCTGCTAGATACCAACCTATCCAACAATTTCTGTGGGAGAGGCACTGATGACTGTGAATTTTCTGCAGAACATTCTTCCAGTAAAGACAAATAAGATAACACCACACAAAATATGGCATGGCAGAAGACCCCATGTGCATCAAGTTCTTGGATGCAAATGCTACCTGGACATTCTGACTGAAACATGCTCCAAAATGGCAGACAGAGCTGCAGAAGTTGTGCTGCATGGAGAGAGCAAACAGTGCAAGAGATATGGGATCCCTCACCCAAGGACAAACAAGGTGAGAGGAAGCCAATATGTATACTTCAATGAAACACCATCATCAAACATTATGACTCCTGGACTCATGAAGTCAACATATCTTTCTCCAGTTCAGTACATTGGGCTAACAATTGCCCTGAAGTTCACACTTGTTCACCCAATAGCTGTAATAAGGGCTATTGCTGCTGCTGCTGTGTGATGGTTTGCTGGAGATGTTGCTGAGTGGTCCCTGTTGCTGCCTTATCTGTTCTGATAGCCACTTCAGGATGTCTTCTCGAAACCTATGTGGGTCAAGAGAAAAGACCAAATTGTAGACTATGGATTAAGGGGCGTCCCATTTCTGCCTCCCAGTTACTGACTCCTTCTCTCTCTAGTTAGGAGGTTTACCAGAGCTCTATCAATTTTACACTTAGACCCTTTCCCTCCTCTTGTGGGCCCCTTAGGGTTATCTGCTTGCAGCTAGCGTCAGTACCTCTTACCTTCAACACTCACTTTAGGAGTCTGATCTTGTGCAGCATGGCATCAGATTCCTTTGGTCCCGTAATCACTTCATTGGCTTCTCTGGATCAGTGCATGGTCCCACTGGATCCCACTTCTTACACCAAAACATGTGGTATCCCCTAGCGGTCAGTCACCTATGCCACAAACAAAAAACACACTTTGAAATGTCTGTATGCCAATACTGGAAGTCTAAGAAATAAGATGGAAGAGTTAGAGTGCATAGAAATAAATGATGAGTTAAGCATAATTGGCATCACAGAGAAATGGTGGAAGGAGGATAACCAATTGGATAGTGCCATAGCAGCTTACAAATGATATTGCTGTGATAGGGAGGAGAAACTTGATGGGGGTAGTGGTGCTTTATGTCTAGGTTGGCTTAGAGTCTGACACAGTCCAGATGTATTCCACACATTAAGAAAGGTGGAAGGAAGGCCAAACAATTGCTAGTATGGTAAAAAGGTAAAGTGAAAGAGCTATTTTAGCCAAAATATTTTCCTTCAAAAATTGGAGATGGATCCAACAGAAGAGCAATTTTAGATCTAATTCTCAGTGGAGCACAGGACTTGGTGAGAGAGGTAACGGTGTTGGTGCCACTTGGCAATAGTGATCATAAAATGATCAAATTTGATTTAATGACTGGAAGAGGAACAGTGTGCAAATCCAAGGCTCTCGTGCTTAACTTTCAAAAGGGAAACTTTGATAAAAATGAGAAAAATTGTTAGAAAAAAACTGAAAAGAGCAGCTACAAAAGTAAAAAATGTCGAAGAGGCGTGGTCATTGTTAAAAAATACAGTCTAGATGTATTCCACACATTAAGAAAGGTGGAAAAAAGGCAAAACGACTACCGGCATGGTTAAAAGGGGAGATGAAAGAAGCTATTTTAAAAAAAAAAAAAATTAAAATTTTATTTATTTTTTTTTAATATTTTATTTATGCTTTTAATTTAGAAATCGAAATAACAGATCTTGTAATAATACAGAGGAAATACAATAAAAATCATATACAGTGATATAGTAATAAATTTGTTACAAAAAGTACATTTAGAAGGAATAAATGAGAAGTAGAATAGAAACAAAGCAGTTTAAAGGCAAATATTTGAATTCCAAATAACAATTGAAATAAGATTACATCTAATATATTCTATTTATTTATTCTGCCCCTGTTGCCAAGGGTGGAGATTCTCAAGTTAAAGAATCCAGAAACAATCTTAATTGCATTTCTTCAAAGAAAAGAAATTTCTGATTCTGATGTGTTCTCACATTTACATGGGAATTTTAAAAGCATCTTTCCCCCCATCTTTTCAATTTGTGCTTTAAAAGCAAGACATTTTCTCCTTCTTAATTGTGTTGTTCTGGAGAGATCTGGGTAAATCCATATTGGTGCCCCATGAAAATTCTCCGTTCTTTTCCTCATGTAGAGGCGGAAAACAGCATCTCTATCAGATGTGAAAACAAATGTTATGTGTAATATAGCTCTAGAAGAAATCACATTGTCTATAGTAGTTTCCAAAACTGCAGTTAGGTTAAGCTGAAATTCCTCTGGTTTCTTTTCCAATTTCCCCGTATTCCCTTTTGGTGAAACATAATATATTTTTTCAATTGGGGGGATAGATTCTTGAGGCATTAGTAAAACTTGAGAGAAAGAAGCTATTTTAGCCAAAAGATCTTCATTCAAAAACTGGAAGAAGGATCCAACAGAAGAAAATAGGATAAAGCATAAACGTTGGCAAGTTAAATGTAAGACATTGATAAGACAGGCTAAGAGAGAATTTGAAAAGAAGTTGGCTGTAGAGGCAAAAACTCACAGGAAAAACTTTTTAAAATATATCCGAAGCAGAAAGCCTGTGAGGGAGTCAGTTAGACCGTTAGATGATCGAGGGGTTAAAGGGGCACTTAGAGAAGATAAGGCCATCGCAGAAAGATTAAATGATTTATTTGCTTCAGTGTTTACTGAAGAGGATGTTGGTGAGGTACCCGTAATGGAGAAGGTTTTCATGGGTAATGATTCAGATGGACTGAATCAAATCACGGTGAACCTAGAAGATGTGGTAGGCCTGATTGACAAACTGAAGAGTAGTAAATCACCTGGACCGGATGGTATATACACCAGAGTTCTGAAGGAACTAAAAAATGAAATTTCAGACCTATTAGTAAAAATTTGTAACCAATCATTAAAATCATCCATTGTACCTGAAGACTGGAGGATAGCAAATGTAACCTCAATATTTAGAAAGGGCTCCAGGGGCGATCCGGGAAACTACAGACCGGTTAGCCTGACTTCAGTGCCAGGAAAAATAGTGGAAAGTGTTCTAAACATCAAAATCACAGAACATATAGAAAGACATGGTTTAATGGAACAAAGTCAGCATGGCTTTACCCAGGGCAAGTCTTGCCTCACAAATCTGCTTCACTTATTTGAAGGAGTTAATAAACATGTGGATAAAGGTGAACCAGTAGATGTAGTATACTTGGATTTTCAGAAGGTGTTTGACAAAGTTCCTCATGAGAGGCTTCTAGGAAAAGTAAAAAGTCATGGGATAGGTGGCGATATCCTTTCGTGGACTGCAAACTGCTAAAAGACAGGAAACAGAGAGTAGGATTAAATGGACAATTTTCTCAGTGGAAGGGAGTGGACAGTGGAGTGCCTCGGGGATCTGTATTGGGACCCTTACTTTTCAATATATTTATAAATAATCTGGAAAGAAATACGACGAGTGAGATAATCAAATTTGCATATGACACAAAATTGTTCAGAGTAGTTAAATCACAAGCAGATTGTGATAAATTGCAGGAAGACCTTGTGAGACTGGAAAATTGGGCATCCAAATGGCAGATGAAATTTAATGTGGATAAGTGCAAGGTGATGCATATAGGGAAAAATAACCCATGCTATAATTACACAATGTTGGGTTCCATATTAAGTGCTACAACCCAAGAAAGAGATCTAGGCGTCATAGTGGATAACACATTGAAATCGTCGGTTCAGTGCGCTGCGGCAGTCAAAAAAGCAAACAGAATGTTGGTAATTATTAGAAAGGGAATGGTGAATAAAACGGAAATTGTCATAATGCCTCTGTATCACTCCATGGTGAGACTGCACCTTGAATACTGTGTACAATTCTGATCGCCGCATCTCAAAAAAGATATAATTGCGATGAGAAGGTACAGAGAAGGGCTACCAAAATGATAAGGGGAATGGAACAGCTCCCCTATGAGGAAAGACTAAAGAGGTTAGGACTTTTCAGCTTGGAGAAGACCTTGGTCTGACCCAGTATGGCATTTTCTTATGTTCTTATGTTCTTAAGAAAATAGGAAAAAGCATAAGCATTATCAAGTTAAATGTAAAACATTGATGACAGGCTAAGAGAGAATTTGAAAAGAATTTGGCTGTAGAGATAATACCTCATAATATAAACTTTAAAAAATATATATGAAACAGGAGTCTGCAAGGAAGTCAGTTGGACCATTAGATCAGTGGTTCTCAACCTTTTTCCTATTGGGACACATCTGGCAGATAATGCTTACAGGCGTGACACACTGAAAACTTGTCCATCACAGGGCTAAATGTAAACATATAGGGCCAGATGTTAAAAACAGCATGATGGCATAGATTTGTTCACGCAACCCAGAGCGAACAAATCTACGCCCAATTTTATAACATGCGTGCGGAGCCATGCGCATGTTATAAAATCCGGGGTTGGTGCGCACAAGGGGGTGCACATTTGTGCACCTTGCGTGCACCGAGCCCTAGGGGAGAACTGATGGCTTTCCCCGTTCCCTCTTGCCCCCCCCCCCCACCTTCCCCTCCCTTCCTCTATCTTACTGTTGTTATTTAGGAGAGTTGTGTGTGGATCCTTGGACCTGTGGCAGATGACCACGCCCCCAGGGGAAGATCCCTAGAGGGATCACTGGTCAGGCTCAGAGTTAGGAGACCGACACACACTAGTTCTTTTATTAGACAGTATACTGAACCACCAGAGGTAGCAGTATTGAGCTGGAATGCCCGGCTGGGCTGTAGTCACTCAGATACTGGAACAGCAATTCCTGGAGTCTGAGCTGTAGAGAAACTGAAATATAGTGAGTAGGCAGGGTATGCAGAGTTCATGTACCGAACCTGATGGTAACACTCACACAATGTCTCATAGAGGCCCAGGAGCTGGAATGAAGTAGGCCCTCGAGGAGCGAGTACCTGGTTCCAGACATCTGTGGTATCTCACAGATGTAGTTGGCAGTGATGACTTCCAGGCAGAAGAGAATACAGAGCAAGTCTGGGAACGAGGGCCCTCGAGGAGCGAGTACCGGTTCCAGACTGACACCTGAAAAACAAAGGAGAGAGCGAGGCCCCTGAGGAGCGGGTACCCCTGGTAAGTCCGAGGAGGCAGAGTAGCTTGGGTAGTGAAACCCTTGCTAACTCGATCTGTTAGCAAAATCTAAGACCTTATATATCCATCGCGAGTGACGTCATCTCAGGGAGACGCCCCTGAGGTTCGCGCCGTCGCTGGTACTTCAATCATGGTCGTGCCACGCATGTGCCCCTAGGCCTCCAGGAAACATGGCAGGTTTCAGCGTACAGCCGATCCGGGGACGCTGGATGATTTCGGTAGAAGGACACCGCGGCAGCCAATCTTCCCATGGGCGAAGCGGGAGGCACCAAAGAGATAAGGAGGGTGGAGAGAGGGCGTAGGGAACCGACGGACACAACACTAACACACCCCCCAGCCCTAACTAAACTCCCCTCCTGACCTTTATCTCAAAAGTTATGCCTGCCTCTGGGCAGGCATAACTTGCGTGCGCCAGACTGCTGCCGGCGCGCCATCCCTCGGCATGGCGGCTGTGCTGGAGGTCTCAGTCCTGCCCCCGGCATGACCCTGGGCCGGCGCCCCGCCCCTGGCCCTGCCCCGAAACACCCCCTTTTGCAAGCCCTGGGACATACGCACGTCCTGGGGCTTGCGCGCGCCGCCGAGCCTATGCAAAATAGGCTCGGTGAGCGCAGTGGCAGATTTTCTCAGGTTACGCGCGTATGTTATGCGCATAGCCTTTGAAAATCTGACCCATACTCTGCATCCATAGGAACCTGAACACTCCCATTCCCCCCCACCCATCTCCAAACACTGAATGCAGAGCAGAACTAGGATATTTCAAATACAACTTGCTATATAAAAAAGATATCCTGGTGCTATTTCAGTAACAGAATCACAAACTCCTTTACTACCAGGCACATTGTAAAATACAAAATCTGAAAAATAAAACTACTCAGCACATATGTAGGAAGCCTTCCATACCATTGCAACACTAATTCCAAGAACTCAAACTGCAATAGCCCTTCCTATGGAAAGACAGCAGTGCAGCACCAACGCATGTCCTATTGAAAAAGAGAAAACACAACAAAGAAGATTGATACAAATCCCAACCTACTAGTAAAATACCTCACCTCGGTCACACGTATAGATCCGACCTTCACCAAATACAGAATAAAGGTCCACAAATTACAAATGTGGAGACACAAACTGGAATGGAAACTTCAAAAGGCCACTCTGCATGCAGTGCAAAACTGGAGACCTAGAAACAGAAATACATAGGCTCCTACAAAGTACAAAGAGAGAAGAAATGCACATTCCCAAAACTGACATATTATGGCTCTTGTATCACTCCCCATCCATGCCTCCATCATCCTTCACTTTTGCCAATTACTCCCTTTAAATCATCCGCTCACACTGACATACCAGCTCAGAATTCATGACACCACCCCCCACATCCTCTTCCCTGTGCTCCCTTTCTCCCCTGCTTGACTCTCCCTACCCCCTTTATCCGATCTCCCTTCCTGCCAGCTACCCTGACCCCCCTGACCCCCCTGTTTCCCACCCCTTCCTGCTCAGCAGGCCTCACACTCCCTCTCTGTTCCACCTTTATCTTCCCAGCATCTCCAGCTTCCTTTCCCCCACCCTCGAAGGGGGAAGAGATCAGCAGCAGCATCATTCTCAGACTCAGTAGGGGAAGATAAAGTTTGCATCCCATCAGGCCCAGAACAGCAGGAGCTGGCACTGTGTCTCTCTGATCTGGGTGAAGGAGAAACAGCCTCCCACTGGGCCGGAAAGAAGAGAAGGAAGTGAGAGTAGTCTCCCATCAGGTACAATGTAAGAGAAGTTAACCAACTCCCACCAGGGCTGATAAGGAGGCAGCCATCTGCTGGCCCTTCGACACACCTCCCAGGACCTCGCAACACACCAGTATGTCCCGACACATCTGTTGAGAACCACTGCATTAGATGATTGAGGGATTAAAAGGGCATTTAGGGAAGATAAGGCCATCACAGAATAACTAAATTAATTCTTTGCTTCGGTGTTTACTGAGGAAGATATTGAAAAGATGCCCATTCCAGAGAAGGTTTTCAAGGGTGATGATTCAGATGAGCTGACCCAAATCATGATTAATCTGGAAGATGCAGTAGACCAGATTGACAAACTGAAGAGTAGAAAATAACCTGGACTGGATGGTATACATCCCAAGTTTCTGAAAGAACTAAAAAATTAAATTTCAGAACTATTACAAGTAATTTGTAACCTATCATTAAAATCATTCATTGTACCTGAAGACTGTTAGGTGGCTAATGTAAACCCAATATATAAAAGGGCTCCAGAGTTGATCCGGGAAGCTATAGACTGGTAAGCCTGACTTCAGTGCCAGGAAACATCTTGGAAACTATTATAGGAATACAATCATAGAACATATAAACAGACATGATTTAATGGGACACAGCCAGCATGGATTTATCCAAAGGAAGTTTTGTCTCACAAATCTGCTATATTTTTTGAAGGGGGTGAATAAACATGTAGATAAAGGTGAACCAGTAGGTGTAGTATATTTGGATTTTCATAAGGCATTTGACAAAATCCTTCATGAGATGCTTCTATGAAAATTAAAATGTCATGGTAATGTCCTTCTGTGGACTGCAAATTGTTTAAAAGAGGAAACAGAGTAGGTTAAATGGTCTGCTTTTACCGTGGAGTGCCTCACGGATCTGTTAAAGGATCAGTGCTTTTTAATATATTTATAAATTATCTGGAAAGAGGTATGGCAAGTGAGATGATCAAATTTGCAGATGTCACAAAATTATTCAGAGTAATTACAGTCACCACATCTCAAAAAAAATATGTAGCTACAGTGGAGAAAGTACAGAGGAGGGCAACCAAAATGTAAAATGGCATGGAACAACTCCCCTATGAGGAAAGGCTGAAGAGGTTAGGACTATTCACCTTGGAGAAGAGTTGGCTGAGAAGGGATATGATAGAGGTCTACAAACTCATGATAGGACTGAATGGATAAATGTGAAATGATTATTTGATTTTTCAGTTAATACAAGGACTAGGGGGCATGCCATGAAGTTAGCAATTAGCACTTTTTTTATTTATTTATAATTTATTAAATGTCTTAAACATTCTTCCACTGAAAGAAAATATGAATATTGTGAATACAATGCAAAAATACATTAGGTATACTTACATCTGTAAAATATAAAAAGAAGAAAAACCAAATATAATATCAACAAATTCAGTCCACTTTACGAAATGGAAAGGAAGTTAGCCCAATCCATGTCTTATTCCACCAATTTTGCTTCTGAAACTAAGAAAACACTAGAGAACCATGGAAAATGATTTGAGCAACTAGAGTTATCTAATACAGCTGCAGCTATGCAAATTTCTTCTTTGCAGTCAACAGGGTCCGTGTTTATACAGGGTCCATGTTTATAAAGGACACTTTGATTATATACAAACAAATAGAAAGTTTGGAAAATGTTATGAGAAGTAAGAATTTGCGTTTATTGAATTTTCCTGTAACAAGATTAATGTCAGCACAAGAGCTATTCAAAAAATATGTGAAAGAAATTTTGTGTATTTCAAATGAATTGCTTATTTCAAATATATATTATATATCTAATTTAAAGAGATCTATGGCTGCATCCGAGGTGGGTATGGATGTTTTATTACCTGAAAGCTCCAATTTAACATCCTTTTTGGAGGCTTCAGTAGATAATATTCAAACTAGATCCACCTTGATTGTGGTTTTTAGTTTAGAACAGCAAAAAAAAAAAAAAAAAACGTACTCCTACAGAAGTATTTTAAAAATAAGCGCTTTAGTTTTTGTGATCAACCAGTGCAGTATTTCCAGATGTTTCCAGGAGTACACAACTAAGGAGAAACAGTTCCTGTTAATGAGACAGAGAGTATTAGCCCTAGGGGCCACTTTCTTTCTCAAATTTCCCTGTAAATGTTTAATTACATACCAAAAGAATAAATTTGTTTTCACTGACCCTGGGCATCTGGAAACTTTTCTCATAGATGCCATAACAGCTCTCTAACTGGATAGTATAATTGGCAAAAAATAGTATATCTCCTAAGTATATTATTATTGATATTTTCCTGTATTTTGTTAGCAAGTAGCACTATTAAAACAAAATGTAGAATTTTTTTTTCACACAATACACAATTAAGCTCAGGAATTTGTTGCCAGAGGATAGGGTTAATGCAGCCAATTTAGCTGGGTTTATAAAAGGTTTGGATAAGTTCCTGGAGGAGATCTGGATGCTGTTAATCATAGCCACTGATTTGGATCTATTTAATGTTTGGTGCTTGTCAGGTACTTGTGATTTGATTGGCCACTGTTGGAGACAGGATACTGGGCTTGATGGACCCTTTGCTTTACCCAGTATGGCATATCTTATGTCCCATTGTAGCCCACTGCTGGGGTGAGGTAATCCAAAAGAGCTGTATGTGATGGGGGGTGAAGGGTTGTTGTGCACGGAGCAAGAGAGGAACCTTGGGGTGATAGTGTCTAGTGATCTGAAGATGGTGAAGCAATATGACAAGGTGATAGCTAAAGCCAGAAGAATGCTGGGCTGCATTGAGAGATGAATAATCAGTAAGAAAAAGGAGGTGGGAGGTTTATATCGAAAGACTTATGAGGAGAGGTTGAAGGACCTAAGTATGTATACCCTGGAGGAAAGGAGGTGCAGGGGAAATATGATACAGACCTTCAGATACCTGAAAGGTTTCAATGATGCAGAATCGACAAACCTTTTCCATTGGAAATAAATCAGTAGAAATGAAACTCCAGGGAGGACAACACAGAATCAATGTCAGGAAATATTTCTTCACGGAGAGGGTGGTGGATGTCTGGAACGCCCTTCCGGAGGAGGTGGTGAAGACAAAAGCAGTAAAAGATTTCAAAGAGGCATTGGATAAATGCTGTGGATCCCATAAGGCTAGAGGATGAAAATGAAGAAAACAATGCATGGGGGTAACTTGCTGGTGTGGCGGTTACTACCCTTAACCAATAAACCTTCATACTGTTGATGCAACTCCATCATTGCTCTCTTCTTCAACAACAGGGATAAAAGAGGAAAAGTAGAATTAGATTAAGACAGTAACCAACAAGGACATTGAATTTTACAGTCTGGCAAAACAACTAAGCATGGAGGTAACTTGCTGATGCAGCGGTTACTACCGTTAATCAATAAGCCTGATACTTTTGGTGCAACTCCAACATCATTCTCTGTTTCAATGGCAAGAGGTAACAGGGAATTGGGCTCAAACAGTAACCAACAAGGGCCATGAGTTTGACAGTTAGGGAAATTGATAATTATAGTGGTGACTTATATGGCGCAGTAGATATTACCTTAAGCTTGCTGGGCAGACTAGATGGATGTTTGGTCCTTTGGTGCCATCATTTTTCTCTTTCTTTGTAAAAGTGTGATGATCATGGGGTGGTGCCCCCCAGCAGTCACCTACTCCTCTATATTCGGGGAATAAGAGGTGGAACGAATGAAAAGTTTAGTTCTGCATCCTCTTGCCAAAGCCTCCGGCTTAATCCAAGGCCTCCTGGTGAAAGGTGGAATGGGCACCATCACGCCAGGCTATTGGCAGTGGCTCCTCATGCTCCACACTCACTCACGACTGTAACAGCAAGGCTGGTTAGCTGTCTACAAAAAACAATACCTCTTGAGACAGACTTCACAGGGAGAGCAAGAGGGAGAGTGAGAGTGAGAGGCAAGGCCAAACCTTTCCTCGAGGAAGCCCCCAACCTGGCTTTTCTCCAACCTCGTGTTGCTTAAAGGAGACTGCTGAGCTGCTGACATCTTTAGCATATCTTTGAGAATTACTGCCTGGCTTGGGGACAAAGAAAGCAAAATGCAGTTTTTCCTACAGGGGACCTGGCTTAGTGTAACGACAGGGATTACAAATGTCCAGAACACTGGTGTAGAGTTACTCCTCTTTCAGTCCCACGCAGCGAAAAGGAAAAAAAAAACCACAATTCTTTTCCAGACCTGCTTGTCTTAAGGAAATATCAGTGCCGGCAAATTTCCAGAGCAGTGTTATAGAATGGTTCCTTTTTAAGTCAAATTCCAAGTAGAAAAACAAACACAGTTTTGTTTTGTTTTTTTCTTCAGACTGGCTTGTCCCAGAGAAATGGCAGTGCCTGCAAGGGATCAGAGCACTGCTATAAAAGGCCTTCTTTTCAATCAAGTTCAAAGCAGAAAACATAACAAGTTTGTTTTTTGTTTTTTCACAGAGCCAACATAAACAGCTTTGCTGGGTTCAATGTCCCCATACCTCCAGCAGAACCCAGATGTCATTCAACTGGAAAATTCCCTTGGCATTTTGCAAATTTCTAGGGTTTGCCTTCTAGAGCAGTGGTTCTCAACCTTTTTTTCGGCCGGGTCACACCTGACAGATGGTTCTCACTGAACATGTGCCCGTCAAGGGGCAAAATGTAAATATACATTCTGCATCCTCAAGAACCCCCTCGACCCCCAAAAATGGGTGCAGAGCAGAACTAGGGCATTACCCACACAACTCGCCATCAAAAAAAGATATTCTGGATCTGATGACATCTCAGTAAAAGCAAAACAAACTCTCTTTACTGGCAGGCACAATACCCCTCCTTATGAAAAGACAGTAATTTACCACAACAAATATTTAACCAGGCCCTAAACACTAATACATCTCCTATTAGGAAAACAGAGCAAGCCAAACTGCTATAGATAGATCCCCACTCAGAAATAATTGTAAAACTATACTAATAAATGTTACAAAACAGCTGATGAACAGAATAACAATTAACAACTCATAAAAATAATTAAAAATTGTCCAAATATCAATAAAATATTTCAAAACAGCAGACACATTACATAATACTCAATAATTAAAATGGCAGTCAATCAAGAAAAATAAACTTAAAAAGCTACCTTTACTTACCCTCTCCAGCAACTCTCCTACTCCTTTCCCTTGCAGACCAATTGCACTCACCAGAAGCAGCAGTGGCTGTTGAAGCTCTGTCCTCACAGTCCTCTTCCTTAGGACCCACAACCAGTCACAACCAGTCTCTGTCTCACACAGACTAGTATCTCCATAACTAGTATCTCTTCCTCACACACACACCAGTCACCTCCCTGACCAGTCTCTGTCTCTCTCTCACACACACACACACACACACACACATACACACACACACACACACACACACACACACCAGTCACCTCCCTGACCAGCCTCTTTCTTTCCCACACACACTCCAGTCACCTCCCTGATCAGTCTCTGTCTCTCTCTCTCTCTCTCACACACACACACACACACACCCCCACACACACACATACACACACACACACACACACACACCAGTCACCTCCCTGACCAGCCTCTTTCTTTCCCACACACACTCCAGTCACCTCCCTGATCAGTCTCTGTCTCTCTCTCACACACACACACACACACACACACACACACCAGTCACCTCCCTGACCAGTCTCTGTCTCACACACACACACACACACACATACCAGTCACCTCCCTGACCAGTCTCTGTCTCTCTCTCTCTCTAACACACACATACCGGTCACCTCCCTGACCAGTCTCTGTCTCTTATACACATGCTAGTCACCTCCCTGACCAGTCTGTCTCTCTCACACATACACCAGTCACCTCGCTGACCAGTCTCTGTCTCTCTCTCTCTCACACAGTTACCTCCCTGACCAGTCTCTCTTTCACACACACACACACACACACACACACACACACACACACACACCAGTCATCTTCCTGACCAGTCTGTCTCTCTCAATCATACACATGCTCTGTCACTTATATACAAGCTCACACATACTCTGTCACTTACAACCACACACACACACTGCCACTTATGTACCCATTGTATATCACACACACAAGCTCTCACTCATGTACCAAGGCACCCATTATACCACACACACATACACTGCTACTCATGCACCCATTGTACCACACACATACAAGCTCTCACTCATGCACCCAGGCACCCATTCTACCACACACACACACACAAATCTGCTACTCACACACCCCGGCATGCATTTTACCACACATACATACACAAAGCTGCCACTCACATACCCAGGCACCCGTTCTAGCACACACACACACACACACACACACACACACACACTCTCTCTCTCTCTCTCTCTCTCTCTCTCACGCACCCATTCTACCACACACACACACACACACACACACACACAAGCTCTCACTCATGCACCCATTCTACCACACACACACACACAAGCTCACATGGAGCCTCTTCTCATTGTTTGGCCCAATATGCCTGGCCTCCGCTTATCAGCCACCGCTGACCTGACCTCCGGTGGCATGCAACGTCTCTCCAGCTGCCATCGGCCTGGCCTCCGGTGGTGCGCAGGGGCTCTCCGCTCTTCGGCCCCGCCGGCTTGGCCTCCAGCAGTGGTGCATAGGTCTCTCCACTCTTCGGCCACCGGCGGTGGTGCGCAGCATCTCTCCATTCTTCAGCCCCGCCCCTAGAGAGAAGGGAAGACAAGCAGGGCATGGAAGACCAGGAGCCGCGACACACCTACCGGTGCTTGGCGACACACCAGTTGAGAACCGCTGTTCTAAAGGGTTAAGCTTGAGGTTTCACCTTAATTCTTGTTTACTCTGCGGTGTCCATCAGCTCCAGCTTTATCTGTGTTTTGTTGGGTAACTCTACCTCCATTGGCTCCAGTGGCTTGGTACTTTGCATCCTCAATCTGCACCTCTGTCCAACCCCAATTAGAATCACCTGGGCTTCTCCCGGGAAGCATTGGCCATGCCCCCTCCTGCCTGGTCACTTCCTGTTTAGGCTCCCAGGTAACCTGGGAGAGGCTAGGCTGCCTGGGAAATGTAGTCTTGATAGGTTTTAGGTGCCCTGCCTATACCTTCCTGTAGTTTTCTGTGGGAGTCAGCTGTCTCCCGAGTGGTTACGTTCTGACTAACCTTTCCACAATTATCAGTAGAATTACTGCCACTTTTTGCAGGTTACCCCCAAGCCTTGTGTTAAGGGTATTAATATTAACAATCAAATCCAAGCAATTGTCAAACCCATAACAAAATTATTGCTAGCAATAGTTGTATAGAGTGAACAGTCTTCCTGATAATTCATAAAACACTGCTGCTTAAGGTTGCTTTGCTTTAAGACTTGACCATAGAAGCAATCTTGTGCTTTTTCTATAATGTCTGTATATCAGTACCCTGGATCATAAAAGTCAGGGCCCAGCATTTACTGTCATCTGAATCCACTTCCCCTTTTTCTCCCTCACCATTGGAGAGCAATGCTGCAGTTTCACAAAATCATGTAAACTAATTGGTCAAGGGTAGAAATCCCCATGCCTTCTTTTAAGGGTAGTAGCTTCTGCTCCATGTTGGTTACCTCCATGCACCCTTTTCTTAAATTCCAACTATAGCCTTTAGGGATCTACAGTGTTTATCCCATTCCTTTTTAAATTTGTTTACTGTTTTTGACTTTACTACTTCTTTCGAAAGGACATTTCAGGCATCCACGATCCTCTCGGTGAAGAAAAAATTCTTGATGTTGGTTCTGAGTCATTCCTCCTGAAGTTTCATGTTGTTACTCCTAGTTGTACTGTTTGCTTGCCTATGAAAAAAGATCTAGGAACATGCATAATTAAAACCTTTCAAGTATCTGAATTTCTCCACAATACAGTATTTCCCCTGCAGCTCCTCTTTTCTAGGGAATACATATTCATATCATGAGAAAATAAGATTTTACATACTGGGCCAGACCAAAGGTCCATCAAGTTCATTATCCTATTTTCAATAGTAGTCAAGCTAGGTTAGAAGTACCTACCTGGCAGGATCCCAAGAGGTAGATAAATTCCAAGCTGCTTATCCCAAAAACATGCAAGGGATTTTTGCAACTCTATCTTAATAATGGACTTTTCATCCAGGAACTTGTCCAAACATTTTTTAAACACCACATCCTCTGGCAATTAATTCCAGGGTTTAATTATGCATTGAGTAAAAAATATTTTCCCTTACTAGTTTTAAATGTATTACCTAGTAACTTCATTTTGTGTTGCCTGGTCTTTGTACTTTCCGAAAGAGTAAACAACTGATTCATGTTTACACGTTCCATTTCACTCATTATTTTATAGACCTCTATTATATCTCCCCTCAGCAGTCTCTTCTAGCTGAAGAGTCCTAACCTCTTTAGCTTTTCTTTATAGGGGAATTATTCCATCCCCTTCATCATTTTAGTTGCCCTTGTCTGTACCTTTACTATTTTGGTATATCTTTTTTGAGATGTGGTGATCAGAACTGCACACAATTATCAAGACAAAGTTGCAGCATGAAGTGAAACAGAGGCATTATGATATTCTCTGTTTTATTCTGGATTCCTCTCTGATTAATCCCTAGCATTCTATTTGCTTTCTTGGCTGATGTAATGATGTAGCACACTTCTTTGAAGAAAAAATACTAAACCTAGTTGCTAGTACAGAATTAGCACACAAACATGAAATAAACATGGAAACTAGGGAAGTAATGAAATGGACCAATTTTGAAGAGACCTTTTCAGTAGAGATTGAAAATTTAATTAGACAACTGAACGCAGCAAATCACCATCTTGATCAGATTCCAATCCTAGCATTAAAACTATTAGCACATATATTAGCCCCTACAATCACTGCATTGATTAATAACTCCCTAAGTGAAGGACATTTACCCAAAATACTAAAAGAAGCAGTAATTAAAACAAAGCAATCTTGATCCGACCATACTTAATAATTACAGACCTATTTCAAACTTGTCATTCCTTGCGAAATTAATAGAGAAAATTGTGCAGAGGCAATTAACAGAACATTTAGAAAACAATGATATTCTTTACCTGTCCCAATTTGGTTTTAGAAAAAATGTTAATACAGAAGCACTTTTAATTTCATTAATGGACACAATTTTTAAAGGATTTCATAATGGACAAAGATATATGTTAATACTTTTAGATATATTTGCTGCACTTGATACGGTTAATCATTCCATATTGCTTGACAGACTGTCTGAAACTGCATTGAACAAATACCACTACAATGGTTTGCATCCTATCTTTCTGACCGCTCATATAGAATTAAAATTAATAATAGGGATGTGAATCATGTGATCGATCGTCTTAACGATCAATTTTGGCTGGGGGGGGGAGGGAAATCTGATCGTCATGTTTTTGTTTTTTTTTAAATCGTAAAAAATCGTAAATCGGGGGAGGGCGGGAAAACCAGCACACCAAAACAACCCTAAAACCCACCCCGACCCTTTAAAACAAATCCCCCACCCTCCCGAACCCCCCCAAAATGTTTTAAATTACCTGGGGTCCAGTGGGGGGGGTACCGGCACGATCTCCCACAATCTCCCGTGATCTCCCGCGATCTCCCGCTCTCGGGCCACGGCTGCGTTAATAGAAATGGTGCCATGGCCCTTTGCCCTTACCATATGACAGGGCAAAGGTAGCGTCGGCGCCATTTTGGTTCCTGTCACCCGACGTCACGAGTGCAGGAGATCGCTCCTGGACCCCCGCTGGACCCCCAGGGACTTTTGGCCAGCTTGGGGGGGCTTCCTGACCCCCACAAGACTTGCCAAAAGTCCAACAGGGGTCCAGGAGCGACCTCCTGCACTCGCGCCTTATTGCCAATATTCAAAATGGCGCCGGCGCTACCTTTGTGGGCAAAAGTAGCGCCGGCGCCATTTTGAATATTGGCAATACGGCACGAGTGCAGGAGGTCGCTCCCGGACCGGGTATTTAAAATTAATGACATTAAGGCGATACGACCCGTATGACATAGTGAGGGCAAAAGTACCGCCGGCGCCATTTTGAATATTGGCAATACAGCGCGAGTGCAGGAGGTCGCTCCCGGACCCCCGCTGGACTTTTGGCAAGTCTTGTGGGGTCAGGAGGCCCCCCCAAGTGGCCAAAAGTCCCTGGGGGTCCAGCGGAGGTCCGGGAGCGATCTCCTGCACTCGTGATGTCGGGTGACAGGAACCAAAATGGCGCCGGCGCTACCTTTGCCCTGTCATATGGTAAGGGCAAAGGGCCACCGGCGCCATTTCTATTAACGCAGCCGTGGCCTGAGAGTGGGAGATCGTGCCGGGACCCCCCCACCGGGACCCCAGGTAATTTAAAACATTTTGGGGGGGTTCGGGAGGGTGGGGGATTTGTTTTAAAGGTTCGGGGTGGGTTTTAGGGTTGTTTTGGTGTGCTGGTTTTCCCGCCCTCCCCCCTCCCTCGATTTACGATTTTTTGACGATAAAGATTTATAAAGATTTATAAAGATTTATTACCACCATTAGTATTAAATGACAATTCCAAAATCACGCCTTCCGATAAGGTACATGATCTTGGAATAATATTTGAACCTGAGCTAAGGTTCAAAAAACATATATCAAAGTAAGTTAAGGAAGGGTATTTAAAATTAATGACATTAAGGCGATTAAAACCACTTTTAAAACAAAATGATTTCAGAACAATAATGCAATCACTAATCTTTGCAAGCACCGACTACTGCAAAACCCTGTTTTTGGGCCTACCAGCATCAACAACCAGGCTATTACAACTTTTACAAAACGCGTCCACAAGAATACTAATAGGAAAAAAGAAAAATAAGCATATAACACCAACCCTAATGGCTCTACACTGGCTACCAATTGATTCACACATTCTTTTTAAAACGTTATGTACTCTATATAAAGTAATTTTTGGCAATCAAAATGACTGGATGAAAGCTACGATACAATTACACACTCCACAAAGAAACCTCAGGTCAGCAAATAAAGGCCTTCTGACGGTACCTTCTGTTAACATGGCTAGAGTAACATTAGTGCAAGACAGAACAATCTCACTAGCAGTCCCAAAGCATTGGAATGAAATGCCACTTGAACTAAGAATGCAATAGGATTTTTAAAGTTTTTAAAAGAAATCTGAAAACCTGGCTATTTAAGAGAGCTTATAGCACGGCTGACTATGTATTTTATTAATATTATTTCTTATACTGTTCTTCTCTATATTTTATTTTGATTTGATTTTAACTATTTGTTCTATTATAAAACTTGTTTTATTTCATTTTTGTGTATTCTTAAAATTATTTTATACTCAAAGATTTATTTATTTTCTTAATTATTAAACCTTTGTTAAAGTTTTTACTAAACAACGTCTAGAAAACCTGGTAAATAATTAAAATAAATAGATTTCACTGTATTTTCAATGTTGACATCCTTTTCCTGAGTGGTGACTCCTAATGTGGAACCTTGCAATATGTAGCTATAATTTGAGTTGCTCTTCCCTAAGGGGCGGATTTTCATACTCCGCGAATAGGCCTACTTTTGTTTGCGCTCCAGGCGCAAACAAAAGTACGCTGGATTTTAGTAGATACGCGCGGAGCCGCGCGTATCTGCTAAAAACCTGGATCGGCGCGCGCAAGGCTATCGATTTTGTATAGCCGGCGCGCGCCGAGCCGCGCAGCCTACCCCCGTTCCCTCCGAGGCCGCTCCGAAATCGGAGCGGCCTCGGAGGGAACTTCCTTTTGCCCTCCCCTCACCTTCCCCTCCCTTCCCCTACCTAACCCACCCACCCAGCCCTGTCTAAGCCCCCCCCTTACCTTTGTCGGGGAATTTACGCCTCCCTCTGGGAGGCGTAAATCCCCACGAGTCAACGGGCCTCCTGCGCGCCGGGACGCGACCTGGGGGCGGGTCTGGAGGGCGCGGCCACGCCCCCGGGCCGCCCCGGGCCGTAGCCATGCCCCCGGGCCCGCCCCCGGAACGCTCCCGACATGCCCCGAAAACGCCGCGCGGTTCGGGCCCGCCCCCCGACACGCCCCCGACACGCCCCCTCCGAAAACCCCGGGACTTACGCGAGTCCCGGGGCTCTGCGCGCGCCGGTAGGCCAATGTAAAATAGGCTTACCGGCGCGCAGGGCCCTGCTCGCCTAAATCCGCCCGGTTTTGGGCGGATTTAGGCGAGCAGGGCTCTGAAAATCCGCCCCTAAGTGCATGACTTAGCACTTGTCCACATTAAATTTTATTTTCCATTTGCATGGCCAGGCTCCCAGTTTTGCAATGTCATCTTGCAGTTTCTCACAATCCTCTTGCAATTTAACATGATTGGAGGAGTAACATAGTGGTTAGAGTAGTGGGCTATGAACCAGGATTCAAATCCCACTGTCACTCCTTGTAATCTTTGGCAAGTCACTTTACCCTCTATTGCCTCATGTACAAAATGAGATTGTAAACCCTCTGGGGATAGGGAAATACCTACAGTATCTGAATGTAATCCACTTTGAAGTGCCTAAAATGTAGAATATATAAACAATTCTGAATAATTTTGTGTCATCGGCAAATTTGATCACCTAACTTGTTGTTCCCATTTCTAAGTCATTTATAAATATATTCAAAAGCAGTGATCCCAGAACAGATCCCTAGGGTGCTCCACTATTTACCTTTTTCCATTTTAAAAATTTACCATTTAGCCCTACTCTCTTTTTTCTATCTTTTAACCAGTTCCCAATCCACAATAGGACACTGCCCCCATCCCACAACATTTTAATTTCTTAAGAAGTCTCTCATGAGGGACATTGTTCCTCATGAGAGACTTTCTGGACTTTCTGGAAATTCTGGAAAGTCCAGACTTTCTGGACTTTCTGGAAATTCAGATACACTATGCCAACTGGCTTACCTTTATCCACATGTTTCTTTACATCTTCAAAAAAATGTAGCAAATTTGTGAGGCAAGACTTCCCTTGGCTAAATCCATGTTGGCTTTGTTCCATTAAACTATGCTTATCTATAGGTTCTACATTTTTGTTCTTTATGATAGTTTCTACCATTTTGCCTGGCACAGACTTCAGACTCTCTGGTCTGTAGTTTCCTGGATCACCTCTTGATCCCTTTTTAAAAATTGTTTTATAGCCCAAATCTAGCAAACTTCTTCAAAAACAAAATAATCAAAATAACCAAAAGCTTAAATTATAACGCAATGCCCAACATAAAACTAATCAACAAAGATATAACTACATGGTCTTCATTTGAACCTGCCTCATCCAAAGATATCGAGTCCCTAATAAAAACACTTAACCCAGCCTGCCATGAACTTGACAAAATACCAACTCGAACCCTAAAAGAAATACCACAAATCATCACCCCAATCATCATGACAATCATTAATAAATCTCTTGAGGAAGGAGAAATTCCAGACAAACTAAAAATGGCCACAATCAAACCTATTATAAAAAAAAAGAACCTGGACCCAAATGATCTAAATAACTATCAACCCATTTCAAACACCCTTTCTAGCTAAAGTAGCTGAAAAGGTAGTCCTCAAGCAACTAAATGAACACCTTAAACAAAATAATATCCTACAACCTATGCAACATGGCTTCCGAAAACATTTCAGCACGGGAACCTTACTACTAACCCTATCAGACACAATCCTAAGAGGTTTTGATACCGGACAATGCTTCATACTAATTTTACTTGACTTATCTACGGCCTTCGACACTGTTGATCATAAGAACCTACTAAACCAATTACACGAGATAGGCCTGACTGACAAAACTCTAAAATAGTTCACCTCCTTCTTACATAGCAGATAATTTCAGGTAAACATCAACAACACTAACTCAGATTCAATTCCTCTGGAAACAGGAGTACCACAAGAATCAGCACTATCTGCCACCCTATTCAACATATATCTCCTCCCTTTATGCCAATTACTCTCTAGTCTCGGAATCACGTACCTGATGTATGCCGATGACATCCAGCTAATCATCCCGGTCTCAAACAACATAGAAAAACCCTGGAAATTATCAGCTACTTATCTAAATAACATAAAAAGCCTCCTAAATCAAATGAAACTCCACCTTAACATGGACAAAACTGAATACATTCTGCTCAAAAGGAAAAACTCCAGAGAACACTCCCGCCAAACCATGATAATAGACACCACCACCATCTTTCCAAAAGAAAATGTCAAAGGCCTAGGCATATGGATTGAACCCGAGCAGAATCTCAAACATCACATAGCGATGAAAATTAAGGAAGGCTTCAACAAACTACTTATCCTTAAACGCTTAAAACCCCTTTTTAACCCACCCAAATTTAGAACCATTCTTCAAACCTTGATCTTTACTAGCTTTGACTACTGCAACTCCTTATTATTAGGCCTACCCAAAACAACCACATGCCCACTCCAAATATTACAAAACACTGCTGCAAGAATACTCACAGGTCACAGGAAAATGGATCACATCACCCCAATACTAAAAGAACTTCACTGGCTACCCATTCAAAAACGGATTGAGTACAAAACACTTACCATCATACACAATTCAATACACAACAACGAATTTAACTGCCTAGACAAAATGCTGCAAAAACATATACTGCAACGAAACACTAGATCAGCAAATAAGGCCCTTTTTGCGATATCCCCAGTCACATTAGCTAAACTCACCACCATAAGACAGAGAGCCATATCAACAGCCAGACCCCCAGTGGAATACCCTACCAGATAACTAAGACTGCTAAATAATACAAAACAGTTAAAAAAAAAATACTGAAAACTTGATTATTTCAACAAACCTACAAAAACAGTATTGGATAAGCAACTCAGTCACAGGAATCACAACTCCAGTGATCCCCTCCCAACACCAAACACTTCCAAAGTCAATGAACACTTGCGAATTAAGAATTACACGCTCAATTGCCAGCAATTCTATACCCCCCCCCCCCCCCCCCCCCACACACACACACCTTCACACTTCTGCTCGACCTATTCTTGGATACATGTTATAATACCATCCCTTGAGAAATTCCAGCACAGCACATACTGACAAACATATTAGAATAAGTATCCCATAAGAAACCCCTTTTACCATCCCCTCTCAGATAACTCCCATAAGATACCATCTTATATGTAAATACTACGACCTCCACCACAATCAATATAATCTATATGGCACAATACGTTCTTAATTTTTCAATGTAAATAACTTTATGCTTAGATTTTAATGTACAAATTTCAAATGATTAGTTACTGTTCTTCAATGTTACAAAAGTTACTTGCTGTAAAATGTTGTTTTTAACTTTAATCATTAGTTAATGTAAAATGTTTTAACTGAAAACCAGAGTGAAGGCCTGTGCCAAACCTCGGTATGTAAAAACATATATATAAATAAATAAATAAATAAAATAAATTTGCGACACTCCAGTCTTAAGGTACCAAGGAAGATGTTACTGATAGTTTACAAATTTACAATAACAGGTCCACAATTTCAGGTCTCAGTTCTTCCAGCACTTTGGGATGTATAACATATGGTCCAGGCAATTTGTTACTCTTTCGTTTGTCAGTTTGCCCTAGTACATCTTCAAAGTTCACTGAGATTTTTTTCAGTTCTGAATCATCACCTTTAAATATCATTTCTGGCATAAGTATACCTCTTTAAAGAAGAAACTGACATACCATAATTAGTTAGTTTGTTGATAACTAATTATGGTATGTCAGTTTCTTCTTTAAAGATTCTATTTCTACTACTACCATACTGAGAACATTGACAAAGAGTGACACTATTTTCATTTGTGAATAAGTATACCTCTTACATCTTCTTCAGTAAATACAAAGCAAGAATTAATCTAATCTCTCTGCTATGGCTTTGTCATCCCTAAGTGTCTCTTTAACCCCTTGATCATCTAATGGTCCAACTGACTCCTTCTCAGGCTTTTAACCTCAAGTTTTTGATTCCACAGCAAACTTCTTTTCAAATTTTCTCTCTTTGCAGTCCTTATCAGTGTTTTGCATCTAACTTGCCAGTGCTTATGCTGTTTCCTGTTTTCTTCATTTTGATCCCTTTTCCATTTCTTGAAAGATGTTCTTTTAGATATAGCCTCTTTTACCTCATCTTCAAACCATACCAGTAGTCATTTATCCTTCCTTCCACCTCTTCTTATTCATGGAATAAATTTGGTCTGGGCTTCCAAGATAGTATTTTTAAACAATGCCTGAGCTAAACTTTTAACCTTTGAAGTTGCTCCTTTCAATTTTTTCCTAACGATTTTTCCTCATTTTATCATAGTCACCTTTTTGAAAGTTTAATGGTATCACAGTAGAAGATATACTAGGGCAAACTGACAAACTAAAAAGTATTGGAAATTTGTAAACTATCAGTGACATCATCTATGGTACCTGAAGAATGGAGGGTTGCCAAAGTAATGCAATTTTTGAAAAGGGATCAAGGGGTAAAGCAAGAAACTACAGACCAGTAAGTCTGCTGTCTGTGCCAGGCAAAATGGTAGAAGCTATCATAAAGTACAAAATTGATGAATATATAGATATGCATAGTTTAATGGGACAAAGCCAACATGGATTTAGCCAAGGGAATCTTGCCTCACAAATTGGCTACATTTTATTTTTGAGAGCATAAATAAATATATAGATAATAGGGATGTGAATTGGGTCCGGAATCGTATCCAGAATCATAATTGTGGGATCGGGATCAGAATCGTAGCCATTTTTTATAGGCTGCGACCAATCCCAATCCCGACAAACTCACCCTGACCCCTAAAATCAAATTCTATAGAATCCCCCCACCCTCCCGAGCCCCCCAAAACATTATTTAAGTACCTGGTGGTCCAGCGGCCCTCCCGACCCCCCCAAAACTTTTTTAAAGTACCTGGTGGTCTAGCGGGGATCCTGGGAGTGATCTCTCACTCTCGGGCCATCGGCAGCAAGTAAACAAAATGGCGCCGATGGCCCTTTGCCCTTACCATGTGACAGGTGCTACCGGTGCTATTGGTTGGCCCCTGTCACATGGTAGGAGCTATGGACAGCCGGCGCCATCTTTAAACATGGCGCCGGCCATCCATCGCTCCTACCATGTGACAGGGGGCAATCAATGGCACCAGTAGCCCCTGTCACATGGTAAGGGCAAAGGGCCATCGGCGGCATTTTGTTTACTGGCAGCCGATGGCCCGAGAGCGGGAGATCACTCCCAGGATCCCCGCTAGACCACCAGGTACATTAAAAAAGTTTTTGGGGGGTCGGGAGGGTGGGAGATGCTAAACAATTAGATCTAAAGGGTCATGGTGGGTTTTGGGGGGGGGAGGGTTTGGGATGTGTTTTCAATCAAAAAAGGTGAATGGTAGAATGCCATAGGGATCTGTTATGGAACCACTGCTTTTGAATATATTTATAAGTGACCTGCAAATGGGAACAACAAGTAGGGATGTGAATCGGGCTTTGGACGATTGAAAATATCGTACGATATTTTCAAAATCATCAGAAATCGGGGGCTCCCCCAAAACGATAGGAAAACCCCACGAAATTGTTCGTGGGGGGTTCTTTTATTGTTTTGGGGGAGGGCGGGAAAAACGGCACACAAAAATAACCCCTAAACCCACCCCGACCCTTTAAAACTAATCCCTTAGCTTCCCCCACCCTTCCGACCCCCCAAAAAACTTTTTACAGGTACCTGGTGGTCCAGTGGGGATCCTGGGAGTGATCTCCCGCTCCCGGGCCGTCAACTGCCACTAATCAGGTGTCATCATTAAAAATAAGATTAAATCTTCTCCTCAGTATGCAACAGCAAACTAAGGGGGTCATTTTCCTACCATATCGCACGCAAAAAGGGACTTTTTGTATGTGATAGCTAAAAAGGGGTGGAGTCGGGGTGGAGTCAGCACTGGAAAAAGAGGAATCTGGGTGGCATCAAGGCAGATGCTGTGAAGACTTCACTGGCGGTGATAAGGTAAGCCACGTTATTGCTGCCAGTAGCGCGCCCAATAGCACCAACTTTCACGGTGGCGCTATTGGGTGCGAAAGTCTGCAGTGATAACACCGCGGTGCTGCGATCACTACCGGCTTTTGCAGACCTGCCCCCCCCGCTTCGCCCCCCCCCCATCCCCCACCCCCCGTTACCGCGGAATTCAAAAACCTGTACACCGTAGGAAAATCCAGCCCTAAATGCTAGGAATTATTAGGAAAGGAATGGAGAATAAAATGGAGAATATCATAATGCCTTTGTTTTGCTCCCTTTGTGTGACCTCAACTTGAGTATCGTGTGCAGTTCTGGCATAACATCTAAAAAAGATATTGCAGAATTAGAAAAGGTACAGAGAAGGGCAACCAAAATGATAAAGGGGATGAAACAATTCTCCTATGAAAAAAGGCTAAAGAGATTAGGATTCTTCAACTTGGAGAAGAGACAGCTAAGGGATGATATGATACAGATCTATAAAATAATGAGTGGAATGGAACACAAAAATATTAATCTGTATTTTACTCTTTTGAAAAGTACAAAGACCAGGGGACACACAATGAAGTTACTAGATAATACATTTAAAACTAAAAAGAGAAATTATTTTTTTTTACTCAGTGTATTATTAAGCTCTGAGAATTCATTGCCAGAAGATATGGTAAAAGCTATTTAATATACCTATATTTAAAAATGTTTTTGACAAGTTCCTGGATGAAAAGTCCATTAACCACTGCTAAGATAGAGTTGCAAATTAGGGACGTGCAGAGCAAAAGTTTATGTTCATAAGTCCATAAGTCGAAAGGGGGTCCCATTTGCGGTCAATATGGACATATGGAGAATTCCATAAGTTGAGTCTATGTCCATATGTGCAAATAAAAATTTAAACGCCTCACCCTCCTTAATCCCCCCCCCCAAGACTTTCCAAAACTCCCTGGTGGTACAGCAGGGAGTCAGGACGCCATTTCTGAACTCCTTTGCGAGGAGCACGTGACGTCGGCGTCACGTGATTCCCCGCGCGATCGCTCCGGGATCCCCTCGTTGCACCCAAAAGGAACTTTTGACCAGCTTGGGGGGGTCAGGAGACCCCCCAAGCTGGCCAAAAGTTCCTTTTGGGTGCAACGAGGGTCCCCCGGAGCGATCGCGTGGGGAATCACGTGACGCCGCGTCACTCCAACGTGACGCCGACGTCACGTGCTCCTCGCAAAGGAGCAGAAATGGCGTCCTGACTCCCTGCTGTACCACCAGCGAGTTTTGGTAAGTCTTGGGGGGGGGATTAAGGAGGGTGAGGGGTTTAAATTTTTATTTAGGATCAACAATCGCGATTTCCAACTTATTCAACATAGCTATGTTGAATAAGTTGGAAATCCGATCGTTTTCGCCTCATCACTTTTTTAAGTTAAAAAAAATAATAAGTTGTGTTTTACATTTAAGTTCAAAATGAATGCACACCCCTATTGCAAATATCTACTGCTTATTCTTGGGATATACAGCATGGAATGTATCTACCCCTTGATATCCTGCCAGGAACTTCTGACCTGGCTTCACCACTGTTGGAAACAGGATACTGGGCTTGAAGGACTTTTGGTCTGATCCAGTATGGTAAGTCTTATGTTTTTATGTTTATGTTCTGTTGCAATCCTTTTTTCCGGTTGACCTTTTGCCTTCCTGATTTCTTTCTTCATCTCCCGCAGTTTCACCATGTATTCTTCCTTGTATTCTTCTTTTTAGGATCCTTTATACTTTTTGAACACTGTTCTTTATGCCTTTATTATTTTGTCACCTTCAGGAACCAGATTGTTTTTTTCCTCTTTCTTTTGTTTAATTTTCTAACATATAGATTTGTTGCATTTGTAATAGCTCCTTTTAATTTAGCCCACTGTTGTTCCATCTTACCCATTTTCTCTGAGAATTCTAGTTCTTCCTCCAAGAACATCCCCATTTTGACAAAATCCTTATTTTTTAAATTCAAAACTCAGTTCTTCATTTGACTTCTCTGTATCTTAATTGCAATATCAAAAATTACCTTCTGATGATCACTGGTGCTCAGTAGGAATCTATGTGAATACTAGGAACATTATCCCCATTTGTGAGCACTAGTTTGAGTATCACACACTCACTCATAACTTTCATTATCATTTGTTTGAGCAGAACCCCATGAAGGACAACCACTATCTTTCTAGTTCTTGTAGATTCCACAGTATTGATACTCCAGTCTACATCTGGCAGATTAAAATCTTCAATGAGCAACACTTTTCCCTTCTTTTCCACCTTTTGGATGTCTTTGATCAGATCTCTGTCTAGCTCTTCTGTCTGAATTGGAGGCCTGTATTAGGGACTTATTTATTTATTTTATTTATTTATTTAATACTTTTTTTTATACCGACATTCATGAAAAAGATCATATCATATCATATCGGTTTACAAAGAACAGAAGTATTATAACATTAACTTTAATCAGAGGAAGCAAAAAGGTTACAATAAAACAGGGGTAAAGGAACTGGGGAAATGGAATAAGCAGAGGGAGAAAGATAACTAACTAATTACAAATATTGAGATGGCGGGTACTTGATAGGCCTAAATCTGATCTGTGACATGGCTGTTGCTGGCCTTGATTAGGGGAAGGCTTGTTTGAACTGCCATGTCTTAAGTTTTTTTCTGAAAGTCAATAGACAGGGTTCCTGTCTGAGGTCCAGAGGTATGGCATTCCAGATGGTAGGTCCCGCTGTCGAGAAAGCCCGTTCTCTGGTGGTTGACAGATGGGTGGCTTTGTTAGGCGGGGCATGTAGAGATCCTTTGTAAGCTTCCCTGATAGGTCTAGAAGAGGTGTGAAGTTTGAGTGGGATTTGCAGGATGATGGGGACCTGGTGGTGAATGGTTTTATGGATGATAGTGAGGGATTTGTGAAGGATTCTATAGCTTATTGGAAGCCAATGTAGATCCCTGAGGATGGGCCTAATGTGATCTCTTCTGTTGGTGCTTGTCAGGATTCTAGAGGCTGCATTTTGGAGCATCTGAAGGGGTTTAGTAGAGGAGGCTGAATAGCGTTGCAGTAGTCTACCTTAGAGAAAAGAATGGCCTGGAGAACAGATCTGAAGTCATGAAAGTGTAGGAGAGGCTTGAGTCTTTTCAGCACCTGTAGTTTATAGAAGCAGTCCTTGGTTGTGTGGTTGATGAACTTCTTTAAACTCAGGTGGTTGTCGATTATTACTCACAGATCTCTTGCTTGTGTGATTAGAGTGTTAGAGTGGGACTGCTGATGGATGTCACTGTATTCCGGTGAAATGAGAAGGAGTTCCGTCTTGGCCAAGTTAAGTACCAGGTTAAGGCCAGTGAGTAAGAGGTTTATTGCTTGCAGACAGTTGTCCCAACACTTGAGTGATTTTGTAAGGGATTCGGTTATAGGGATCAGAATTTGTACGTCATCGGCATATATGTAGTGTTTGAGTTTTAAGTTTGTAAGCAGTTGGAAGAGGGGAAGGAGGTAGATATTGAAGAGGGTGGGAGATAGGGAGGAGCCCTGGGGAACTCCTAGTGGAGAATTGATGCATGGGGACTCCTTATTGTTGACTTTGACTTTAAAGCCTCTGTTGCTGAGAAAGGAATCGAACCATCTGAGGGCTGTTCCTGTTATCCCTATGTCTGATAGTCGATTTAGAAGGATGGAGTGGTTTACTGTGTCGAACGCCACGGAGATATCAAGAAGCACTAGTAAGAAGGAATGCCCTTTGTCCAAGCCCAAGATAAGGTGGTCTGTGAGGGAGATGAGAAGGGTTTCAGTGCTTAGTGATTTGCAGAATCTGTATTGCGTAATATGGAGTATTTTATGTTCTTCAAGATACTCCGATAGTTGACTATTGACCACTTTTTCCATGATCTTGACGACAAAAGGCAGGTTGGAGATAGGGCGGAAATTGTTGGGGTCCCTAGGATCCAGGGTCGGTTTCTTGAGGAGCGGTTTGAGAGAGGCAAGTTTTAGAGTGTCCGGGAAGATTCCTTGTGAAAGTGAGCAGTTTATAACATCGGCCAGATATTTGGAGATAGAGTCCGGATCTAATAGGAGTAGTTTAGCTGGGATTTGGTCATACGGTTGAGTGGAGGGTTTCATTCTCTTTAGAATGGTTTCAATCTTCACAGCGGAAGTGGGTTCAAATGAATCAAATGAAGCTCCCCTGTTTGAAAAAGAGGATGAGGAACTGGGCGAACTGGGCGGGGGGTTAGAGCTAGGTGGTAGCCATGTTAGTAGGTTACAGAATTTGCTCTGGAAGAAGGTTGTGAGTTCATTGGCTTTCAATTGCGCTTGGTCATCCAGGATGGGTGGGGTGGTGGTTTTAGTGAGTTCTGATACATAAAAGAATAGTGCCTTCGCATCAAATACAAGGTCATGGATTCTGAGAGCGTAAAAATCTCTTTTTGTTCATAGTGTTGCGTTTCTGTAGAAGTGGAGAGTGGATTTGTAGGTAGCTAGCGTGCGAGGGCCTGGGGCCTTTCGCCATTTGTTTTCTTTCTGTCTAAGGTCTTGCTTTAATGAACAGAGCTCATTGGAGAACCAAGGATGTTTATTTTTTTGAGCTGGGTTGATTTTTTTGTTGACAGGGGGCATAAATTATTAGCTACTGCTTTAGTAATGCTGTGCCATGAGAGTAGGGCTGAGTTAGGGATGTGCATTCATCCTGATTTGGGGAGCATGAAACCCAAAGGAATTTTTCCTGAATTTTTGGGAAATTTCAGGAAAATGTGTTTTTGGGTTTAGTGCGCACTAATGGGGTTAGTGCACATTAACTCTCCGTTAGTGCATGCAAACAAAAAAATGTTAGCGTGCACTAATGGGAGATTAGTGCGCACTAAAATGAAATTTGGGTCTCCCCAAATTTTAAAGGCCCGAACCGCGGGAAATACGAAATTTCCCGCAACAGGCCGAAAACGAAGCCCGAACCAATAGGTTTGGGTTTCACACATCCCTAGCCTGTATACTCAATCTTGTAAATGGAAGCACCATCTTTTTTTTTTTTTAGGACAGCCCATATTGCTTCTTCTATACCCCACTTCCTTTGCATTTCTGTTGCTTGGATATTGTTTTTGACATAACCAGTTTGCAATCCACATCAGGACATTGCCTCCTAGCCTATGACTTTTTAATTTTCTTAGGAGTCTCTCATGAGGGACCATATCAAGCATCTTCTGAAACCCAAATTTACTACATCTCTGGCTCCCTTTATCCATATGTTTATTAATCTCAAAAAATGTAGCAAATTTGTGAGACAAGACTTCTCTTGGGTAAATCCATGATGACTGTATCCTATTAAACCATATCTATGTATATGTTGGGTAATTTTATTCTTTAGAATAGTTTCCATGATTTTTACCAGCACTGAAGTCGGACTCACTATTCTATAGTTTTCCAGATCACCTCTGGAGCCCTTTTTAAATATTGGGGTTATGTTTGCCACCTAACAGTCTTCAAGTACAATGGATGATTTTAATGATAGGCTACTAATTACTAGTAATAGATCTGAAATTCCATTTTTTAGTAGGGATGTGCATTCGTTTGCAACGAAATAGGAAATAAAGACGATATTTCCTATTTTGTTGCGTTTCGGGGACCTGACGAAACAAAAGGAAAACCCACAAAATTTTGTGTGGTTTTCCTATTGTTTTGGGGGGGGAGAAAGGGCACACTTAAAAAAAACCAACCCCCAAATCCACCCCAACACTTCAAATTAATTAATTACAAACCCCCACCCTCCCGACACCCCCAAGACTTACAAAAAGTCCCTGGTGGTCCATCAGGGGTCCCGGGAGCGATCTCCCCCTCTTGGATCATCGGCTGCCACTAATCAAAATGGCGCCGGTGGCCCTTTTCCCTTACCATGTGACAGGGGCTACCGGTGCCATGGTCGGCCCCTGTCACATGGTAGGAGCAATGGATGGCCCACGCCATTTTTTAATGTCCACATGAGTGACAAACCATCATAAAGCAGATGGGGTGGTGTTCTACATCATTGTTTTGTGGTATGAGACAGGCAGCATGAAAGGTGGTAACACAGTACATTAGGAAAATTATTTCCCTGGATAATCAGCTCTTCAGGCTAAAGGGAACATGACATTTAAGCAGCTGCTGCATCTCTTATACCCCAATTACACAGTTTCCTCCATGATATCATTCAATAGGCAGGTGCTCCCCATCATGTACACTCAGTGACATACTCGTATGCAGGCAAAGCTAGCCAAGGTAGAAAGGAATACCATCCATTAGGAACGTGCAGGACAAACATTTGTTAAATTTATTTGAATTCATTTCAGTGAGGATTTTTGTTTGTTTTTCTTTTCTTTTTTCATTTCGTTTTCTTTTTTTAGTGTTCAGAAGTTTGTGCATCTTGTTTTGTAGCTGTGCACACTGGGTCAATAAGTTTTAAACTGGTGCACAGGCACACATGTGCACGCCTCTGTCGACCCGCACCCAGGGATGTGGCTATTTTAACATATGCGCATAAATGTGTGCATGTTATAAAATAGCCTGACCGTGCACATATATGTGCGCAATTTTAAGTGGATACGTGCCCGTGCGTGCAAATGCCGCTTCTACCATATAAGTGGGGGATTTTATAAGGCACGAGCACTGATGCCATTGCCAGTTTTCCCAGTTCATTCACATTTTGCCCAATTAAGGGCTAGGACTTACAAACCCCCCTAGTTTAATAGCCTCTCTTCTCCCCTGTTGGCCCCAACCTTTAAAACACTGCTGATCTGCCTACATATTTTTTTTTTATAACTTACATATCATCCATAGCAGAAGTAAAGTTATGTGACAGGAGACCCAGGATGCACCAGTGTTCATAAGTATTTTCACACAAATTTCATGTTAAAATCACAGAATGCCCATACCCTGCCCGGACCACACATACATCTCGCCCCTTTTTGGAAACTTCATTTGTGTGTGCAGCAGCAGGTATGTGTGTATATGGGTGGCTTTTAAAATCTGCTTAGCGCACATCGGCCTGACATATTTGTGCATCCCCTAATTTTGGCGTGTGTTCGGCTTTTAAAATTCACCTTAAAAAGCACTTTGTGCATACACATTAGAAACTGTGCACACAAATTGAAAATTTGTGAGCACCAAATTAATTCTGCTCTGTGTGTACAAAGTACTTTATGAGCTTGTAACTATGACCTGCACACACAAATTTCTGAAATCAAATGCAAATTTAAATTTTAGATATTTTGAGAAGCACTGCTGATTTGGATTTTTACATTTGGAATGAATCAAAAATCAGCTTTTTCATTCTGAAAAACACATTTTTTTCAAATGAATGCACTCCCACACCATCCAATATTTATTTGCCATTGTAATCAGAGTAGAATGGCTGGCTACCTTGATTTGTGGGATATAATTATTTTAAATAAATAAACATTTCACCAGTGGCATCTGGAATAGTCAGCATGCTACACATGATTATCTTTTCCTGATGGCACACTGGTGGCAGCTGGATGATACAAAAGAAGACAGCAACTCTATCAGGGAGGACCAGCAAGATACAGGTGGGCTGTGCTGCATAATCTGGTCATGGATGACAGTCATATCACATTCCATATGTTAGTTGTAGTAAGATGAATGGCAAATGGCCAGCAACTAGTCTTGTGGCTAGGGTGCAGGAACAGGTGTTGCGTCCGTCGGTCCTCGACGGCTTTGCCCCGTTTGCCTCACCTTATTCACGGCTCCTCCCGCTTACCTGGGAGAGATGGCTACTGCAGCGTCGTCAAGCCGACCTCTCTGGCGTCCCCCAGAACAGCAATGGTGCAGCCATTGATCTTCCTAGGTACCTACTAGGGTGCATGCGCACGCACAACCCACGTCTTTGTACCACCCTTGGCGCGAACCTCGAGGGCATTCCCTCATGCTGACGTCACGCCATCCGGGTATATTACCTCCACAGATTTGCTAGCTCATTGAGTTAGCAAGGACTCGAATCCGTTCCTGACTATGCTACTCTGCTGCTTCCATGCTGCTGCAGGAAGCTCTCTCTCTGCCCTTTGGGGTAATCTCTAACCTGGGTACCCGCTCCTCGGGGGCCCTCTGCTTTATTTCAGGTGCCTTACAGGGAACAGGTACTCGCTCCTCGAGGGCCTGCTCTCCCTGCCTGTACATTCTACAACATACCTAGTGGAATCGCATACCAACAGCTACATCTAGTGAGTAACTTTCAGTCTATCTCATCCACAGTATCTTCTCGCTGGGATACCTGCTGCGGAACCTCCTGACGTCATCAAGGAGAGAAGGGCTCCCTCTGCCGAGGTCCCTGAGAATACAACCACAGATTACCTCACTACTGCCACCTCTGGTGGAGATCTTCAAGATGTACAATAAAGAACTATCCTGTGTTTTGTGTGTACGAGTCTAGCCCAGTGCTGTGACTCCTCACGGGGCTCCTCCCCGTGGGCGTAGTCATCTCCACAGCACCCAAGGATCCACAAAACACACATTATCATAACAGATTGCTAACTCCATGGATCCGGCTCAGCTCACTGCGTTGCAGGCCATTCCAGGCCTGGCTCAGCGGATCTCCGAACAGCAGACTGCGCTGGAAGGACTGACCGCTGCATTTAACAGGAAAGAGAAGGTACCCCACACAGTACTGTCAGCAATACCCTATCTGCTATTACTTTCTCCTCCATCTTTCTCTTCCACCCCAAGGCGGCTACTAAACAGTGGATTTTACTGACACAAGCTGCAGCTGCAGTAGTTAGCAGCAAACACACCAGTATTCCATGCCCCTAGTACAGGATATCCTGTACAACTTTCAAGTATATGCTACCTGATAGAACCTGTCAAGGACATGGCCACAAGCATGTTGGCACACTAGGCACATAAGGTCTGCCAGACCTAGCTAATCTGGCTCAGGATTTCATTTTCCATCCACCAGCTAGTATGACTAATGAACATGTATTCTCAATGGTCAGGGACATCAAGAGTCCACATAGTTCACAGCTGGCACCAAAGTTGGTGGAAATTTGGTATTCATTAAAATAAATCTCTCTCTGCTTGTTTCCCTGAATTTCCATGGGTATGGCAGGAGCCTGACAGCACAGTTATAATGAACCAAAGCCCACGCATTTTTCATTCAGCACCTTGCTGTCTTGTAGCTGGGCTGCCAGTCTTGACACTGCTCCATCTCCTTCTTGGTTGCACTGAGATTTTTTTTTTGACCTCAAAACAAAAACTTTGAAAAAAGAAAAGGAAAATATGTTCCTCTTTCCTTCTTTAGATGCTTTGGGATCCACTGCAATGTGTTCAAAATTTGGCTGCAAGATTTACATTCTTTCAATGTTGTTATGATCTTGTAACCCCTTGCGTCACTATTTTGTCTATCCATCTGCTTCTGTATATAGCTCAAATTTTTCTTACTTGCCTAAAAAGCATTCACTCTGCAGCTCCTCATTACATATCTTCTCTACTCTCTCTCTATTCCCTATTCCCTTCAGGCAATTTGCTCTTGTCTATGCCCTTCTCCTCCACTGCCAACTTCTGACTCTGCGCTGCTGTGCCATATTTATGGCATAGACTTCCAGACTCAGTGTGTCATGCTCCCTTTCTGGCCATATTCAAGTGCAGTTTAAAAAATTCACCTTTTTGAGGCTGCTTTTAAATCTTAACCACTTCTCTAGAATAAATGCACTCTCACAGAAGTCATGTATATTTGTCTTAACTGAATTGTAAGCTTCATGGAACAGGGACTGTCTTTTATATAAATCTGTATGGTGATGCATATATTATCTAGATTTGCTTTAAAAATGTTAAGTAGCAGCAATAGTACTGTAGCCTTGCTATTGCTGCAGCCCAGCCTACTAGTGCTCTTGCCCTGCCTTCTCCTCATACTCTGACTTTCTCCTGGTTTATCACCTTGCTGTGTGCTTGTACCAATATTGCTGTCCAGCCTGCTCCTCCCATCCTCCTTCTTTTGTTTATACTGGGGTGTTTTGGGTTCCCAAACAAAGAAACAAACAAAAAAATAAATAAAATAAAAAGAGAATAAAAACGTGCTCCCACACTATCCCTCTCATGATTCAGTTCCTTGCTGTGTTGTTCTGCCAATTCTAGTGCCCAGTCTGCTCTTGTCCCTTGTGTACAAAGTGGTACTTCTGCCACTCCTCTCACAGTGTTATGGGGTGTTCATGCATCCATGTTTGGTGTCTTTCATCCCAGTATCGGTTGACTTGGGTATTCATGTTTCTCTTTTGCCCTTTGTGCTGACCTAGAGTCTTTGTGCTACTGTCTGGAGCCTTAGGTTGTTAGTGTATTATTGCTGGTGCCCTTTGCCTCTGTTTAGGTGCTTTGAGGTTTTGATGCCACTCTTCTCCCTGCATTACTTCTCCATCTATGCTTTGGGTGTTGATAGCGCTGCACTTGTTGTCTCACTCTGAACTCTGTACTTTGGGGTGTTGATGCCACTCTTCTTCTTCCCTTACACCTCAGTCAGTATCTTGGGGTGTTGACAGGGCCGGAGGAACCACTAGGCGAGCTAGGCCCGTGCCTAGGGTGCCGCAATTTAGGGGGCGCCGCGGCAGGTGGGGCCTCGGCTTCCACTAAGCAAAATGGCGCTGGTGGCCTTTAACCCCTACCATGTGACAGGAGCCAACCAATGGCACTGGTAGCCCCTGTCACATGGTAGGAGCTAAAGGCCACCGGCACCATTTTGCTTAGTGGAAGCCGAGGCCCCGGGAGCGGCAGATCGCTCCCGGGCCCTCTGCTGGACCACAAGGGGGAGGTGTCGGGAGGGTGGCACGGTGAAGTGGGGGCTGGCAGCCCTGACCCCCCCAAAAGAAAACTTACAAAATACCTGGTGGTCCAGGTGGGGGCCCAGGAGCGATCTGCCACTCCCGGGGCCTCAGCTGCCACTAACCAAAATGGCGCTGGTGGCCTTTAGCCCCTACCATGTGACAGGAGCCAACAAATGGCACTGGTAGCCATTGGTTGGCTACCGGCGCCATTTTGGTTAGTGGCAGCTGAGGCCCCGGGAGCGGCAGATGGCTCCCGGGCCCCCACGTGGACCACCAGGTATTTCTTTTCTTTTTGGGGGGGTCATGGCTGCGGCTGGGGGCGGCGCAAGGCTAAAGGTGCCTAGGGCGTCCAATCCCCTTGCACCGGCCCTGGGTGTTGATGCCATTTTTCTTGCTGTCTTCCTTGGCAAACACTGTCATTGGATGTTACCAGTGCTCTTGCTACTTTGTGCCTTTCTTGGTACCTTAGGGTCTCCATGCCACTTTTGTTGATGTCCTTTGCCTCTCTTTTGGTGCTTTGGATATTTATGCCACTGTTGTTGGTGCCATTTACCACTCTTTATTTTTGCCTTGGATTTCATGCCATTATTTGTATCTTTTGCCCCTCTTTTGAATCATTGTAGAGTGCCTGCAACACTTTGTTCCTTTTATGGTGCTGTAGAGTTTTCATTCAACTTTTGTTGATACCCTTTGCCCCTCTTCTGGTGCATTGGGCTCTTCTTGCCAGTATTGGTGTTGCTTTGACAATCTCATGGAGTCTTGGAGTCCTCTCCCCTAAACAGAAATCATTGCTTCCTCCTTTGACTTTAATGGAAAACAAATGACCAAATGAGTGAAATAAATGAAAAATGAACTACATTTTGACACCCAGTCTGAATGAAACAAATCTCCAAGCCAAACAAGCCAACTGAAATTGTTTTCATGCATGTTCCTAGTTTCAATCTTAAGCAGTAATGGTACAACAGCATTGGGCTGCTAAGAAGGCTGTGGTGACCTGTATGGAGGGATCGTGGTTAAAACCAAACGTCCATGAGCATGGGGAGCTCTTATTTATTTTACAACAGCCTCACTAACCTTGGTAGCTGTGAGGATGATTGGTAATAAGACATAGAAAGGGATGTAGATGTTAGCTTAGGGATTGGTCTTGTAAGAAACAAAGTTGAAAATGGCAATACCTGAAATGGTCTACTAGATGGGGGCTAAAGGCCTTCATTCTTGGGATAAATATGGTGGGCAGTGGGAGGAAAAGGGTTGAGGGGTAAGGTAGAAGACATAGATGAGCAGGGAGTTGGTACTGGGAAGATGCACACATACATTCTAATATGCAGTCTATGGTAAATGAATCTCAACTGGGTAGACTGGATGGTAGGGATGTGAATCGTTTTTCAACGATTAAAATTATCGTCCGATAATGTTTATATCGTCTTAAATCGTTATAGAACACGATACAATAGAAATTCTAACGATTTATCGTTAAAAATCGTTAAATCGTGTTAGTGCGCACTAACTCGAGTTAGTGCGCACTAACTCCCCGTTAGTGCGCACTAACTCGATTTAGTGCGCACTAACTGAAAATGATACAAATAAACACTTTCCAGGTCACTGAAGGTCAGTTAGGAATGAATATGTGTTCCTATTGGCTGGCTGCCCTCTTATCTATTGATATTACCAAGGTTACCACTGAGGTGATGGTTGGGGGGATGGGAAATGGAACTGGAAACTAACGAACACCAACAGAAAATGAAACAAAGTGTTCACACTTCCCAGGTCAGTAAAGGTCACTTAGGAATGAATATGTATGTATGTATTCCTATTGGCTGGCTGTGCTCTTATCTATTGATGTTACCAATATGGTTGGGGGGATGTGAAATGGAAACAGTTGGAAGCTTGACAAAAAAAGTAATGTAATGATCAGCACTCACGTGACTAGAACTTGTTTGTTTATTATTTTTGTTAGCAGGCACCTGAAATGCTAGTGCATGTTGAATTTGCCAATCACTGTGCATTTTAGAAAGGTGGTCCTGGCTGGAACTGTACACAGTTCAAATATATGTAATTGATTGTTGGTAAGTGTATTTTTTAAGTAGCCACACTGGCACCAGTATGTTTACTTTTCCTCCTACTTAACTCACTAGCTCAGCTTTGTAAGAAGGGCTTCTCTGCTTGTGTGTTGTTTTTGTTTGGTGTGAGGAGAGCAGAAACATCAGATCTTTATTCAATCTACTACAGTCATCTCTTACAGTGCCCTATCCCTATTAATACCAGGAGTGTTGTGATCTTCCTGCACACAGTGCCCTAACCCTGATACCAGTCTGAGACAGCTCCCTCCCTGCATTACTAGTGAGAGGCTGGCTTCACAGACAGGGGGGAGCTGCCTGACCCTCACTCCTGACTTCCCCCATGTCCCAGCTAGTGAATGGTGTGTGGGTGAGGGGGGGGGGAGGATGGTGAAGTCTGAGACAGCTCCCTCCCTGCATTACTAGTGAGAGGCTGGCTTCACAGACAGGGGGGAGCTGCCTGACCCTCACTCCTGACTTCCCCCATGTCCCAGCTAGTGAATGGTGTGTGGGTGAGGGGGGGGGGGGAGGATGGTGAAGTCTGAGACAGCTCCCTCCCTGCATTACTAGTGAGAGGCTGGCTTCACAGACAGGGGGGAGCTGCCTGACCCTCACTCCTGACTTCCCCCATGTCCCAGCTAGTGAATGGTGTGTGGGTGAGGGGGGGGGGGAGGATGGTGAAGTCTGAGACAGCTCCCTCCCTGCATTACTAGTGAGAGGCTGGCTTCGCAGACAGGGGGGAGCTGCCTGACCCTCACTCCTGACTTCCCCCATTTCCCAGCTAGTGAATGGTGTGTGGGTGCGGGGGGGGGGGGGAGGATGGTGAAGTCTGAGACAGCTCCCTCCCTGCATTACTAGTGAGAGGCTGGCTTCACAGACAGGGGGGAGCTGCCTGACCCTCACTCCTGACTTCCCCATGTCCCAGCTAGTGAATGGTGTGTGGGTGAGGGGGGGGGGGAGGATGGTGAAGTCTGAGACAGCTCCCTCCTTGCATTACTAGTGAGAGGCTGCTTCACAGACAGGGGGGAGCTGCCTGTCCCTCACTCCTGACTTCCCCCATGTCCCAGCTAGTGAATGGTGTGTGGGTGAGGGGGGGGGGGGTGGATGGTGAAGTCTGAGACAGCTCCCTCCCTGCATTACTAGTGAGAGGCTGGCTTCACAGACAGGGGGGAGCTGCCTGACCCTCACTCCTGACTTCCCCCATGTCCCAGCTAGTGAATGGTGTGTGGGTGAGGGGGGGGGGGAGGATGGTGAAGTCTGAGACAGCTCCCTCCCTGCATTACTAGTGAGAGGCTGGCTTTGCAGACAGGGGGGAGCTGCCTGACCCTCACTCCTGACTTCCCCCATGTCCCAGCTAGTGAATGGTGTGTGGGTGAGGGGGGGGGGGGAGGATGGTGAAGTCTGAGACAGCTCCCTCCCTGCATTACTAGTGAGAGGCTGGCTTCACAGACAGGGGGGGAGCTGCCTGTCCCTCACTCCTGACTTCCCCCATGTCCCAGCTAGTGAATGGTGTGTGGGTGAGGGGGGGGGGGTGGATGGTGAAGTCTGAGACAGCTCCCTCCCTGCATTACTAGTGAGAGGCTGGCTTCACAGACAGGGGGGAGCTGCCTGACCCTCACTCCTGACTTCCCCCATGTCCCACCTAGTGAATGGTGTGTGGGTGAGGGGGGGGGGAGGATGGTGAAGTCTGAGACAGCTCCCTCCCTGCATTACTAGTGAGAGGCTGGCTTCACAGACAGGGGGGAGCTGCCTGACCCTCACTCCTCCGGGGTATTGTGATCTTCCTGCACACAGTGCCCTATCCCTGATACCAGGGGTGTTGTGATCTTCCTGCATGCAGTGCCCTATCCCTATTAATACCAGGAGTGTTGTGATCTTCCTGCATGCAGTGCCCTATCCCTATTAATACCAGGAGTGTTGTGATCTTCCTGCATGCAGTGCCCTATCCCTGATATCGGGATGTGTGCAAGAAGATCACAACACCCCCGGTATCAGGAATAGGGCACTGTGTGCAGGAAGATCACAACACCCCCAGTATCAGGAATAGGGCACTGTGTGCAGGAAGATCACAACACCCCTGGTATTAGGGATAGGGCACTGTGTGCAGGAAGATCACAACACTCCTGGTATTAATAGGGATAGGGCACTGTGTGCAGGAAGATCACAATACCCCTGGTATCAGGGTTAGGGCACAAGTTCTAGTCACATTGACTGATCACATTACTTGTTTTGTCAAGCTACCAACTGTTTCCATTTCCCATCCCCCATATACTGTCAGTAGGAAACTTGGTAACATGAATAAATAAGAGGGCAGCCAATAGGAATATATATTCATTCCTAAACTGACCTTAACTGACCTGAAAAGTGTCAAATTGTATCATTTTCAGTTAGTGCGCACTAACTCCCAGTTAGTGCGCACTAACTCCCGTTAGTGCGCACTAACTCGAGTTAGTGCGCACTAATCGGCAAAAACGATTTTTAACGATTTTTAACTAAAAAATCGTGCCTAAGACGATTTTCTTGCCCTGCCACACGATTTCTATCGTTAAGACGATATGGAAAACGATTCACATCCCTACTGGATGGGCCCATTCTGTTTATATCTGCCATCATTTACTATGTAACTATATTGTTGATAAAATTCCTGTATGACATGTTAATTGTTTTAATAATTTTTAAGTTTAATTTTTATGTCATCTAGGTTTATCTGTCTCCAGTGAAAGAAATAAGGAAAACTTAAATGGAATACCATCTTTTATTGCAACATAAAACTTCGCAAAAAGAAGTCTATGGCTTGTCAGGATCAATATTTATTTACCAGATAGCATTGTTTTTGCAATATTAACTTAAAATAAGTTAATAAATAATTAAAGGTAAATCTCTTTTTTCACTTTACAATTGTTAGAAACTCTGCTAATTTTACTGGGATTACATTATCAACTAGAACAGCAAATTATGTAATCTTGAACCTGTTGGAACTTTGACTTCCTTTATAGGCCTGATATGGACGTTAGAAGAGGCCATACATCTTGACTCACTCCTCAAGTTGCTATTCATATTCATTGACAAAATTTCAAATCACACAAAAGTCTAACTTAAGCCTCTATTGAAGGGTATCGCTACCTTAACAAATCCCAATAGTTAGGAAAAGCCAAGTGATTCCTGCCAGATGTGAAAATAAAGAACAACCATAACACAGAACATGGCTCTTACCCCACCCATGAGAGATTTATTTGAATTTTATGCTCATATTTCAGTAAATAAATGTGCCAATACCCATGTGTGAAAGAAGTTGCAAATATGTATATATACTAAAAAAATAAAACAGAGGTGAAGCTGGCTCTGATTATAAAGTAAATTTAAAGATCTGAATTTGGATTCAAGCCATGGCAAACAAGTTTGCCTGTTCCTAGTAAGAGCAAATGTTCTTTCCTGTGATTCAAATGTTTTGTTTCAAATAGACATCATTCTCCATGGAACTGCTGTATTGTTTTATTGAAATGTCTCTGGGAGGATGATGGGGCAGCTTTTTTCTTGCATCTGTGCAGTTCCTAGAGTTGGCACTCTCTCTTCATTAGCAGTTTCCCCACTTGATTAATTAAACAGCTCAGATGCCATGCTCTTTTGTTACTTATGGGTCTTCTTTCAGAAATCACAATCTGGTGCTTTTATTCTGAAAGGTACTCCTTGGAGAGATGCTCTAGTAATATACTGCTATATCAAAACATTTTGTTTAACCAGACCCAGGGAGTTTGAATGTGGCGTTCTACCACAACTCCTTCCCACGCTTCATGTGTGAGTTTGTTCAGGTTTTGTGAATCCTTTTTCCTGGATTTTAACTTCTGTGGTTTCACAGCTGGCTGATGAAAGTCTGAGAGCTATGAGACTACCAATGGTGTTTGTTAATGAACCTTTAAATTGGCTCTTACTGTTGTAGCCTATTTATGTTGGCTGGAGTGCTTAAATTTACTCAAAGACCCAGACACCACAATTCATGTTCTTCAGTTGTCCAATATGTTTGGGTGAGATCCAGTCAAAATGGCTACTGAGAAAGAAATATTCCATAGTCTGTGCTGACAATGGACCTCTCAACATTTAGCCACCTGTGCCCAGAAATATATTTAAAGGGCAAGTTTTGCTTTGATCTTTTGCATCTCACTCAACCATTTAGCAAAAATGGGGATTGATTCCACCTAAAAATCACTAATTATCCCCCATTGTGTAATTTTTTGCTTCAGTCATAAAAAGACTTATCTGCTGACAATTCCTAATTATAGTTTTTATCTTTTTTCTTCAGTTTAAAGTTCTTTTATAAATGGGATAAAATGATGCCTACCATCTAAAATATATTCAGAACTGTTAAAGAAAGTTTAGTCATCTAGACAAGCAGGCAGACAGAAATGTTGTTCTTCTACAAAAATGCATTTTGGTAAAAATTCACCATATATATATATTTAGCAATGTATTTTCAGATTTATGGTGGAGCAATCAGAATATGTAATCGATTGACATGCCATGCAAATGTATCTGGATTGAGTGTTAACACATACACACACACACACACACACATCTGTATCTATATCTATATCTATCTATCTATCTTTCTATATATACATACAGATAAAAACACCAGTCTATACAGATAAAAACACCAGTTAATGCATGGAATGGTATGAATGTGATAGATAGTTTTTATCTGTATAGATAGAGATTTGTGTATTACATAAATAAATATTTATATAATTTAATATTTAAGATTGCATTTTCTCTTTGAGTGTGTTACTATATTGATTTCAAAACAGGTTATTTTTGAATATATATCCACTTATTGCAATACTGTATTGGTAGTAGGGAAATTATTTGGATGGGAGATAACTTTATGGAGCTTAAAGTGTTTGGGTCCTTGCCAGGTACTTGTAACCTAGATTGACCACTGTAAGAAGTAGGATACTGGGCCATGTCTGACCCAGTATGGCACTGCCTTATATTCTTATATGCTCCTAACATATATACACATCATTTTTTTGTGGACTTAGTAACAGTTCTAATGGCTAATAGAAAAGGACCAGTGATACTAGAAGGAGATTTTAATTGTGTGAGTGCCCCACTCATAGATAAATCTTCATCTTCTTTATTGCCCAGGTTTGGAAATGATAAAGGTTTCTCATAGGTGTGCAAATTATTGCAGCTGCTAAATACCTGGAGGATCTTATTTGCTGGGGAAAGAGATTATACACACATCTCTAGAGATCATATGACTATGTCCCACATTGATTATATTTTGGTTTGTACTGACTGTTTTGCCCAAGTTGGAAAAGCAGAAATTGGGCCAACAGAATTCTCAGACCATGCAATGGAATGATTAGAACTAGGTTTTGGGGTGTTTAAAGATTATTTACAGATTAAATGGTTGGAGTCTAAAGATTATTTACAGGCTAAATGCTTGGAGTTTGAGCAGAATAATAAACAGTATGAAGATGACCTGGTGCTATACTGGGAAATGAATAAAGCGGTATTGAGAGGAGAAATAATGGCGTATTTGATCAGGAAAGTCAAACTTTTTAATAGACATATTTTTGATTTAGAGGTGAAGTTTAAAAGGGCTAAAATTAATTTGATTTCCTCCCCAAATGATTTGAACAAAAAAGGTATATAGGGAATACCTATGATCCCTAAATTACTAGATACATCAGAGTCAGAACACAGAAAAGCCTCCTTCATGCATCTCACAAATCGTGTTAAGATTCAGGAATAAAGTGTGGGAAATCATGGCAAATATGGTTAAAGTGAGTTTATTTTATTTATTTATTTTTAATTTTCATATACTGAAATTCCTGTATGAGATACAAATCAATCCGGTTTACATAGAACGGATAATCGGCCGGGGTTTACAAACTGCCCACGGCTTTACAAGAAACTAGGGATGTGAATCGGGCTTCGGACGATTGAAAATATCGTCGATATTTTCAAAATCGTCAGAAATCGGGGGCTGTCCCAAAACAATAGGAAAACCCCACGATATTGATCGTGGGGCTTCCCTTATCGTTTTGGGGGAGGGTGGGAAAAACGGCACACAAAAATAACCCCTAAACCCACCCCGACCCTTTAAAAGTAACCCTTAGCTTCCCCCACCCTCCCGACCCCCCAAAACCTTTATACAGGTACCTGCTGGTCCAGTGGGGGTCCCGGGAGCAATCTCCCGTGCCGGGCCGTCCTCCGGCTACCGGGCCGTCCTTTGGCCTTACCTTGTGACAGGGTATCCGTGCCATTGGCCGGATCCTGTCACATGCCAAAAGTCCAGCGGGGGTCCGGGAGCAACCTCCTGCACTCGGGCCGTATTGCCAGTATTCAAAATGGCACCAGCGCTACCTTTGCCCTCGACATAGGAGGGTGGGGGAAGCTAAGGGGTTACTTTTAAAGGGTCGGGGTGGGTTTTTTGTTTATCGGCTAGGCAGCCGATAAACAAAACGCGAACGGGCCCGATGGGAAAAAACCCACATGTGAATCTGAACCGGAATCCGAACCGATTCCGGTTCCGATTCATATCTCTACAAGAAACAGGAATGAAACAGTTAGAAAGTGAGTCAACAAAAACTTTACATATAACGATTAAAACAGTTGGTATTAGTATAAAAACTTTAACAATTGAACAGGAAATTGCTCGGGACCATAAGTGCAGGTCTAAGGCTTTACACCCTTTAAATAATAACTCGCCACTGATTTAAATTGAGAACAATTGAACAAGGTTATGGACAGGGAGCAAATGGACAGAATAAATGTGATGCAATAAGGGAACAATTACACACAAGGAAGTTCAACTTTGTGGGGAACGGATAAATGAGAGGTGTCAAACGAAGGAGGAGATCCGGTTGGATTCTAGAAGAGAACAGGCTTGGGAGATAAGGAGAACAGTGTTGTCAACTGGAGGAAGGATCATTGGGGGGGGGGGGGGGGGTGAAGGGGGAGAATGGAACTGCAGGGGAGAACAGGTATTGTTAATCAGGAGAAAGTGTATAGTGAATCTTGACGAAAGGCATTTATATTGATGTATCGGAATTATGTCATCCTAGTAGCTTTACATATCTGGGAAAGCTTGTCTGAAGAGCCAGGTTTTTAGCTTTTTTTTTAACTCTGGTAGGCTGGGTTCAAGTCGTAGGTCTGGCGGGAGGGCGTTCCATTGGTGAGGTCCTGCCGTAGATAGTGCTCTCTTCCTTAGAGATGTTTTTGCAGGAGGGGCATACAGTGTACCTTTGTAGGCGCTTCTGATAGGTCTAGCAGATGTATACGGTCAAAGTTGTATCTTTAACGTGATGGGCGAGATGTTGTGTATCGCTTTATGAATTATAGTGAGAACTTTGAAAAGGATTCTATATTTGAAGGGTAGCCAGTGTAGATATTGGAGGATGGGAGTGATATGTTCTCTTTTATTGGCGTTTGTAAGGATTCTGGTGGCGGATTTCTGGTAGCCAGAAAGCTACCTTAAACCAGCTAAGAGCTGGACCTTTGATGCCTATGTTTGATAGTTGGTTTATGAGTGTTGAGTGATTTACCGTGTCAAAAGCTGAGGATAAATCTAAAAGCACCAGAAGGTATGGATGTTTGTTTTCCAGACTTAGGAGGATGGTGTCAGTGAGCAAAAGGAGAAGAGACTCAGTGTTTAGGGATTTACGGAAGCCGTACTGGGCTGGTGAGAGTATATTGTGATCTTCAAGGTATTCTGACAATTGTTTGTTGACAGTTTTTTCCATCAGTTTAGTAATCAGTAGAGATGTGAATCGTGTCCTCGATCGTCTTAACGATCGATTTCTTCTGGGAGGGGGAGGGAATCGTATTGTTGCCGTTTGGGTGGGTAAAGTATAGTGAAAATCGTTAAAATCGTGAGCCGGCACACTAAAACCCACTAAAACCCACCCCGACCCTTTAAATTAAATCCCCCACCCTCCCAAACCCTCCCCAAATGCTTTAAATTACCTGGGGATCCAGCGGCGGTCCGGAACGGCGGCGGTCCGAAACGGCCTCCTGCTATTGAATTGAGTTGTCTTCAGCCGGCGCCATTTTGCAAAATGGCCGCCGCAAAATGGCGGCGACCATAGACCAACACGATTCGACTGCAGGAGGTCGTTCCAGACCCCCGCTGGACTTTTGGCAAGTCTTGTGGGGGTCAGGAGGCCCCCCCAAGCTGGCCAAAAGTTCCTGGGGGTCCAGCGGGGGTCTGGGAGCAATTTCCTGCCGCGAATCGTTTTCCGTACGGAAAATGGCGCCGGCAGGAGATCGACTGCAGGAGGTCGTTCAGCAGGGGGTCCACTGAACGACCTCCTGCAGTCGATCTCCTGCCGGCACCATTTTCCGTACGGAAAACGATTCGCGGCAGGAAATCGCTCCCAGACCCCTGCTGGACCCCCAGGAACTTTTGGCCAGCTTGGGGGGGCCTCCTGACCCCCACAAGACTTGCCAAAAGTCCAGCGGGGGTCTGGAACGACCTCCTGCAGTCGAATCGTGTTGGTCTATGGCCGCCGCCATTTTGTGGCGGCCATTTTGCAAAATGGCGCCCGCTGAAGACAACACGATTCAATAGCAGGAGGCCGTTTCGGACCGCCGCTCTACCCAGGGTAATTTAAGGCATTTGGGGGGGGGGGGTTCGGGAGGGTGGGGGATTTAATTTAAAGGGTCGGGGGTGGGTTTTAGGGGGTTTTAGTGTGCCGGTTTTCCTGCCCTCCCCCTTCCTCCGATTTATGATTTTTTGACGATAAATCGGGGGAATTGGTATTGTATCATGGCCCTAACGGTTTTTGACGATTTAAAATATATCGGACGATATTTTAAATCGTCAAAAAACGATTCACATCCCTAGTAATCAGAGGTAAGTTTGCAATGGGTCTGAAGTTAGCCGGGTCCATAGGCGAGGCGTTTGGATTTTTCAGCAGAGGTTTTAGAATTGCTAATTTTAACTGATTGGGGACTATGCCTTGAGATAAAGAAGTATTGATGATTTCCGCTAGTGGTTGTGCAATGGTATTCGGGATGGCAGTGAGCAGGTTTGTCGGTAATGGGTCCGATGGATGGGAGGAAGTTTTGAGTTTCTTCAGTGTATTTTCAATCTCAAGGGCGGAGGTGGGTTCAAAGAACTCTAGGCTAAAATTCCGTTGGGGCTGGGTTGTTGGGTGAAGTGTTGGTGAGAGGCTGAGAGGTGTTGGTAGAGCCGAAGGATGGGTGGAGTTGGCAGAGGCGCTTGGGAGTTTGGGGGGGTGTTGTAGAGGTGTTGTTGTGGGTTGTAAGGGAGCGGGTTAGGTTAGTGATTTTAGTCTTAAAATAATTGGCAAATTTGTTGGCTTTGTTGAGTGCTTGTTGGTCTGGAATTGAAGGGGGAGATGGTTTGATGAGCGACGAAACATATGAGAAGAGAGCTTTTGAATCGAAAATGAAATTGTGGATTCTTTTTGCATAAAAGAATCCACACTTTCATTTGTGGATTCTTTTTTGCAAAACTTATAGGGGCACTTAAGGATGGCCAGGGAGTCACTTAAATATGGCCAGGGAGTCAGGAAACCATCAGCTTTAGAGATTAGTATGGTATTTTGGGACATGTATGAGAAACTGTATACAAATGATACAATTAATAAGGGGGGGAGTGAGAAGATAAACTTTTTTAGATGATTGGAACTGCCTAGGTTAAAGGATCAAGAATTAGAATATTTAAACTGGTCATTCCAGCTTCAAGAAATTGTGGAATGTATAAGGACATGTCTATTACACAAAGCACCAGGCATGGATGGGCTAAATGCTGACTACTATAAAATATTATTGACTCATTTTGGGAAAACTTTAAAAGATTATTATGAGAGCATGGTAAAGAGTGGAAATTTTCCTAGGGAGACAAAGAAAGCTTACATAATAGTTCTTCCAAAAGAGGGAAAGATCCCACTAGCCCGGCTTCATGTAGACCTATATCTCTACTGAATTTTGATCTGAAATTATTTGCTAAAGTCATAGCTATTAGATTAAACTGTATATTGCCTTCTTTAATATCTCATAAGCAAGTGTGGTTTGTTAAAGGGCACACAGATGCTAAACATATTGTATGGCTCTTAACAGCAATGTACCTTACAGAATACCCGGGGGCGAGCTGAAACCACGCCCCCGGGCCCGCCCCCGAAACGCCGCACCCCCCCCCCCAAAATGCAGCGTCGTTCGGCCCCACCCCAAACACGCCCCCGACACGCCCCCCCCCCAAAAAACCCCCGGACTTACGCGCGTCCCGGGGCTCTGTGCGCGCCAGCGGCCTATGCAAAATAGGCACGCCGGCGCGCGAGGGCCCTGCTCGCGTAAATCCGGGCGGATTTACGTGAGCAGGGCTTTTAAAATCCGCCCGTTAATATTTCTGCCATTTCTTCGTCTCTCTCCACACATTGATCCTTTTCACCTTTCAATTTCACTATACCACTTTGCACGTTTCTCCTTTCACTGATGTATCTGAAAAATGTTTTGTCACCTCTCTTTACCTCTTTGGCAATCCTTTCTTCCGCTTGACTTTTTGCTGTCTTATTTACTTTCTTTGCCTCCCTCAGTTCTACCAGATATTCTTTGTGCTCCTCCCTTTGGGATCCTTTATATTTCTTGAACACTGTTCTTTTAGCCTTTATTTTGTCAGCTACCTCCTTGGAGAACCAGATAGGTTTCATTTAGGGACAAGCTTGGCACAGACATAATTGATGGTTACTGATTAATAGGCCAGGAACAGCTATTTTGGGCCTCAGTAGGTAACCAAAATGCAGGAGGAAGTCTGTAAACAACAATGGCCTAACAGATGTGTATTAGGGATGTGCACTGACTTTTTTTGTGACATTTTCGTTTCGGGCTATTATCTGTTTGATTTCATTTTTTAAATGGTTCAGGGTAAGAACATAAGAACATAAGAAAATGCCATACTGGGTCAGACCAAGGGTCCATCAAGCCCAGCATCCTGTTTCCAACAGTGGCCAATCCAGGCCATAAGAACCTGGCAATTACCCAAAAACTAAGTCTATTCCATGTTACCATTGCTAATGGCAGTGGCTATTCTCTAAGTGAACTTAATAGCAGGTAATGGACTTCTCCTCCAAGAACTTATCCAATCCTTTTTTAAACACAGCTATACTAACTGCACTAACCACATCCTCTGGCAACAAATTCCAGAGTTTAATTGTGCGTTGAGTAAAAAAGAACTTTCTCCGATTAGTTTTAAATGTGCCCCATGCTAACTTCATGGAGTGCCCCCTAGTCTTTCTACTATCCGAAAGAGTAAATAACTGATTCACATCTACCCATTCTAGACCTCTCATGATTTTAAACACCTCTATCATATCCCCCCTCAGTCGTCTCTTCTCCAAGCTGAAAAGTCCTAACCTCTTTATTCTTTCCTCATAAGGGAGCTGTTCTATTCTCCTTATCATTTTGGTAGCCCTTCTCTGTACCTTCTCCATCGCAATTATATCTTTTTTGAGATGCGGCGACCAGAATTGTACAAAGTATTCAAGGTGCGGTCTCACCCTGGAGCGATACAGAGGCATTATGACATTTTCCGTTTTATTCACCATTCCCTTTCTAATAATTCCCAACATTCTGTTTGCTTTTTTGACTGCCGCAGCACACTGTACCAACGATTTCAATGTGTTATATCCACTATGACACCTAGATCTCTTTCTTGGGTTGTAGCACCTAATATGGAACCCAACATTGTGTAATTATAGCATGGGTTATTTTTCCCTATATGCATCACCTTGCACTTATCCACATTAAATTTCATCTGCCATTTGGATGCCCAATTTTCCAGTCTCACAAGGTCTTCCTGCAATTTATCACAATCTTGTTTCCCCTAATTTTAGAGTTAGTGCTCACTAACGGGACTTAGCTCACTAACGGGACATAGTGCACACTAACTCCAAAATTAATTATAGTTAGTGCACACTACCTGACAATGTTACTGATAAGTGAAAAAGTGTCAATTGGGGAGCAGTTCATTAGCTAGAGGTATTGTTCTTGACAACTGCCACAGGACAAGCCCTGTTATAAGCAACTGTCCTCTCCAAGCTTCAATACTCAATAGTCCTGGGTCGAGATTATCCCCATTTTGCAACATAGAAACATAGAAACATAGAAATGACGGCAGAAGAAGACCAACTGGTCCATCCAGTCTGCCCAGCAAGCCTTACACTTATTTTTCTCATACTTAACTGTTTCTCTTGGCTCTTAGTAACCTTATGTTCTAATTCCCTTTTCACCCCCACTATTAATGTAGAGAGCAGTGATGGAGCTGCTTCCAAGTGAAATATTAAGTTTGATTAGTTGGGTAAGCGGCAGCATAGCTCTCTGCCATGAAGCAGAGGGCAATGCTGGAAATGTGTGAAGTATCAGTTTTTCTTTTCCCCTGTCATTGAAGCAGGGAGTCATGCCGGACATGCACCGAAAGTGAAGCATACCTTGAAAGTCACATTAACTATCATCAAATATTGAAAAGCCTAATAATTGGTAATACCTATAGCCCATGAACCCATCCCTGTTTTTTTCTTTTTTTTTTTTTTTTTAATTGGGAGATGGATGCCCTTCATCCTTCTACTCTGTGAAGGTGGACACCTACCACTGGCCACTGGCATCCCGCTCTGTGAATGCCTCTGTGGCTACTGCCGCTCCATGCAGTGTTTTACTACCTGCTCTTTATATGCGTCCTCTAGAACTGATGGATCCCTTCCCTGTTTTTTTTTTCTTATTTATTTAATTGGGAGATGACAGCCCTCCATCCTTCCGCTCCGTGAAGGTGGACACCTACCACTGGCCACTGGCATCCCGCTCCGTGAATGCCTCTGTGGCTACTGCCGCTCCGTGCAGTATTTTACTACCTGCTCTTTATATGGACACCTACCACTGGCCACTGGCATCCCGCTCCGTGAATGCCTCTGTGGCTACTGCCGCTCCGTGCAGTATTTTACTACCTGCTCTTTATATGTGTCCTCTAGACCTGATGGATCCCATCCCTGTTTTGTTTTTTGTTTTTTTTTTATTTAATTGGGAGATGACAGCCCTACATCCTTCCGCTCCATGAAGGTGGACACCTACCACTGGCCACTGGCATCCCGCTCCGTGAATGCCTCTGTGGCTACTGCCGCTCCGTTCAGTATTTTACTATCTGTTCTTTATATGCGTCCTCTAGACCTTATGGATCCACAATGTTTATCCCATGCCCCTTTGAAGTGCTTCACTTATGGAAGACAACTCATGGATGTTGGGACTATACAGCTGGAGAAGAGAGGTACTTGAGGCAGAGCCAGGGTATGCCCTGGGCATTTCTGGATGTTCAATCAGACATGGCCAAGCTAGGGGAGAGGGTATGTAATGGAGTTTATCAACAACTCCCTCATTCTACCTAAGGAACCTGATTCAAGGTTTTAACCCAGTCCTCCTTAAGGCAGAATTCCACAAGGAATTCTGGGTGAAGGGAGATTTCCTTCCCTCTACTAGAGATGTGAATCGTGTCCTCGATCGTCTTAACGATCGATTTTGGCTGGGAGGGGGAGGGAATCGTATTGTTGCTGTTTGGGGGGGGTAAAATATCGTGAAAAATCGTGAAAAATCGTAAAAAATCGAAAAAACGTAAAATCGCAAAACCGGCACATTAAAACCCCCTAAAACCCACCCCCGACCCTTTAAATTAAATCCCCCACCCTCCCGAACCCCCCCCCCAAATGACTTAAATAACCTGCGGGTCCAGCGGCGGTCCGGAACGGCAGCGGTCCGGAACGGGCTCCTGCTACTGAATCTTGTTGTCTTCGGCCGGCGCCATTTTCCAAAATGGCGCCGAAAAATGGCGGCGGCCATAGACGAACACGATTGGACGGCAGGAGGTCCTTCCGGACCCCCGCTGGACTTTTGGCAAGTCTTGTGGGGGTCAGGAGGCCCCCCCCAAGCTGGCCAAAAGTTCCTGGAGGTCCAGCGGGGGTCAGGGAGCGATTTCCCGCCGCGAATCGTTTTCGTACGGAAAATGGCGCCGGCAGGAGATCGACTGCAGGAGGTCGTTCAGCGAGGGTTCCGGCGCCTCGCTGAACGACCTCCTGCAGTCGATCTCCTGCCGGCGCCATTTTCCGTACGAAAACGATTCGCGGCGGGAAATCGCTCCCTGACCCCCGCTGGACCTCCAGGAACTTTTGGCCAGCTTGGGGGGGGGCCTCCTGACCCCCACAAGACTTGCCAAAAGTCCAGCGGGGGTCCGGAAGGACCTCCTGCCGTCCAATCATGTTCGTCTATGGCCGCCGCCATTTTTCGGCGCCATTTTGGAAAATGGCGCCGGCCGAAGACAACAAGATTCAGTAGCAGGAGCCCGTTCCGGACCGCTGCCGTTCCGGACCGCCGCTGGACCCGCAGGTTATTTAAGTCATTTGGGGGGGGGTTCGGGAGGGTGGGGGATTTAATTTAAAGGGTCGGGGGTGGGTTTTAGGGGGTTTTAGTGTGCCAGCTCACGATTCTAACGATTTATAACGATAAATCGTTAGAATCTCTATTGTATTGTGTTCCATAATGGTTTAAGACGATATTAAAATTATCGGACGATAATTTTAATCTTCCTAAAACGATTCACATCCCTACCCTCTACCATAAGAACTCAGTCCTAGAAAGGCTTGAGGAGGCTCCAGAGAATTGGTAGGACCTCACCAGACACCCAGATGGACTTTTATCTGTTAGTTGTGCCTGACACAAGGTGAATAACTATCTTGATTCTTGTATCTTTTAAGCACTGTTAATAAATACCTGCATCATAAATAAATTGGTCCAGTCTTACTGTATTCCTGAACTATTCCTGTGGCCACAGCATGCTCAAATATGCTACAAGATGAAAATACAAAATAGGACAACTCACTCAGATAATTGCCAATATACTCCTAAGCTCCAACCAAAAAACCTCCTCTCCTCTTCTCTCCTCTCTCAAAGAGGCAGCTGCAGGAAATTGGTATATATGAACAGAGAAAATAACATGCCAGACATAAAATGACTCAAGCTGCATCAAATGACATGTGACGCGATAGAATATCGCAAGTTGCAAAACTTACATACGTGATGGAGTATATCAGTAATTTCCCTAACCATGCCCATCTTTTTATTGTAGGACACTACAAGCCATGTTTCTGCATTATTTACATTTTGATGAATCTAGGCTGTAGCTATCTAAGGGGGTCATTTATCAAAGGCTTATTGCACGTGATACAACTGTATTGCATGCGATAAGCCTCTATCGCATGCGAAAATGGCCTTTTTGCATGTGAGAGAATGCAAATTAGGGGGAGGGGAGGATATGGGGCGGGGAGGGGTGGAGTCAGCGGTATCTTTGCTGCCAGCGATAATGTTACTAACATTATCATCAGCAGTATCGCACCGAATAGCACCACCTTTCACGGTGGTGCTATTCAGTATAATTCGGTATAATACCGCTCTAGAAGTGTAAGGAATGAACACTTGAGGTAAACTGGTGAATCCCTGGGCCGATGGCAGATGACAGCGCCACCAGGAGAATATCCTGAGATGGACCACTGGCTAGGCTAGAGTATGGAGACAAACACAGATAGTTCTTTATTAGACAGGAAGTAGAACCACCAGAGGTGGCAGTAGTGAGCTGATGTGCCCGGCAGGGCTGAAGTCCCTCAGATACTGGAATTGCAGTCTCTGGGTTGCTGAGCTGTAGAAAGAGACTATAATTAGTGAGTAGACAGGGTATGCTGGATACATAACCAGTAGTAGATGATACACTCACAATTGTAACTATCTGTAATGGCTTCTATGCAACAGAGAGTCTTCAGTGTATTCAGGAACAGGAGCCATAGGCAAGTGCTGGTTCCTATATGCAGTCTGGAATGAGAACTCACAATATCTGTATATGAGATGGCTTATGGAATAGAAGAGAGTCTGGAGGGTTTTAGGAACATAGGCCCGCGTGGAGCGAGTACTGGTTCCTATCTGCAATCTATAATAGTAATGCACAACATATAGGTATATAATAGCTTCTGATATAGAAGATATGATAGCGTCTGATATAGAAGAGAGTTGAGAAGTGATTTAGGAACATGGGCCCTTGTGGAGCGAGTACCGGTTCCTATCTGCAATCTGCAGTAATGACTCATGATCTCCATACCTGCGATAACATCTTAGACAGAAGGGAGCCTTCGGAGAATAGGAACATAGGCCCTCGAGGAGCGAGTACCGGTTCCTATCTGCAATCTGCAGTAATGACTCATGATCTCCATACCTGCGATAACATCTTAGACAGAAGGGAGCCTTCGGAGAATAGGAACATAGGCCCTCGAGGAGCGAGTACCGGTTCCTATCTGTAGAACTCACTGTGTTCACGTCTGCGATCGCTTCCAGGTAGTAAGGAGTCTTCTGAGCATTCAGGGATGTAGGACCTCATGGAGCGAGTACTAGATCCTGCTTTAGCAATCTGAAATCAAGAAGAGAGAGCGGGGCCCCCGAGGAGCGGGTACCCCTAGGTAAGGTGGAGGCAGAGCAGCGGAGAAAGAATTCCCCTTGCTAACTCGATTCATAGTAGCATGCAAAGACCTTTTGAGGTGGAAGCGGATGACGTCACTATGGGGGGACGCCCCCGAGGTTTGCGCCCTTGCCAGCACAAACTCTGGAGCGAGCACGCGCGCACACCCTTACGTCATCAGGAACATGGTGGATCCGCAGAGTCAGGCCAGCCCAGGGATTCCAGCAAGAACAGCGAAGAGAAGCCACGGCAGCATCTGTCCATCAGACCCGAAGGGAGTCGCCACTAAAGTAGAGAGGGTGGAGCGAGGGCGAGAACAGGCACAAACGCAACAGTTGTATCATATGATAGATGCTCTTAGGACCTAAATGCACTTGAATATAATTATACCACACTGATTTCAGACCAATTCTCAAACAAATTTTTGGTATTTTCTTATTTAAACTACAGTGCTCCCACAGCCCCTTGTGCATAATGGGGGTAGATTTTCAAAGGGGCCATGGATGGCCACGCCATCTTGTGCTCCTACCATGTGACAGGGGCTGACCAATGGCACCGGTAGCCTCTGTGACATAGTAAGGGCAAAGGCTATCGGCGCCATTTTCATTACTGGCAGCCGACAGCCTGAGTGCAGGAGATCGCTCCCGGACCCCTGCTGGACCACGAGGGACATTTGGCAAGTCTTGTGGGGGTCAGGAGGGTCCCCCTCAATGTAGCAATGGATGGCTGGCGCCATCTTGTGCTCCTACCATGTGACAGGGGCTGACCAATGGCACCAATAGCCCCGTGACATAGTAAGGTCAAAGGCTATCGGTGCCATTTTGAATACCGGCAGCCGAGGGTGTGAGTGCAGGAGATGGCTCCCGGACCCCCTGCAGGACCACCAGGGAGTTTTGGTAAGTCTTGGGGGGTCAGGAAGGTGGGGGGGTTGTAGTTAATTCAATTTTAGCCGGGAAACGAATAAGAATTAATGCATGAACGTATCAGGGTCCCCTTGCCGAATGCAACGTATCTGCTCCCCGACAAATACGAATCTCGAATGTAACATATGGCGTCCCTCTGCACATCCCTAGAAAATAAGGACAAGAAACAAAAACTGCTTGCATACAATTCAGTGAACATACTGCCTATTTTAAATATGCTCAAAAAATGTCATAGTCCCACTTCTAATAACTCAATGTAGAAAAAAGACCAGGACAGAGAACTCAGGGTAATAGTATTTCAAAATCTGAAGGTAGTGAAGTAATGTGACTAGGCAATGGCTGAGGCAAGAGGGATGTTGGTCTAAATAGAGAGAGGCATAATCAGCAGGAAAAAAAAGAGGTGATAATACCCCATGCAGGTCATAGGTGAGCCCTTATCAGGAGTACTGTGTTCAGATATGGTGATCTTATCTCAAAAAGGATAGAGATAGAATGGAAGTGGTCCAGAGAAAGGCAATTTATTTATTTATTTATCCATGTATATTGACTTAGGCAGACAGGGGAGGGGGAAAATATAGGGATGAGGTTGTAGGGGAGAGGTAGCATTTTTAACAATAGGTGCTGTAGAGAAAAAAGGAGGGGGTTGAGCAAGGGTGTTTCAGATACATTTATTTGTGTTTGGGTTGGAAAGAAAGTGATAAGGGGTCCTGAGGGTAGGTTCATCAAGAGTTTGTCAGTGTAGGAGCAAGGGGCAATCAAAATAGTGTGGGGTCTGCTATGGAAGACTTATGAGAGGACACTGGAGGACCTAAATACTTAATTGGCACCTGTTAGAATGTACGATAACCTACCTATATATACATTATTTTGTGCCTGTTTGTAAACCGTTGCGATGGTACGTAACTTAGTGACGTATAGAAAAGTTTTTAAATAAATAAATAAATATGTAAACGCTGAAGGAGAGGAGAGCCAGGGGAGATATTATACAGACTTTCAAATACCTGAAAGATATCAATGATGCACAAGAACCAAACCTTTTCTGATGAAAAAGAGGCTGTAAAACAAGAGGTCATGATCTCAAAACGCCAAGGAGTTAGACTAAAAAATGTCAGGAAATATTTCTTAAACCAAATAAGGTCCAATAGAAACAAATCTAATCGTGGCGAAAACTTTAAAGACTTAATAATATGTAAGGGTGTCAGTGTAAATAAAATAAAAATGTTACCTCACAGGGAGCTGGTGGGCACTGTACGCACCGGCAATTTGTTTTTTTTCTGCTGCTGCTGGTGTTGTCGGCCCTGTTTCCGATTGGCAGGGTTGAGTCGGGCCTGGTGCCACTGCGGGAAACAAAGGGGAAGGCTGAGAGTTGTGGGAGGGCCTGAGTTCAGGGCAGGCCGTAATTTAGAGAGGGGCAGAGATTGAGGCAATTATTGGGCAGGTTAGGATTTGGAGGTGGGCCGACAAATGTGGGAGGGCCAAGGTCAGGCTGGTACAGGAGGGGAGCCGCACTCCGTTGGGCAGCTCTGCCGAACAGACAAAGGCCCGGTCATGAAGGGACTGCGGAGAGGAGGCATCCGTCGTCCTCCGGAGCGAAGGAAAAGAAGAGAAATCAGCGTGGGAGGGATCTGCTGACTGGTAGTGGTCAGCTGAACTAAATCATGCTTGCTGCCAGTGGCCTTCTCCTTCCGCACACAGGAGCTTGGAGGTGGTGTCGGGAGGATCAGAGAGCTGCTGGCTGAGTGCTGGCTGGAAAAGTGATTTGAAGGTGAGGGGAGAATGGTTAGAGAGACAAGGGGAAGAAATGTAATATAAAATTAAAAATGTGACTGACATCAGAGGACTGGGGTCACGATGCAGGCCGTAGTTGTGGTAGTTTTGATGATGTCATCAATGATGTCAGTGAGAGTCTGATTTCAAGTGGAGGGGCTACCAATTTTTAATAAAATAAAATACTTTTAAAATGAAATGACAGTGGTGCTTAAGTAAAGTGACCCTGACCTCCTAACTGGGTCCAACTCCATGGTCCCAGGAACTGTTTTAAATATGCAAATTTCCCCTTGGGAGCTCTAAGCATTTGGGAATAAAATAACTTGTGAAACTCAGGGAAGTTTTTTTTTAAATATAGGAAAACTGCTATTGAAACTTTAGGGCTTAAGTTTAATTATTAATTATTTTGAATTTGTAGTTTAACTGAGACATATTTGCAAAGACTGTATATGTATTTAGAGGGAGAGGAAAATAGAAAAAGTTAAAAATAAATATAAGAAATATTTTTAGTGGGTTTAGAGAAAATGTAAATGTTTGTAAATGGTACAGGAATTAATTTGAAAGGCTATTGGTATGGTCTGTGTTGTGCGCTCCGGCTGCGTTGGCACCGCAGCTGGACCTGCTCACCTCGGCGACCCTCCATGAGCGCTGGCCTTGCCACTGCCGCTAGCTCCCAGCGACTGCGGTATCCTGCGGATTCTCCCGGTCCTTCAAGGCCCTCTACCTCTCGCGGCTCCTCACGCCGAGGCTCGGCGTCCACGCTGGCGTCGGGTCCGCCGCTAAGCGTGCACACGGGGAAATCCCGACCATTTAAAGGGCCAAGCGTGGGAAACGCCTCCACGGCGCGCCATGATGACATCACCTGAGCCCTGTATATAAGACAGGGCTTTGTCCCTTGATCCTTGCCTTGGCAAACGGGTAGACACCGTTGGTGCTCTAGTTTGCCTCGTGTGTTCCAGTGTCTTCTGTTCCAGCGTCTGCTGTTCCAATGTCTCCTGTTCCAGTGTCTCTTCATTCCCTGTGTCTCCGTGTGTTCCTGTAGCCTTCTCAGGTAGTACTTCTTCGGACTGACCTCTGGTACTAACATCTGCCTGCCTGACCATTCTTCTGTCTGCCGCCTGGAACTGACCACTGCCTGCCTGACCATTCTTCTGTTTGTCACCTGGAACTGACTTCTGCCTGCCTGACCATTTTCCCGTCTGCCGTCTGGAACTGACCCTGGTATTGACCCTTGCTTTGGCTGACTATTCCTGGACTGATACTCTGGCTCTGACCATTGCGCTTCACTCGGACACTCTCTTCTAGCCTACTGTGACTACCAGACCAACCTGCTTGGAAACTCACCACGGCTTCCACTTGACTAGACCCGCAAGTGCTGCCTGTCTCGTCTGGAAAATGTCCCTGGGCTGCTACCTCCCTGATGTCTCCGGAGATTCAGTTCGGGTCTTGTCCATCCATTCTGCATCAGCCGTGCACCCTTGCTCATGGGGGGAAAACCCCTCCGTTACCTCTCCGGTAGACCACCAGAGGCCTACCTAAGTCCAGGCAGTCCGAGTACCCAAGGGCTCAACCTACGGAAACCACGGACTGTTATTGGTGAAGCTCCAGTTAGCCTCTGTCTCCTTGTGTGCTCCACCTCCTGGTGGCAGGCACTCCCTGGGTACGACCAGAGGGCCATACCAATCCTGCACCAGGACAAGGGTCCATCTCCAGCGCAACAGGTTGCCAAGTCCATGGACTCGACGGAGTCTCCGGCCCTGCAAGCCGTCCCAGGTCTGGTCACTCGGGTCCGAGAGCAACAATGGATCATGGAAGCATTGGCTTCTTCTGTGGAGAAAATACATTCTCAATTAGAGGAATCTGTCATGGCCAACTCAGGGGCCCTTGCCCCCACTTTGTCCTCACAGGCACCGCTGGCCATCCCAGCTCCACCCCATTTTAATGGGGATCCGTGCCTTTGTCGAGGCTTCATAAATCAATGTTATATGCAGTTTTCACTGCAATTCTCATTTTTTCCTGATGAGGCAACAAAAATCACATGTATCCTTTCACGGCTTGAGGGGAAGGACCTGGCATGGGCTTCCCCACTCTGGGAGCGTTCTGACGCCATTCTTCGCCAGCTCCCTCAATTTATCTCCATCTTCCGATGTACCTTCGAGGACCCGGGCTGACAGGCGGTTGCTGGCCACCACCTACTCCTCCTCCGTCAAGGCTCGCACTTGCTCGCTGAGAATACTGTGGAATTTAGAACACTAGCCACTGAGTTAGGGTGGCAAGAAGACTGCTTGCAGGCACTCTACCTCGAGGGACTGTCTCCTGCCCTTAAGGATGAACTGGTCACCCGCGAGATCCCCATATCTCTTGAAGACCTGATCTCCCTGGTCAGTAGAATTGGCTACCTTAAGCACGCAGCGTGCCACGCTCTTTCCTTGCGGTGGTGGTGAGGGGAGGTGGTCCAGGGATGGTGGCTTTACTCAGAGCTAGTCTGAGTGTCTGAAATCTGTATTCAATTGCTAGCTGCTTTGATAGAATTTTCCATTGAAAAATATATTTATTACTTCAATTTTGCTGCAGTGCTGCCAGCTAGCCATGCTTTATTTGACTGCACTTTTTTGTTTTATTGATCACAGATGGTTTCTCTGTCCCACTGAGAAAAGCTGCTAGCACTGGCATGTTGCTGGTTATTTTTATATTTTACCCCCTGGGGTAGGTTGCAAGCAGGATATGGGTGTTGTGGGTAGGAGATATATTAAATTTCTAGCTAGTTTGATAGAATTTTCCATTGAAAAAGATATTTCTTCATTTTTGCTACTGTGCCAAGCAAGCCATGCTTTTTATTTAAATGCAGTTTTTTTTTTTAATTGAACTCAGACTGTCTCTTTGTGCTCTTTTAAGCCAAGAAGTCAGTGCACTGGGCAGTTTTGCAGACTCACATATATTGGGACAGCAGTGTTCTCTGAAGCCAAATCTCCAGTGGGCCTCTTTTGTAGTTACAAGCTTGGTGTGTGCACATACAGTGGTCCCAGTAGAAGTTTAAATCCAGGCACTGCCTCGTGGGCCTATGGGCAGGTTTGCAGACTCACATATATTGGGACAGTGGTGCTCTCTGAAGCCAAATCCCCAGTGGGCCTCTTTTGTAGTTACAAGCTTGGTGTGTGAAATACAGTGGTCCCAGTGGACGTTTACATCCAGGCACTGCCTCGTGGGCCTGTGGGCAGTTTTGCAGACTCACATATATTGGGACAGTGGTGCTCTCTGAAGCCAAATCCCCAGTGGGCCTCTTTTGTAGTTAGAAGCTTGGTGTGTGCACATACAGCGGTCCCAGTAGAAGTGTACATCCAGCACTGATTCGTGGGCCTGTGGCCAGTTTTGCAGACTCAAATATATTGGCACAGCAGTGCTCTCTGAAGCCAAATCCCCAGTGGGCCTCTTTTGTAGTTTCAAGCTTGGTGCATGCACAATACATACAGCGGTCTGTGGGCAGTTTTGTAGACTCACATATATTGCGACAGCAGTGTTCTCTGAAGCCAAATCCCCAGTGGGCCTCTTTTGTAGTTACAAGCTTGGTGTGTGCACATACAGCGGTCCCAGTAGATGTGTACATCCAGGCACTACCTCAATGGCCTGTGGGCAGTTTTTCGACTCACATTTATTGCTACAGCGGTGCTCTCTGAAGCCATATCCCCAGTAGGCCTCTTTTGTAGTTACACATTTGGTGCGTACACAAGCCCATACAGCGGATTATGGGCAGTTTTGCAGACTCACATATATTGGCACAGCAGTGTTCTCTGAAGTCCAATCCCCAGTGGACCTCTTTTGTAGTTACAAGTTTGGTGCATGCACAATACATACAGTGGTCTGTGGGCAGTTTTGCAAACTCACATATATTGGGACAGCGGTGCTCTCTGAAGCCAAATCCCCAGTGGGCCTCTTTTGGAAATAATTATTTTAATTGAAATCCCTAGTAGGCAGTGACATTAAATCCAAAATGTCAGGGAAAGATAGATGTGGTCAAGTGATTGGGACTGGCAGAGGAGGCACTTCAAAAGACAGTGCCAGTCCTGCATTAAAGTTAAAAAGGGACCTGTTCCAATCTAAAATCTCTGGAGGGCAGGAAGTTCCATCTGGATAAAAATGAAATTTAATGATGATGCATTGCCACCACCTGTTTCTGACCCTGTAGATTTGGAGGAGATGGAAGGGGACCCTGATTCATGCAAGACAAAATGGCGACACCCAAAAGCAGCAGTGCGAGAGCAGACTCGACTTAGCATTGTAAATGTAGTGCAGGCACTGTTTGCTTCTGATTCCGATGAGGACTCATCTTGTGTGGGATTCTCATCATCAGAAATGGAAGAAGTAATAGCTGAAAAAGGTTTAGGAGGATTAGTTAGTCCTGTCTTAGCCTCCACTTCAGTGCTGCAGGGGAGAGACGAAACTGATGAGGAGGAGGAGGAAGAGCAGTCAGCATAGGCACAGAGTGTGACTGATGCCCCTTGCATTGCTTTTCACGGTGCACCCACTTCTTCAGCTCCAGTGCCAGCATCCACCTCGAAGGCTGTAGAGAAAGGATCACAAAAGAAATCTGCTATCTGGAGCCAGTTTAAAGTGATGGAGGACATGTGTTTTGCTCAATGTAATTACTGTTCCAGGGCTATTAACAGAAGTAAGCAAATAGGACATCTAACTAATTTTATCATGATGCATCATATGCAGAGGCAACATCCAACAGTACTGCCATCTGGGGATGGTGACAGTACCAGTCAGCGCACCCCTTTTTCCAGGCAGCGTAAAGTGGTTGAAAAGAAGCAGAGTCACCCTAGGCCCTCATCCCCTTCTAGCAGTCAGGTGGCAGGCTAGCAGCCCCTTGCCATGTGGCAGAAGCGACAACCCACCATGGAGGAAATGGGGTGGTGTTTGGTAATGCTATCCCAGGGTAGGAGGCAGACAGCCTCAAAGGTTTTAACCAGGAGCATCGGGGAAATGATTTCCCTTGATGAACATCCCTTTCAGATAGTGGAGAATGTGGGTTTCAAGCATTTGCTGAAGGTCTGAGTTTCTAATTACAAAGTCCCCTCCTGAACCACATTTAGCAGAAAGGTCAACCCAAGTCTGTATAACCAGTGTTGCAGTAGCATCCAAGCACTGCTAGCTAAGGTACAGGGGAGTGTGCATTTCAACTGCGATATCTGGACTGCACTGAATGCTGCACACTCTTACCTTTCCCTGACAGCACACTGGTGGGACCTGGCTGAGGCAGGGGCAGGCAGCAGCTCTATTAGTGAACAAGTATCAGGGTGGAGGTGGGCTTTTCTGCATACCCACCTGACGGACAAGACCCATACCTCAGCCAATATTCTAGTATGCATCAGACAGATGCTGGCGGGCTGGCAGCTACACCAGTGAGACAGGAATCTACAGGTAGGGGTCTTTGTCACAGACAATGGTGCAAACATGGTAAAGGCAATATGAGACGAGCCCTTTCAGAACATCCCATGTTTTGCAACATTTGGAATGTAAGAACATAAAAAGCTGACTTCAGATGTTTGGAGCTTGCATATTTCATATGCTCAATAGTTGTCATGACCTTCATAATACGGGCCATTTTCCGTAGATGTTTCTTAGGTGCCACATTAATGTATCTAGTACTATAGAAAACTGGTGGTAGTTGCACTCTAGTTCATCCTCTGTGTCCCCATAATTTACAGAGGCACTGTGTAAACTACAAAGTCAACATAGGTTGATACTGTAGATTTGGACTTGAGTAGCAGTTTTCTTATTTCTGAGAGCTCTTCATGTTCCATTGTCATCAGCTGAAGTGCATAAGTACAGTTAATAGCTTCTGGGTATTTACAAGGGCTTGACCTCAAATGCTATGCCTTTCCATCCAGTCCTTACATCCCTACAAGGGTTTGACCTCTAACGCTGTGCCTGTCCATCCAGGATTTACATCCCTACAAGGGTTTGACCTCTAACGCTGTGCCTGTCCATCCAGGATTTACATCCCTACAAGGGCTTGACGTCTAATGCTGTGCCTGTCCGCCAGGCCTTATGTCCCTACAAGGGCTTGTCTTTTAATGCTGTGTCTGTCCGCCCAGGCCTTATGTCCCTACAAAGGTTTGACCTCTAATGCTATGCCTGTCCGTCCAGGCCTTACATCCCTAAAAGGGTTTGACCTCTAACGCTGTGCCTGTCCATCCAGGATTTACATCCCTACAAGGGCTTGACCTCTAATGCTGTGCCTGTCCACCAGGCCTTATGTCCCTACAAGGGCTTGTCTTTTAATGCTGTGCCTGTCCATCCAGGCCTTATGTCCCTACAAAAGTTTGACCTCTAATGCTGTGCCTGTCCATCCACTGTCCAGGCGTTATGTCCCTACAAGGGCCTGACCTTAAACACTGTGCCTGTTTTTCCAGCTTGGAGCTTGGATATTTAATATGCTCAATAGTTTTCATAATCTTCATAATATGGGCCATTTTCCCTACATGTTTCTTATGTGCCAACATTAATGTTTCTAGTGCTATAGAAAACTGGTGGTAGTTGTACTTTAATTCATCCTCTGTGTTCCCATAGTCTACAGAGGCACTGTGTAAACTACAAAGTCAACATAGGTTGATATTGTAGATTTGGACTTGATTAGCAGTTTTCTTATTTCTGAGAGCTCTTCAAGTACCTTTGTCATCAGCTGAAGTGCATAAGTACAGTTAATAGCTTCTGGGTAGTCACTAGATGCCAACGGAACCACTACACTCTAGGGGCCAACCCATTTCAGGGAGCCCTTTCCTGCGCAAATGAAAGGGAACTCTCCCCGGGTGTAGCCAGCCTATCTGTTGAACCAGATCCACTGTTCAAATGGAAACCTCCTCCATGTCGAATCGCCATGCTTTGAAGGCTCGTGCTCCACTCTAGGGCCCAGCCCTTTTCAGGGAGCCCTTTCCTGCGCAAAGGAAAGGGAACTCTCCCCGGGTGTAGCCAGCCTATCTGTTGAACCAGATCCGCTGTTCACATGGAAACCTCCTCCACGTCGACTCGCCACGCTTTGAAAGCTCGTTCTTAACTCTAGGGGTCAACAACCCATTCTAGGGAGCCCTTTCCTGTACAAAGGAAAGGGAACTCTCCCCTGGTGTAGCCAGCCTATGTCTTAACGCCCGCTGACCCATGTTGAACCGCTGTTCACATGGAAACCTCCGACACGTTGACTTGCCACGCTTGAAGACTCATGCGCCACTCTAGGGGCCAACCCATTTCAGGGAGCCCTTTCCTGCACAAAGGAAAGGGATCTCTCCCCGGGACCAGCCTGTCTTGCCCCTATCAAAACCACAGGGACCAGACTATCTCCGCTCTGCCAGCCTGTCTTGCCCCAATCAACTTGCTGACACTCTGCCTTGCTGCCATACACCAGACGACTCACTCTACTCCTTGTGGTGTTCTTGCCACTATCATGGTTCCTCAGTGTGTTGGTCCTAATCTTTCTGCTGCTTAGTCCCTTTATTTGTGCCTTGTGGTTTTTTTGACACTCTTTTTGCTTGCTATGTTCCCCCTTCATTGTGCTGTAGGATGTTGATGCCACTTTTCTTGCCACTTTGCCTGTCGTGCTGCCTTTGAGGGTTCATGCAACTGTTATCAGTGCTCTTTTGAAGCTGTGGTGTGTTTTTGACACTCTGGCTGCTGCTTTGCACCTCTGTTAAAGCACTCTTGCACTCCTGGTACCCCTTTGCCCTTTTCAGTGCCTTAGGCTATTCAAGCTACTTTGGTGCATGCTCCCTAGAAGTTTCATCATAATTGATAAGAAAACCACAAATCTGCAGCCAAAATAGGCTGCAAATACTTCCCCTATTGACTTTAATGGGAAAACGGACAACGAATAAATCTAATCAACAAATTGGTTTTCCCCCCTATGAAACTAATGCATCAAATTTGGGTCCCAGCGAAACCAAAACTGAATCAAAACTAATTTTTTTCCTTCTGCACATCCCTAGAATCCAACAGTTGTGAGCCAGAAGACTAAGTAAGCAGTGGTGCTGTTGAGGTCATCTGATTTCTAGGCCTATAAAAAATAGGGATATGCATCATTTTTATAACGAATTAAAATATCGTACGATATTTCATAATTCATCATGTATCAGGGTTCCCCGAAAATGATAGAAAAACCCCACAAAATTTTGTGTGGTTTTCTTATCATTTTTGGGAGGGGGGAAGGGCACACAGAAAAAAACCCCACCAAACCCACCCCAACCCTTCAGATCTAATTATTTACTATCCCCCACCCTCCCAAGCCCCCCAGAACTTGCCTAAAGTCCGTGTTGGTCCAGCAGGGGTCCCAGTAGCGATATCTTCCTATGGGGACATCGGCTGCCACAAGTCAAAATGGCGCCCATGGCCCTTTGCACTTACCATGTGAGAGGGGCTATTGGTGTTATTGGCCAGCCCCTGTCACATGGTAGGAGCAATGGATGGCCTGCACCATTTTTTAAGATGGCGCCGGCCATCCATTGCTCCTACCATGTGACAGGGACGAGCCTCACATCCCCCTGTGACAGGGGATGCGAGGCGGCATGTGCAAGTTACGCCGGGGGGTGGGTTAGGTAGGGGAAGGGAGGGGAAGGTGGGGGGATGCGGAAGGAAAGTTCCCTCCGAGGCCGCTTCGATTTCGGAGCAGCCTCGGAGGGAATGGAGGCAGGCTGCGTGGCTCGGCGCGCGCAGGCTGCCGATTTTGCGCAGCCTTGAGCACCAACCCCGGATTTTTTTCGCGCCAGTTGCGCGTACTTTTTAAAGATCTACCTCAGAGTGAGGAAGAAAAGCTTAGTAAATCATGACCACAATCTTTCAATTATTTCTTCCAGATACATTTTGAAATGGAAGTTTCTGCTATGAGTGACTTAACATCTCCTACAATGTTCATAAAAAAAGGAGATCACATGCAGATCCATGAGCATGTGTATCAAAGACAAATCCATTTAACTAGACCAAGGTGGTAGGAAATTAGCATCCCCATTCCTTTTTTTTTTTTTTTTTTTAATGTAGACTGTCGTTTTTGCCTTTTATTATCCCATGATGTATCTCAGCTGTAAATTGAATGAAATAGACAGGGAACCTTTAAATTAGGAATGTGCTTCGTTTTCGGCCCGCCGCAGGAAATATTGTATTCCTGCGGTTCGGGCCTTTGTGAATTGGGAGGGAACCCAAATTTCAGTTAGTGCGCAGTAACTCCCGTTAGTGTGCACTAACATTTTAACGTTAGCACGTAATGACTCCTGTTAGTGCACACTAACCCAAAACCAAATATTTTCTGAAATTTCAGAAAAAATATGTTCAGGTTTCGGGGTCCCCGAACCAGGATGAATTAGGCAAGTAGGGATGTGCTTGATGATAGCACATCCCTACTTTAAATACCCCTGCTGAGCTGGTAATACAAAGCTTTGTAATGATTCCCTTTCCTGATGGTTTCACTCATTGCTTGTCTGAACGTCCAAGATGGCAGCAGTTTTTAAAACTCTCCTATTCTATACTTCAGCTTGTTCTCCAGAACCTGAAAGTGAAAACTTAGCATTTATCATAGAAAGTGGTTTACTAAGTCCCATTGAGTGTATTCTTGTTTAATATAGTCTCCATTGTTGCTAATTCTATGATGAAATTGTGAGCTAACATTTGTATATAAGGACATATAGATTTTTTTGAAATAAGAATGCTTTAATAATGTAATGCTATATGTGCCGTCCACAGCAGTCCGGCGGCATGGCCCCCTTACCTTTCCACAAGGACTCCAGCCTCTTGTTTATCCTCGCTGGTGGTGGTGGGCTGCCAGCTCCGTCCTCAGGCCTCCCCTGGTGCCTCCGTCCCTGCCACAGTCTCCGGCGTTCTCGGTCTTGATGCCACTGCTCTTCGGGCCTCTCTGTGTGGCCCGCAGAGAGACACCACCACTCGCTCCGTGCCCCTCCCTAGGCGTGCGCATCGTTGATCCTTATGTAGGGACAGCGGTGGGAACCTAACCGCTGCCCCGGATGATGACGCCAAACTGTTCACAGTATTTAAGCTCAAGCTCCACGCCATAGTGTTGCCTTTGCAACAGGTCTCCTCGTTGGTCGAGTACTCGTTGCTACTAAGAGATTTGTCTCTTTCCTGTTTCTTGTTGTTCCTGGTTCCTGTTTCCTTGTTCTTGTCCTGCTTATACTTCGGATTGACTACTCGGACTTTGACTTTGCTTTGCCTGACTATGCTACAGCCTATCTCCAGACCCAGATCTCTGCTTCGCCTGACTATACTATAGCCTATCTCCAGACCCAGACCTCTGCTTCACCTGACTATGCTCCAGCCTACCCAGACCTCTGCCTCGCCTGACTACGCTTCAGCCTATCTCCAGACCAGGATTTCTGCTTCACCTGACTACACTCCAGCCTATCTCTAGCCCCAGACCTCTTCTTGTCCGATTAGGTATTACCTATCTCTAGACCCTGACATTCGTTCCGTCCGACCACGCTTTTGACTACCTCTGTGATCAGACTTCAGCTTTGCCTAACTACGCTCTTGACTATCTCCGTGATCAGACCTCAGCCTTGCTTGCCACTGCCTCTAGATTACCGCCAGCTATCACCCAAGCCTATCCTTGGATGCCTCTTCTGTCTACTCCTTGGATGTGGATTCATCAGGCTTCAGCCTACCTTTGCTCTAGTGCCCTCTATCTGCCTTCGTTCCATTGGTGCCCGAGTTTCCAGGACATTATCCAGTCCCGAGTAGAACTGTACCATCTCTTGCCTGCTGTCTCTGGGCTGAACCAACTTCTCTTGTCACTATATATTGAGGCCCACCTATGTCCTGCTGGCCCCGGCACCCAAAGGCTCAACCCGCGGGGAACGAGGGCTGGTATAGGTGAAGCTCCAGCGGCATGTGTCTATCAGCCCACTCCACCTGCCGACAATGGGGACCCGTAGGTCCTTACCTATGGGTTGCGTCAACCCTACCTCGGCCCAAGGGTCCACCTCCAACGCAACAGGTAATATATGTTAGTATATATAGCTAACCAATATTTTATAACATATTTTCTAGACCAGTTATGGACCTGCGCAAATCTTTCTAAGTGCAAGGTAGTGATCATGGCAGCCTCCCTTTGAACTACTATGAAACAACAAAGCAATAGCTAAAGCCAGAAGAATGTCCGGTGTTGCAACCTTCCCTTCCCAATGGCTTCACTCCACCTACCTTTCTTTCTTTGCACCTCCTCTCGCTATGGATGGACACCTGGCTGCCACGGCATCTGCCTGCCGTCCTCTCAGGCATCCCCGGACCGGCTTGGGCGCTGCCTCCTGCTATGCTCCGCTGGTACCTTAGGGCGCACGTGCCGCGCGGCCCTCACTCTTATTTCCTACTTGGCGCGAACTTCAGGGGCGTCTCCCTGTGATGACGTCATGCTGCCTGGATATTTAAAGCCTACGATGTTTGGTAGCCTTTGAGTTAGCAAGGGGTAATCTTACGGATGGGATTCGCTCTCCGTACCCAGCTACTCTGCCTCTCCAATTTCCATTGGACTCTTAATGCTAACGGGGTACCCGCTCCTTGGGGGCCTCACTTGCTTTTCATGTCGCTATCAGGAAACCAGTACTCGCTTCTCAAGGGCCCATGTTCCCTGACTCGCTGCCTGCTCCTACCTTCTCTTCTGCCTGGAAGGATTCGCTATCTTCAGCACCAGTGAGTACTTCCATCTTCACCTAAGAGCTGTTCCCTGGAACCAGGTACTCACTCCTCGAGTGCCTGCCTCCATTCCAGCCCTAGTGCCATCTCCTACGTGGAACCGCTGTGTGAGTACATAACCTTCAAGCCTCTCAGCTCTCAGGGATCAGGTACTCGCTCCTCGAGGGCCTTCTCTCCCTATCCTGGGGTTCTCCATACTGGGGCTTTGTGCATATTCCACTGTACTCATTATTCTCAGTTCTTTCCACTACAGCACTGCTACCGGAAGAGTCGCTGTTCCAGTGCCTGAGGGACACTAGCCCAGCTGGGCTACTTCTACTGCTCACTACTGCCACCTCTGGTGGCTTCATCACATTGTCTAATAAAAGATCAATCTCTGGGTTTGTATGTCCTCAGCTGAGCCTGACCTGTGGCCCCTCACGGGACTTCCCCCTGTGGGCGTGGTCAGCTGCCACAGTGTCCAAGGGTCTACCGAAACCTCACTAATTATAACAGTCCAGCTACATAAAGAGAGGAATAACCAGTAAGAAAAAGGAGGTGATAATTCTCTTGTATATGTCCTTGGTGAGGCCTCACCTGGAATACTGTGTTCAGGTCTGGAGACTATATCTCAAAAGGGACAGAGACAGGATGGAGGAGGTCCAGAGAAGAGCAACCAAAATGGTTGGGGGTCTCCATCAAATAACTTATGAGGAGAAGTTCAAGCACCTAAATATGTATACCCTAGTGGAGAGGAGGTGCAGGGAAGATATGACACAGACTTTCAGATACATGAAAGGTTGTAATGATGCACAATCAACATTTCTGTTGGAAAGAATTCAGTAGAACTAAGGGTCATGAAATGAAACTCCAGGAAGGATGACTCAGAACCAACCTCAGGAAACATTTCCTCACAGAGTGGATGATGGATGCCTGGAATGCCCTTCTGGAGGAGGTGGTGAGGATTTCAAAGTTGCATGGGATAAACGCTGTCATTCCTAAAGGCTAGAGGATTGAACTGAAGAAAAGATTGCATGCGAGTAACTTGCTAGTGTGGCGGTTGCTACCCTTAAACAAAAAGCCTTCATACTGTTGATGCAACCCCATCATTGTTCACTGCTTCAATACAAAGGGGAAAAGAGAAAAAGGGGAATAAGATTCAGACAGCAACCAACAAGGACATTGAATTTTACGGTTTGGGAAACAAATAAGCATAGGTGCTTGAACTTCTCCTCATAAGTTATTTGATGGAGACCCCCCACAATTTTGGTGTGCTACCCGGCAGCACAAATGTACGCCCGATTTTATAGCATGCGTGCACAGCTGCGTGCTTGTTATAAAATCAAGAGTCGGTGCTAATGTGCAACCCCTTGCGCGCGCCAAGCCCTCGGAAAGACCAGCTGGCTTTCCCTGTTCCCTCCGAGGACGACTGCCGGCGCATGATTCCCCGGCCCAGTGGCCATGGAGAGGCCTCTGGCCATGCCCCCAGACAGGCCCGACATGCCCCCGGACCGCCCTGCCACGCCCCCGAACTGTTTTTAAAATCTGCCCCATAATGTATAAAAATCTGACTGAAGATGGTTTATGACATTTTTCCAAGATTCACAGATGCTGGAAGTCACTGTCAGATTGATACAGTAAAGTGCAACCGCGGTTACCCTGCTCCTAACTCGCCTTCTACTCACTTTCCGGCCGCGTTAGCCCTTCCCGCGATACACTATCCCCTTTAACTCATCCCTACCACCTCTTAAAATCCCCGGGTGACCCCTTCCGCCTGCGGCATGTATATTAAATGTAAACGAGCGAATTAGCTATTCCCTCCCATACAGTAACGCGCGCCCCGACTATCGCTTTTTTACCCTGCCGTTTTGCCACGCGTTTACCCTGCTAACTTACCGCCTACCCTTACCTCAGCGTTAGAGGCAGGGGTAAGGGTAGACGGCAAACTTTCCCCCAGCCCCCGCTCACCTGCCCTGGCTGCGTCCGGTCTCCGGTGCAGCCCCAGTCCTGTCCCCTCCTCCCAAAGCAAAAAAAACGAAAAAAAAGTAGCAAGAGAGCGAGGGGAGAGACGGGCAATCCTACGCTCGGGCCTGCAGTCCCTTGTTCTCTCCTCCCGAAGCAGGGCGCGAAAAGCAGCCTTGCTCCGGGAGGAGGGGGGGGCAGTTTAAAGTGACGAAGCGACTTACTTTTGCAGCCCCCCCCCCCTCCAGACATCAGCGACGACGACCGGGCAATCCTAGGCTCGGGCCTGCTAGTCCATTCTCCTCTCCTCCCGAAGCAGGGCGCGAAAAGCAGCCTTGCTCCGTGAGGAGGGGGGGGGCAGTTTAAAGTGACGAAGTGACTTACTTTTGCAGCCCCCCCCTCCGGACATCGGCGACGACCGCGACTCCTGCCTCCAGTCTCCAGCTGTCAGACAGACGCATCGCACGTGGGAAAGCGGCCCCTATGCGTGCAATTGGCTGCTCAAGATGTGACGTCACATGCTGTGACACCAAACGTCGTGACGTCACGTCTTGAGCAGCCAATTGCACGCATAGGAGCCGCTTTCCCACGTGCGATGCGTCTGTTTGACAGCTGGAGGCTGGAGCCGCGGTCGTCGCCGATGTCTGGAGGGGGGGGCTGCAAAAGTAAGTCGCTTCGTCGCTTTAAACTGCCCCCCCTCCTCCCGGAGCAAGGCTGCTTTTCGCGCCCTGCTTCGGGAGGCGAGGAGAAGGGACTAGCAGGCCCGAGCCTAGGACTACCCGTCTCTCCCCTCGCTCTCTTGCTACTTTTTCGTTTTTTTTTTTTTTTTTTGCTTCGGGAGGACGGGATAGGACTGGGGCTGCACCGGAGACCGGACGTGGCCAGGGCAGGTGAGCGGGGGCTTGGGGAAAGTTTGCCGAGCATCGGAGAACATAACTGTCCACTTCCTGGTACCTGTCATTTCAAATGTCATTTGAAATGACAGATACCAGCGTGGCCGTGAAGCGTTAGGCCCGCGCACCCAGGATACTGTATAGGCGCTCTATACAGTAAAATGGGTTGCGCGGGCCTAACCTTCGCCTAACACTTCGCAGACGCGGCATGCATTTGCATGCAATTTGAAGAGAGTATCGAGCGGTAGATGAAGAGAACTGTGCGTGCGGGGAACAAGGGTGCGCCTGGCACTGCCGCACTCTTTCTAACGCGGCATAACTGTATCGACCTGTGTGTTAGCATTTATGATCAGATAAATTGTATTTGAGCAAGTCACAGAAGAATTATAATGGGAGTGTACAGGCCAAAATATATCCTGTCATGTCATTTGGGGGCACCTTAGGTATTTTTCTAAATTTTTTTGTTTTATTAGGTTTCAGAAATGGTGTTCACTATTCAAAATAGTACACATTATTTTTGTTAATAGTGCACACTACGCCGAATAGTAAGCACTAAAAATAATAATAGGAAGAAAACATTTTTGTGGATTTTTTCCTAGCATTTCCTTTTGAAAATAACTTGAAATGACATAGACAATGTTCTTGATATTGTATGTTAGTTCAAACAAATGCACAATCCTAAATTGTAATATCTTCTGCTGGAAATATTTGTAAGTTACAAATTTCAGTGAATCAATATCTTCAGTCTTATTTAAGAACTATTGAAACACCAGAAACAGAAAATTCTGATTTTTTTTTCTTTAATAAAAGCTCTTGAAGAAAAAATAATGGATTAAAATATGTGTTGATATATCATTTGATGGAAAAGATGGGATATTCTGGGGGCTGTAATATTTTTTGTTCAACTACCACACCCCTGGGATCAAAGTCAAATATTATCAACAAACAGGAGTGTCCATAAAAGACAACTGTATACCTAAAGAACTCTATCTTACATTTACATGGAAAGTATTCCACAGTTATCCTCCTGTGGATCTGACTCTCACTTTCTGTAGTTTTCCTGACTATTGCAGGTGGACATGGGGGTTGCTCCTCAAGACAGGGATTAATGTCAGCTGCAACCTAATACCTGACTATGCTATTATGAAGGATAGAGCAGGCAAGTTCTATCACAGTCATTTTGAAAGGGCAGTACTTAAAGGTAACACCTGCTTTGTCCAAACAAATGAAATTACTTTTTAAGACTCTATAGGTGTCCTCAATGACAGACTAAAGGGCAGATTTTAAAAGCCCTACGCACGTAAATCTAAGAGGCCCGGTGATGCGTGTAAAGCCCCGGGACGCGTGTAAGTCCCGGGGCTTTTCTGAATGGGCGGGCAGGGGGCAGGACGGGGGCGGGGCAGATGGTCTGGGGGTGGAGCGGTCCATGGGCGGGGCGGGAGGCGGGGCCGGGGGATTGCGCGCAGGCACTCAGCCGGCAGTCATAACTTCTAAAACAAAGGTATGGGGGGGGTTTCTTTAGAGATGGGAGTCAGGACAGGGAGGGGAAGGGAGGGGACGGTGTGTGGGGGGGGGGGGAAACGGGGAAAGACAGCTGGTCTCCCCGAGGGCTCGGACCACCAAGGTGCACTAATGTGCACCCCCTTGCACGTGCCGACCCCTGATTTTATAACATGCGCGCGGCTGCATGCACAAATGTAGGCCGCGTGCGTACCTTTTAAAATCTGCCCCTAAGTGAACATGTGCACCTCACTAAACTTCACATAAAAGCTGGAAAGGGCGAGAGCTAGAATGAGTGTCATTACTATGGATAGAGCAAGGGCCTGACTGGATCCCTGCCGGTCATGCAGTGTTGTCCTTCCACTCTCATGGACAGGTATTCCATCCATATGCATGACTGTCAGTGAGTATATAGAAAGTAGTTTAAAATAGAGCAGTACTACTTACCCAGCAGTCATCTTGGCATTCATGCCTTCCTCAAACTGTTGGAAAAGAGTTCATTGATATGGGATATATCAGTCATGGCAGGATTTCAGGTGCCTCAGCACTATATTCAGAACGTTCATGTGTGTATCACATATCAGCTGCACATTCAGGAAAGTACTGAAGTTGTGAAAGGCTGTTTCTATTCAATAATGTTCCATTATCATGAATGGGTGTTATCCATTGCACCCTTCACATTAGGTAAACTAATAATGGCATAGAAATATCTGTTGGTGCCCTGTCATTATTGCATCTGGTTAAGAAATTAGATATAATTCCTAACCCATTTTGCTCATGACTGAAACACCTAGAGAAGGGAAACAACTCCATTCCATCAAGCAGAGACACAGCGTTTCAGGTATGGCATGAGATCTGCCTGCTTTACTTCTGCAAATGTAGTTAAATTATTGGCATTAAAATGGCAGCATTGATTGTTGATTTGAATGTGGATGAGTACATACAGCATTATGCTATAATGATTATATTTGCATACAATTTTAATCTACAATTTTCATTAACATAGGCATTGCTGTTAGTCTAAAGCCAGCTTTGTTAACAGTAGCACAGCATTTAACACTTATAACATACATTAGGGACCTTTGTACATGAAATTATGCATTATGCCTAATATCTGCTAGTATATAGGTCCCACAATGTATACAAGTTTAAAAGGCCACCCATCCTTCTGTATTATGACTGTTCATCACATTTTAGGCTACAAGGATGCATATTATATGTACATGTGAAGCTGACCTACTGCCTTGCAACCCCAAACTCCCTGCTCCAGTACTCTCCTCTGTCAAAGTACGTTTTTATTACAGTATCTACAATTTCTCATGGTCAGTTTTTACCTTTTCTTCACTTTCTTGCCTTTTCTTAGTCTCTCTATCTTTCTCTCTCTCTCTCTCTCTCTCTCTCTGTCCACATTTATTCCAGCAAAGGGCTGCTTTACTCAACCTTCCCCACTCGGAGCTGTTCTAATACATCTTGGATATGCCTGAAACTACAGGGAGACTAAAATACTGCAAAATTACCCAGTCAAGATCATATTTTTTATACTGCAGGATAAACCAGAATTTAAAATGAACTGATTCTGTAATGTAATTCATATATTAAATTTCTGCAAGCTACTCTGATCCTCATCAATTTTTAGTCGTGCACACAAAAGGCCCCAGGATTGAAGTGGGTTTGGGTTATTATTTTTTAAATCACTCCTATTGCTATGTAGAATTCATGCTTCCAAAGGATATAACATATTTGAGTTTTGATAAAAGGAAATCTCCGACTATTTTCTCAAAGCATGGTATGATAACTTGCCCCTAATCCTGCCACCTCCCTTTAATGGTTTTGAAATATTAATTCAAAAAATTGATCCATTATACCATATCCCCATAAGAAGAACAAACTCTTGAATTGTTATTTTTATGTATAAAACCCAATGCAGAAAAAAAAAAGGAAAAACCTGATGTGTGCTGTTCAGCAATGTGTTCTATCATGAAAGCATGAGAGCTCAGCTATTGGTGTAACTCAGTTCCAGTTGGGTCCTATGTTTTTAAGCTGGGTAAATTTTGGAAAAATGAGGAAATAAGCCTTACAATAACATTTCATATGAGCCAGAAAAAACATTCTGATTTTACTAAGTTAAATTTCAGGTAATGTCATATACAAACAAGGCTATATATGATTGGGCTTCTTATTTGATTTGAACCAGCAAGAGTCTCTTTCATTATTACATGATCTGACAAATTGGGTTCTTTGATCCTAGTCATGAGTTGGGCACTAAACATGGCAAATGACAAATGTAGGGAAGGGTATAGTCAAATCCTCTGACCAGTCTGGCATTTACTCAAGCACCTGAAAGGAAATTATTCAACTACAAAGGAATTAGCATGTGAATAGTGGTTCTACACAATTTCTGTTTATGCTGCCATGCATTTTTATCAAGACTGCAAACATAAACTAGCGTGAGAAAGCAGGTGTTTTTTTTTCTCCTATCGTTTGAACATTGGTCTTTCCCATCAATGTGCTAACACCCAAAGAATAGAAAAACTTTTCAGTGGGATCCAAATTTTTCACCCAAGCTTAGATGAAAAGTTTTGGGTTGTGGACCTAAAATGCATTGCATGACAAAACATTTCAATAAGAGGTAAAAAGAAAAAGCAGAAAAACCTAATACATTGATGAGATCTCTAGCTGTGAATGAAAAGGAAGAGGTTTTGTAGGCAGGATTCATTTGTTTTGCTTTACTCTGATTCCACCTGCCACGGGAAGGCCTTTAATCACTAACCACAAGACAATATATATAAAAAAAATGTCAGTAAAAAAAAAGGTTTGAAATGGAATATTCAGGATATGTCAACAGGCCTAAGTTATGAGATCAGTATTCAGTGAGTTTGTTGTGCTCGAACCCTAAGGTTTCAATTTCCCACCTCTCGCAGCAGACACATTTATTTTGGGAAATTTTAATATCACTGCTCTTCGCTTAGGGTGCTTCGCAGTTAAGATTGTAAATGTGATAAATACATCAGTTTTATCCAGGTAGGTTACTGCCTGGCTAAAACATAGCTGGATAAAATAATAAGCATTCTGGGATGAGTCTTAAATTTAGATGGATGAGACTGATATTCAGTGCTACCTGGTTTACTTTAGCCATGTAAACATGGTCAGACCATAGAAGAGTCCTAAAGTTAACTGGGTAAAGTTGTCTAGCAAATGTTTGCTGGATATACATTCAGTAGGAGATTTACTTGGTTGAGTCCTGCCAATTATCCTCGCTAAAGTTAGCCAGGTAAGTTTACCCATCTAAGTTGTTATTGCCATCACTGTGAAAATTTGACCTTTATAAGTTTTAAATTGTTTTATTAAATTTACAAAGCAATAACCCTGAGGCCTTGAGAGGTAGAACACAGAAACAGAGAATATAAAGGCATATAAAAACCACACTGCTCTTCCAGTTTGCCTGGCCACAGCTCCAGCTCAGCTTTATAGTCAATATCTCTCCCTACCATCACTTCCACAGAGAAACTGTTCCACGTGTCCATTACCCATTTCCAGAGCCAATTTTCCATTGAAAGTGGCCCAACGTTTAGGTATTTATTCCTTAGAGATATCTATCATATCTTCCATTTCTGTCCTTTCCTCCAGGGTACATATGTTTAGATGTTTAAGTTTGTCCCCGTATGCTTTTTTATGAAAATCCTTGCCCATTGTAATAGCAGCTCTCTGGACTGACCTTATTTGGTTTATATCTTTTTGAGGGTGTGAGCTCCAGAATTGTACATAGTATGCCAAACGAGGCCTCTCCAAAGCCTTACAGTCAGTATGATCTCCCCTTTGCTGTTGGCTATTCCTAATGTACCTAAGCATCCTTCTAGCCTTTGTCTTTACTTTTAGGGATTTATGTTCCTTTGAAATGAATGGGAAATCTGAAACAAAACAGGGCACTTTCATTTTGTTTTGTAAAAAAAAAAAAAGGTAAAGTGTCACTGAAAATAGTGAAAATGGATCCAAGCTGGGAAGGAACAAGAAGGGAGCAGGATCTATCAAGGTGAAGCTTTTTTTGAATTTTTTTTTTTTTTTAACAGCCTACCCCAGTTGGCATCTGCATGAATTGATATTCAGTTCTTCTTCATTTTTCAACCTGAAACTGAAAAAAAAGGTACAACTTTGAGCAGTCACCATTTTGTATTGAGTCATTTCTCTGCTGGATTTCAAACACAGAGGTTGTGCTTCTGACACTTTCTCAGAGACAAATAAAAAGTTGAAAACATTTTGGAAAATTAAAGAAGGAAAACTTAAAACAAAGTAAGAAGAGACATTGCAATTTTCTGTCTGTTTACTGTTGCTCACAGTTATTGTATCATTGCACAGGCAAGAATATCTCTATATGCATTTGCAGTGCAGAAAAATATATATATTTTTTTTTAGCAGGAGAAAACTATAGGTAGTACTAGGCAAGGAGAAGCTCAAGCTGAAGATCATATGCCACCAGCTTCCATTCTCATTTCTGTTCCTATGGAGCAAGGGCAGGAGAGGGCAGAATCAGTAGAGAGAAGGGTTACAAGGAATGGAATGCCCAAAAGCAGCACAGTGTTCCATACTGATTCCTCCTGAGCATTGTTTAAAGCAAATAGAAGAAAGTACTGAATTGGAAGAAGCATGTGAGGGCTTCTCGTAGAAATTCTAGTAGTTTGTGTGAGTGTGTGTGTGTGGGGGGGGGGGGGGGGAGCTTGATGAGTCTAGTAGTAGTTACTACCATGCTATCTTCTCGTGAGCAATCACAGAAGGCAGAAAGTGATAATTTTAGAGTGAAGAGCATTCCCCATAAAAAGCAGGTAATGGGGACTACAAGAAATACCCCTGGCCTTTTTTCTCCACCCTAGCATCAGAGTCCAACCAATCATAGAGCGAGAGGAAATACCTGAAGACATGTGAGGTATGGATGCACTTTAGGGTTGTGACTAGTGTTTTATAGAATGCATTTGCTGTTGTAAGGCCACCAGAAGAGGACAGATACTAGGCCATATTCCATGCAGAGGCAAGCAGCATGATTTTAAAAAAGAACACCCATTAGTGGTGGTATCAGGAGAGTCCACTAATACCAGCCTGAGTTCCTCTCTTACATTCTAAACAGCAGAAGCAGCAGGAAAGCTAGAGAAAAGGGAAGTCTGTCTTCAAAGTAGATCTTCCAGCTCCTTCTTCCAGTGAAGTGATAAGCCATCAATCTCCAAGCCCACATAAGTGTTGTTAAGCTAACAATGAGCAGATGGGGTGTTCTACTATATAATTGTCCCATAGTAGGAGGAAGGCAGCTTCAAAGGTAGTAATATAGGGGTAGATTTTTTTAAAAAATGCACACATGTCCATGTGCGTGCGTTACGCAGCATGTGCACATGGACACGTGATTTTATAAAATGCGTGGGCTGGCAGGCACATGTTATAAAATCCCAGGCAGTGCACGCAAGGGGGATAGAATTTAGCTAATTTGCGTGGCAATGAGATCAGGGATTCCCCAGTTCCCTCCCCATTCACTCCAATTAAGGAGCGGACTGGGAGAGAGCTTCCCTACCACCTACCCTAACCTCCAAATGGCCGCTGTACCAGCCGCCTCCACCATGGCGCTATGGGGGCAATAGTGTGAGGTGTGGCCGCACCACAGTGGGCGAAACCACACCACCACAATGCATCCAGCTGCCCACTATCGCCCTCCTACCCCTTTTCTTTAGCACCTCATCATTCTGCTATAAATATAGCAGAAATATAGTAGAAACAGCAGAAAAGTCAGAAAAAATATAGCAGAATGATGAGTCTAGGGGCAAGAAAGATACTTACATGCTAGCCATTTGGTGTGACCCATGGGTGAAAGGGAGTATTGCCATTTGGGACACTTTGGGCTAGGGTACAGACAAGGGAAGTTCCAGAGGCAAAGGAACAGTGGGGATGCAGCAAAGGAAGGAGTGAGCACCCTACACATTATCTGCAGTATGAGCAGCATCTTATCAGCTACCACTTCCTCACCCACATTTATTTGTCACTCCCGATTGCCACCACAGAATGGGATCTCCTAATACAGGCCATAGCTATAATACTTGGCAGTAGAGTAGATTATCCTCCTTCAGCAAAGGAGACCCAACATAAAGAGCAGTCACATGCACTCTCACAGAGTCCCAATATTTAAAAAGGGTTCCAGGGGTTATCTGGGAAACTATAGACCAGTGAGCCTGACTTCAGTTCAGGGAAAATCACCAAAATCGGACTTGATTACAGATTTACATTGTGGAAATAGAGATAACTGAGTCGATAATCAACCTCAAACTTCTTGCATGAGAGATAATTTCCAGTTCCTTGTTCCTGATGCTAATGCTAGAAGATATAAAAAAATGTGCACCTATGCTAGATGACCACATTTTCAGTTTGGGGTACAAATCTGGTCGCCGCATCTAAAAAAAGATACAATTACGATGAAGAAAGTACAGAGAAGGGTGACCAAAATGATAAAGGGGATGGAACAGCTCCCCTATGAGGAAAGACTAAAGAGTTTAGGACTGTTCAGCTTCGAGAAGAGATGGCTGAGGGGGGATATAATAGATGTGTTTAAAATCATGAGAGGTCTAGAACGGGTAAATGTGAATCGGTTATTTACTCTTTTGGATAATAGAAGGACTAGGGGGCACTCTATAAAGTTAGTATGTGGCACATTTAAAACTAATCGGAGAAAGTTCCTTTTCACTCAATGCACAATTAAACTCTGGATTTGTTGCCAGAGGATGTGGTTAGTGAAGTTAGTGTAGCTGGGTTTAAAAAAGGATTGGATAAGTTCTTGGAGGAGAAGTCCATTACCTGCTATTAATTGTTGACTTAGAAAATAGCTACTGCTATTACTAGCAACAGTAACATGGAACAGTCTTAGCTTTTGGGTACTTTCCAGGTTCTTGTGACCTGGATTAGCCACTGTTGGAAACAGGATGCTGGGCTTGATGGACCCTTGGTCTGACCCAGTATGGCATGTTCTTATGTTCTTAAAGCAGCACCAGGGCTGCCAGATTGGAGTTGGGACTTGGCTACTACGTTCCTGAAGGTCTCATCTATATACCTCTCTGTCTCAGCTCCTCCAGGTCTACCATTCTAGTCTCCAGAAATTGGACTCATTCTCTGAGAGTTGGGAGCTCTTTGCACTGGGTGTACACATACAACCTCTCACCAGTGGGTAAAAAATCATTCATGTAACATTCGATTCAGAAAACTGGAAGACTCTGCTCTTGCTGCTGGATTGCTGCCATCATCTTAATTTTGTTGAGTTTTTAGTTAAGTTTAGGTTGCTAAGGCAGTAGGAATATGTAAATAAGAATCTTTAAATTTATTGGTATATTCACTATTTATCTGGTAGTGGCCTGCAACAGGATAAATAAACTCTTGATAAGGTTGGGGCAATCCTGAGTTGCTTGCTTTTTATAACTCACACACACAGAGAAACTAAAGAATATACCCCAATAGTTTACCTCCCCCCCAAAAAAAATGTAAGTTCTAAAATTTCCCAAAGCAATACTTATGAATCCAGCCACCAGCAAGATGATCCTCTCCTCTCAGTGTTCCCACTAGATTGTAGTTTATTGAGTTCTTCCCCTGCAAAATATCTTGTGTTTCTAAGGCGACTTAGTGCAAAACAATCCCTTTGGTGAGTTACACTTCAGTTAGTTAGTCTGAGTGACTCACTGCTATTCTGTTTAACAAATGTTGATACCTATTAAATTCAATCATACGATTCTAACATTTTGTCAAGGTAACTGACCTTTTTCAACCATTTTACTTAGATATACCTATCTTATAGCTTTCTTTTTTATAAAAAACATACAAACACTAAAGGGCGGATTTTCAAAAGGCCACATGGCTAAAATCCGGCCTTTATGCACATGGCCAGGCCTAGCATGCGCACAGCCTATTTTCAAAAAGACATGGCCAGGCGCATAAAGGCTGGTATATGCATAAGCTTGGGCCGTCCTGAAAGGGCAGGCCGGAGGGTGTTTTTTGGGTGGGGCGGGGTGGGGCTAGAAGCGCCCGGTTCAGTGGTCATTTGCCACTGTGCCAGGGGATTGCGCGCCAGCAGGTTGCCAGCATGCGCAACTTGCTCCTGGTCCTTTGCAGGAGCAATAGGTAAAATAAAAAAAATATGGGTATGAGGTTGCCTGCCTCAACCCTGGTCTCCAATTGAGAAAAGAAAGGAATGTATAGGATATGCTAAAATTTATCTTGGTTAAAATTTAGTTGGTGTCTCCCAAATCTAGGAACTATAATCCCTCCAATTTGATTGATAGATAAATGAAGAGGTTAACAAATTATGTTTCCTGGTAATGTCCTAATCTTGTGATATTGTATGTTAATTATTCATTGTTATTTCAAAATATGCAATAAGGGGTAGATTTTTAAAAAAAGCATGTTTGTGTACTTTTGTTTGCGCACCAGGCGCAAACAAAAGTACGCTGGATTTTATAAGATACGCGCGTAGCCGCACGTATCTTCTAAAATCCTGGATCGGCGTGCGCAAGGCTGCCGATTTTGGGCAGCCGGCGCACGCCGAGCCGCGCAGCCTGTCACCGTTCCCTCCGAGGCCGCTCCGAAATCGGAGCGGCCTCGGAGGGAACTTTCCTTGACCATCGGGGAGGCCAGGAGGCAGGGAGGAGGGAGTATTTATCCATTGGGGGGTTATGGGGAGGGGGGAATTGACCATCAGGGGGCCAGGGGGAGGGAAAGAGGGATTTGACAATCAGAGTGGAGGAGGGGCTTCTTCACCATCAGGGGGGCCAGGGGGGCGGGGGGCTTGACCATTCCTTGAAAGTGGGACCTGCAAAATAAAAAAAACCATGTTTGATTATTCCAGGCATAGATATCCTGTTTGGCTATAAATTCAGAATCCTTAACATAAAATGTGGACACTTTTTCGATCTATTTCAGTTTCTAGCAATGTCATATGGCTAGGCGTATGAATGATTTAGCCCAGAGGTAGCATGCTATATTTTTTTTTAGCTTAACTTTACAATTGATATCACTGCATAAATTTACATTACAGAATACTGGAACAGTTTGTTCTTTGGCATTATGGTATAGTATCATTGTGCAGTGGCGGGAGAGAGAGAGCTTTGTTCCTGTCTTTTAAATCATCCTGCATAACTTACACTGTATACGCAAAAGGAAAAGAAAGAAAGAAAAACAGTTCAGGCTTCTATTGCTGCAATATCTTTCACGTATAAAAAAAAAATAAACAATAAAAAATCACTCAATAGCAACAGTATAGGTGATCAGACACATAACCTGGTTCTCAAAATCAGAGTATCTATCATATGTCTCTGACATATTTTGAGTTACCACCTAGAGTTCAGTAAATCTCTTTTAATATCTTACATGTGTGGACAGAATATTAAACAATATGTAGTCAAGGCTGCTAGGAGGGATATAGATTCAATGCAAACACAGCTATCTGGGCATAGTGCTTGTGGCAATTGTTAATGACATGTGTGCGACTACCATTCAGGGAATACAATGGCAACCCCAGGTTTCCATCCATACTATGAAATGTTGATTCAATACTGATTGCAATACACACAATATCATCTATGCATTGATATGCCCTTGTAAGAATCTTTATGTAGGATGTACTACACAACCCATTAGAAAGCATCTCATTGAACATCAGAGTCACTTGAATATCTGCGATGAACATGCTTCTATTGTTGCTCATTGTGGGGTAGATTTTAAAGCAATGCGCGTTCGCGTACTTTTGTTGGTGCACCAGTCGCAAACAAAAGTACGCTGGATTTTAGTAGATCAGCGCGCGCAAGGCTGCCGATTTTGGGCAGCCGGCGCGTGCCGAGCCGCGTAGCCTGCCTCCGTTCCCTCCGAGGCCGCTCCGAAATCTCTTTCGCCCTCCCCTCACCTTCCCCTCCCTTCCTCTACCTAACCCACCCCCCCGGCCCTATCTAAACGGATTTACGCCTCCCAGAGGGAGGCGTAAATCCACGTGTGCCAGCGGGCCGCTGGCGCGCCGAAACGCAACCCGGGGGCGGTTCCGGAGGGCACGGGCCGAAACCACGCCCCCGGGCCTGCCCCAAAACGCTGCGTCCCGCCCCCAAAACGCCGCGTCGATCGGCCCCGCCCCCCGACACAAAACCCCGGGACTTACGCGAGTCCCAGGGCTCTGTGCGCGCCGGCAGGCCTATGGAAAATAGGCGCGCCGGCGTGCAAGGCCCTGCTCGCGTAAATCCGGGCGGATTTATGCGAGCAGGGCTTTTAAAATCCGCCCCTATATTAGTGTGGGTCATATTTTTCAAAGATCTGTTGAACTATTTTGGAGCACGTCCTCTTTACTCCATGGCGAGGCAGTATAAAATCTTTATTGAACAGATGTGAATATTATTCGGAATTCACTTTAAAATCTTCTACAGCACCTAGGGGTTTGAATAATAGACTAGACTGGCACACTGTTTAATACCTTATTTTGGCCTTTTTTTACTCGGATCTAATGACCTGCTCTTTTCCTGCAGATAGTCTGTTTAAAAATAGCAGCAAGTAGCCATGTTTTTGGTTACTGCAAGGCAGCCAACCTCGCAAGACGAGTCTTCAAAGATTTATCAGTTGACGTGTGTTTAGGTTAACATTCAAACTGTTGTACTGCTACAATATGTTCTTGATCTGGATGAGTCATTTTCTGTGAACTTTGATGCTGACTTTATTCCTTTTATGAATTGTGTATTTGGTGCTTCACTAATTTTAAGATGCCTTTTCCATTAGGTGCTTGAATCATATTGCCCTCTATTATGAGCTTTGATACATGAACATCATGTTTCATCATCCCTGAGGAAGCATTTCCAATTCGAAACAGTGCAGTGTTGGGTTTTGCTGCTTTCATCCATGTTCAAGGACATTTAATAATTAATAACAATAGTTTAGACAACATCCTAAAAGATATGGAGAGTTCTACAAACGTGAAAGATAAGTACTTGATTTTCAGCTCAATCAATATTTTGTAGCTGGAGGACTTTTAAATTGTAAAAACAAAATATGCTTAAAAAATGTATTATTAATGATATATTGCCTTACTAGCACCAATGTTTTTTTGACCAGTGGTTCCATTCCCCAGGTACATACACAGGAGTAAGACACAAGATCCATTTGTGCAATCCCAGTACCACATATGATGGGCATTATACATTTTGATATATATATTTCTGAATATGTGTCTGAGCACCTACACTATTGCTATTGAGTGAATCTTTTATAGATGATATTATGTTTTTCACTCTATGGGTTCCTTATATATTAGGCCAAAGAAAGAAAAAACTCCAAAAGAAATAATCTTGTCTACTTATAATCTAAATTAATGTTCAGTATGAGCTTATCTATAATCTTATTTTGAACCTTAAATAGTTCTTATAATCACGTATCAGCAAGTCAGTCATCATGTCCTTCATGATCGGACCGCCCGGACCACTACATCACATGCATGTAGATGAATTAAATGTTTGAATTTCTCTTTGCAAATAAAACTTGTGTCATATAGAAGGAATTCTGAGCTCGATATTACTTATGTCATGTTGAAGGAATTCTAGGCTCAACAACGGCCGGTGTTTCTCTTCTTGGAGATCGTGATGATCCAAGTTGGGAAGAGAAATGTGTCAGTTTCTTAAAGAGTTTATTTACATGATTGTGTTTGCTCCTGAGGAAGCTCCTCCATGAAACACCGGCCGTTGTTGAGCCTAGAATTCCTTCAACATGACATAAATAATATCAAGCTCAGAATTCCTTTAATATGGCACAAGTTTTATTTGCAAAGAAAAATTGAAAAATGTAATTCATCTATACGCATGTGATGTAGTGGTCCGGGCGGTCCGATTGTGAAGGTCACGCCGACAGGCGTGCTGATGCGTGATTATAAGAACTATTTAAGGTTCAATGTAAAATTATAGATAAGCTCATACTGAACATTAATTTAAATTATAAGTAGACAAGAATACTTCTTTTGGAGTTTCCTGTTTCTTGGGTCTATTTTACGTGGAAATTCCTAGCTCTTAGATTCATTGATTTCCTTATATAATAACAATATCTTTCATGACAAACAATATGGGGTTGAATTTCAAAACCCTGCACGCATGTCCATGTGTGCGTTGTTCCCAGCACATGCACATAGATATGCCGATTTTATAACATGCGAGTGCTGGCACATGCATGTTATAAAATATGATGCCTGCTTGCACATGAGCGCCAGATTTTAACATCCGCATGCGCATGTGTGGATGGACTGCGACTCGCGTGCACAGGAGGGGGATTTTCAAATTACATGCGGCGACGCGATCTGCCTTTTTTCCAGTTCCCTCCCAATCCACTCCAATTAAGGAGCGGACTGGGAGGGAATTTCCCTATCCCCCTGCCTAAACTTCCTTCCCTTTCCCCTCTCTACCCTAACCCTAACCCATACCTAGCTACCCCAAATTTTTTTATTTCACTACCTACTGCTCTGGAGCAGAAGTATTTTCTGCCCGCTGACTGGCTACTGGCATGTGCTTCCCCGGGACAGCCTAAATGCCGCTGTCCTGGCTGGCATCTATCCCATTCTGCTCATCCTTCCCCGCCCAGCCCACACCCCTGGCCTGCCCCTTTTTCAGGGCCTGGAACTTCTGCGCATAATGGGGGTTAAGCGCATGACCAGGCCTGTTCTAAAATGCATGCAGCGCGTGCAAGGCCCGGTCACGTGTGTAACCCCTGTTTTTTACAGGCATGGCCCTTTGAAAATGTACCTGTATATGAGCAAAGTTCCCCTAAGCATCTTTGCAGATCTTTGACGGTTTTCTCCAAGTTTGACGCAGAATGGCATACCTTTGAAGGGAGGATTTGGACCTTCTCTGGTAACTGGTCCCCTAAGCATCCTACACTGGCAGAAAAACCAAATTCTATAGCTTAAATGTAATTTCTATGCCTGAAGAAAAATGATGATACCATGTTGAAGAGTTTTATATACTTTAAGCTTGAATATAGTTATTCCATTCAAAAGATATTATTTCAATTCAGAAAATATTATGTAAAGTTTGAAATGCATTTCATTCACTACAGTAAATCCATACCAGAAAATGAGTGTTTTCAGCTGTGATAATTCGAGAAGGGTGAGGGTTAAGAGGGATGTGCTCAAATGTAATAGTAATCAGTGCATCTCTCTCTAGGTTGAAGTTTTCCTTAACTGTAATTTTGTTTACTTATGGGGCACCTCCAACCACTTCCATATGTTTCTCAATAATTATATGAGGTCATTTGGAGCCATAGTTAAATTATAACATCACTGCCACAGAATAGAGTAGAAAAATATTTGACAGAATCATTCTTTTCATGGTTAGAGGCACTTTCTGTTTAAGCTTCATTTAAATCCTCTAAATGTTGGCCTTGTTCAGTATTAAAAAATAAACTTCACATTCTGAGAATCTATTTATGTATGTATTTATTTGATTTATATCTTTCAGGCACTTCAAAGTGGATTACATTTAAAGAGGGAGGATTCATTTTTTATTTTGTTTTGATTTCGGGGAGGGTTATATTTTTTTGGAGTTATTCAGGTATTTATCATGAGAATAATTATTACTAGTGTTGTTACTCCTATTACTGCTGCTACTACTAATGATTTTTAAAGTGATACTGTCTCTTATGTCTGCACAGACAGGAATAAGAGACTGTCCCTGCTCTATGGAACTTACAATTATTGTGTCCGTCGGTCGCAGAAGGCCGCGACCGCTCTGCCTTTCCTCTTTTTCTCCTCTTTCACTCTCTTTGAGCAAGATGGCTGCCTCCAGTGCCGAGTGCCAAGGGTCTCGGCGTTTCCAAACCAGCATGGGCATCCCCATCCTCCATGCTCACTCCCATGCCCTCCTAGGACGTGAGTGCGCACATCTCCGACGCTCAAATACACATCATGGCGGGAACCTCGGGGGCGGCCCCACCACATGACGTCAGTACCTCTGGGTATATCTAGCCTTCTCTTCTGCTACCACCTTGAGTTAGCAAGGACTTCGGTTTTAGGTACTCTAACCGCTCTAAGCTGCATGCTTAGACGCTGCTTCACTCCAAGGGCCTCGCTCCTGTAGAAGCTCTAGATACCCGCTCCTCTGGGGTCTCTCACTTCCAACTACCCTTTGGGGCTCTCTCTAACTAAGACAACCGCTCCTCAGGGGTCTTTCTCTCTCTTCTACATTTCAGGATATAGGACCATCGGGTACTCGCTCCTCGAGGGCCTACCCGCCATTATATCCTGTACCACGGACCTTCGGTCCCAACTTTCCACCATCAGGAAGATGCCATCATTCCTATGAGTACCTCTATGATCCGGTGCTCCAGCTTCACCCACCAGCTGCTGCGTTACCCGAACTGCAGGCTCCCACCTATCACGAACATCTGGGTGAGACTACACTTCTGAGCCTATTGAACGTACTGGCACTTCTTGGATCAGTGCTTTACCTTCCTGCTTTTACCACATATCTACAGCAGTACAATAAAGCCTCTATCCATACTGTGTCTGCTAACTGAGTTCAGCCTATCGCAGTGGTTCCCCACGGGGCCCCTCCCCGTGGGTGGAGTCATCTCCATTGCGACCAAGGGTCCACAATGCCAGAAACACAACATATTGCTAACTCCATGGACTCAGCTCAGCTCGTAGCCCTGCAGGCCATCCCTGGCCTAGCCCAGCGGATCACAGAACAACAAAAGTCTTTGGAATGCCTAGCTACTGCCTTCAATCAGTTACATGCTCATCTGAATTCTTCAGCTCCTCCTGTGAAGAAATTGCTGTCACGAGTGGTAACCTTTAAGACCACTGTACCTTTATCCACCCCTACCCACTTTACGGGTGAATCCAAGATGTGCAAAGGGTTTGTTAATCAATGCAGCATGCATTTTTCTTTATAGCCTACCCTCTTTCCCACTGAAGCTTCAAAGACCACCTACATCCTGTTGTTCCTAGAAGGGCAAGCCCTGGCCTGGGCTTCACCATTATGGGAACATGAAGATCCTATCCTGAATGACATACCAGCATTTCTAAAATGTTTTTAAGTCTGTGTTTGATGACCCGGCTCGCCAGACCATAGCTGGATCTGCTTTGCTCAACCTTCAGCAAGGTAACAAGCCACTTACAGACTTTGCTATTGAATTTAAGACTCTAGCATCTGAACTACATTAGGACACTGGATGCTTACGTGCCATATTCATGGAGGGTCTCAACTCTCATGTAAAGGACAAATTAGTGGCTCGTGACTTGCCTGATACCCTTGAGTCCCTGATGGAACTAGCAGGGAGAATTGACTGCCGTATCCGCAATCATACTCAGGAGGCTGAGTCCACGAAAGTCTACAGTGGGGGCTAACCACCCTAAACCTGTTGCGATCCCCCCTGTTGCTGCGCTACAGGAGGTCTCTTACCTTCCTTCGGAGGCCGCTCTGAAGCCTGGGCCTCGCCTGTGTTCCATCCGGGACTTGCTCCAGGGCCTGAGAGGCCTAGCTGTGCCTGTGGCTTGCTTGCCAGCGTTTGGACTTCCTGTTTGGCGACGCCCTTCTCCTAGGGGCTGGCCCGCAGCTCTCCACCTGACTTATAGGCCCAGCGGTGGGCGGTCCTGGCAAGCTCCTCCCAGGGAGTTGCCTTCTACCCCCAGTATTTAAGGACTTTCTGTTCACTTGCAAAGGGCCTCCGGATCGGGCTCTACAGTCGTCTGTAACCTTGCCGATCCAGGTCCCCCGGTTTCGCCTATGCCTTGATGGGTTCCTGTCCTGTGTCCCTGCCTAGATGTATGCTCCTGTTCCTGCCAGCTGTAAGGACTTCGGATGTGAGTATCCCAGCATCGGAGTTCCTGTTCGCCTGGGTCTTCCACGCACCCTCCTTCTCAGCGTGGTCCACGACCAGCCTTCCTGGGCTGTGTAGGGCGCGTCTGGGACAGGGTGGTCCACGACTCAGTCCCACGAGTGTGCTGAGTAGGGCGCCCTGATGGACAGTGCCATGTTTCCGTCCAGCCTTGTCTACAGTGTCTGCTTCAGCCCTTGCCCGGATGTCTTCCTGTCTCTGCCTTGACCTACGTCCTCATCTGGTTCCTGAGCCTTCTGTCCTGTTGGGCCCTGGAGTGGCCAACAGGAGGGATTCGTCCCATGGGCTCTTGAGCTTCTGCCAGCCGAGGGGGCTTCGGATGTGAGTATCCCAGCATCGGAGTTCCTGCTCGCCTGGGTCTTTCCTGTGTCTCGCTTCAGCCCTTGTCCTGATGTCTCCGTCTTGCTTCAGCCTGCTTCTGCCCCGTCTGATGTCTTCTGTTTAAGGACTCTGTCTGCCCTCACCTCTGTCCGGCCTGCTGCCCATTGCCGTTCCCTGCGGCAGGTCCGAAAGGGCCGGGAACAGTCGGAGGACCGTTCATTAGTCAACTTCCCCGTGTTGGCTACCATGGGCATGCAGGTCCGGCTGAGGGTCGGACTCCCTGCTTCTGTTCCTGCCTGCCTGGCTCACCATGCCTGCTCAGCTCACCTCCCACGGTGTGGCTTGGGGCCCCTCCTTGAGTCCTGCCGTGGCCCAAGGGCTCACCACCACCCACTTACGACGACCGCGCCCGTGCGCGCTCGTAACAAAACCTGTGCCTATTGCTTCAAGCTTACCATCTGCACCCCTAGAGGAGGAAGAGCCTATGCAACTAGGCCAAAGCCATTTGACCTCTAAGGAAAGATGTTATCGCAAGCGCATGGGGTTGTGCATGTACTGTGGCCAATTGGGTCATGCAGTCCAAATTTGTCCCGTTTGTCCGGGAAACTGACGGGCCTGGGATCTGCAGGAGGACTTCTCCTGGGCCTCACTATCTCCTCCACTATCACTACCTGTATCTCTGCTTTGCAAAGGTCTCGAATTTCAGACTCTTGCTCTCATTGACTCCGATGCCAGAGGTAATTTTATTCTGAAGCGCTTGGTTGAATATCTACAGATTCCTACCACACTAATAGCTAAGCCTCTGATATTGTCAACTATACATGGAGAACCACTTCCTGGAGAAGTTTCATTAAGCACCCAGGCCATCAGCCTGTGCACTGGAGCTCTGCACTCAGAATCAATTTCTTTTCTAGTGTTGGAAAAAGCCATGAAGCCGGTGGTATTGGGGCTGCCGTGGCTTCAAGACCATATGCCACAATTTAATTGGGCTACCTTGGAACTGTCCCGGTGGGGATCAGACTGTCATGGTCGGTGTCTTGCTGAAATTTCACCACTCATCTGCATGCCCACTACCCCACCTTTACCTGGCTTACCTCCACAATACGCCTCCTTCCAGGATGTTTTCTCAAAGCAAGCAGATGATGTTCTTCCACCACACAGAGAGTTTGATTATGCCATAAATCTGAAGCCAAATTCAGAACCTCCCAAAGGAAGAGTTTACCCTCTTTCAGTAGCTGAAACTAAAGCTATGTCTACCTACATACAAGAAAATCTGCAAAAGGGATTTATCAGACCTTCCAAATCACTTGCTAGTGCAGGCTTCTTTTTCATGGGGAAAAAGGATGGCATCTTACACCCCTGCATCGACTATAGGGGTCTGAATGAGATTGCCATCAAGGACAGGTACCCTCTGCCCTTAATATCTGAACTGTTTGATAGGCTCCAAGGGGCCAAAATATTCTCCAAATTAGACCTAAAGGGAGCTTACAACTTGGTGCGTATTCGAGAAGGAGATGAATGGAAGACTGCTTTTAACACCTGTGATGGACACTTTGAATACCTCGTCATGCCCTTCGCTTTAAGTAACTCACCCACAGTCTTTCAAAATATGATGAATGATATCTTACGGGACTTACTATATCAATGCGTAGTAGTATAACTCGATGATATACTGATTTTTTCCCAAGATCGGCAAAGTCATCAGGAGGCTGTTAAGAAAGTCCTAAGATGTCTGCGCGAGTACCAGCTTTACGCAAAGCTTGAGAAGTGCAAATTCCACAAAGAGGATGTACCCTTCCTGGTATAGTTTGTTTCTAAGAATGGTTTTCAAATGGACTCCAAGATACTTGAGAATATCTGGGACTGGCCTCAACCCACAGGCCTGAAGGCATTGCATCGCTTCTTGGGATTCACTAATTACTACCGATTCTTTATTAAAAACTACTCATCATTGACAGTTCCTCTAACTGCTATGACCAAGAAGGGAGACAACCCTACCAATTGGTCTCCAGAAGCCATCTCAGCCTTCCTGATGCTCAAAGAGGCTTTTCAAAAGAAGCCGTGTCTCCGCCACCCTGACCCACACCGTCCTTTCATCGTGGAGGTCGATGCATCCGACGTTGGTGTGGGGGTGGTTCTAAGTCAGTACAGTGAATCCAATGTGCTCCATCCTTGCTCCTTCTTTTCTAATTCTCGCCTGCTGAGAGAAATTGTGGGATAGGAGACAAGGAGCTTCTCACCATCAAACTGGCTTTTGAAGAGTGGCGTCCCTGGCTAGAAGTTGCACAATACCAAATAGTAGTATACACTGATCACAAGAATCTAGAATACCTTTGACATGCTCAACAACTCAACCACCATCAAGCAAGATGATCTCTGTTTTTCAACAGATTCGAGTTCCTTCTGAAGTACCGTCTGGGAGAGAAGAACACTCGGGCTAATGCCCTATCACGATCCTTCTCCACTCAGGATGTGCCGGATGAACCCCGTCATATCATCGATCCCGAAAGAGTGGTCCTCACAGCCACCCACATGGTATCTGCCGGGAAGACGGTGGTGGCTAGAAGTTTAAGAAAAAACTGTTGAGATGGGCACATGATTCTTGTCTGGCAGGCTATCCAGGACAGAGTTGTACTCTAGCTATGTTGCAAAGATTTTATTGGTGGCCAACCATGAAGAAGGATGTACAGGCGTACATGGGTTCCTGCACTGTCCTTGCCAAGCAAAATCCACCATCCTTGGGGACTATTACAGCCTCTACCATCACTGGATGAACCATGGACCTATATCGCTACTGACTTCGTAGTGGACCTGCCATCATCCAACGGCAATAACACTATATGGGTTATGGTCGACCATTTCTCTAAAATGGCACACTTTGTAGCATTACCAGGATTATCCTCTGCTACTGAGTTAGCAAAACTCTTCATTAAACACATCTTCCATCTTCGTGGGATACCTAAACATATAGTATTCGACAGAGGAATGCAATTTACTGTCAAAAATTGGACATCGCCTTGGACTTAACCTCTGCCTACCATCCTCAGTCTAACTGTCAGACTGAGAGGATGAATAGGACACTGAAACAATTTCTGCGATCTTATGTCAACTCTAGACAGAATGACTGGGCTGAGTTACTGCCTTGGGCAGAATTTGCTATCAATTCACATCCTGCTTCTTCAACAGGGTCTTCCCCTTTCCAGCTTGTCTACGGGAGACAACCATTACCTCCGCTGCCAATTCCATTGTCTGTAGCCTCTCCTGCTGCCCAGGCTACCGCAGCAGAATTATCCCAACTTTCTCCTCAAAGCAGGACAAAAGGCAAAGAGAACCTATGATGCTCATCATCAAAAGGCACTCCATTTTAAGCCTGGAGACAAGGTTTGGTTAAGCACCAAGTACCTTCGACTTAAGCTTCCTTCTGCAAGATTTGCACCTTGCTTTGTGGGACCTTTCGCTATCCTTTGGCGATTAGGAAACCTAACATACAATCTAAAACTGCTTCCATCAATGAAGATACACAATGCATTTAATGTATCTCTACTAAAGCCAGTGATACTCTCCGAGTTCTCCAGGAAAGACCCAGAGCCTACCAGCCTGGATAAAGAAGATGACATTGAATATGCTGTAGATGACATCCTTGATATACGTAAAAGAGGCAAGACATGGGAATATCTCCTCATGGGAGAACTATGGCCCAGAGGAAAACTCCAGGGAACCACTGGCCAATATTACAGACAAGGAGATGGTACGTCAATTCCACCTGGCACATGCACGCATGCTCAGACCATCTGGAAGAGGTCTTGGAGGGGGGATACTATTGTGTCCATCAGTCGGCTCTGCCTTACCTCTTTCACTCTCCTTGGACAAGATGGCTGCCTCCGGCGCCAAGTGCTGAAGGTCTCAGCGTTTCCAAACCAGCGTTTCCCCATCCACCATGCTCATTCCCGTGGCCACCTAGGGTGTGAGCACACACATCTCCTACACTCAAATACATGTCATGGCGGGAACCTCGGGGGCAACCCCATCGCATGATATCAGTACCTCCGTGTATATCTAGCCTCTGCTTCCACTACCACCTTGAGTTAGCAAGGACTTCAGTTTTAGCTACTCTGACAACTCTAAGCTGCATGCTTAGATGCTGCTTCACTCCAAGGGCCTCGCTCCTGTAGAAGCTCTAGATACCCACTCCTCGGGGGTCTCTTGCTTCCAACTACCCTTTGGGGCTCTCTCTAACTAAGACAACCACTCCTCGGGGTCTTTCTCTTCTACATTTCAGGATATCGGACCATTGGGTACTCACTCCTTGAGGGCCTACCCGCCATTATATCCTGCACCATGGACTTTCGGTCCCAACTTTCCACCATCAGGAAGACACCATCATTCCTGTGAGTACCTCTATGATTCGGTGCTCCAGCTCCCCCTACCAGCCACAGCGTTACCCACTGTGATGCTTTCACCGGTCTGTACACCATCAATTGCGTCCATTCCAGAGTCCAATCCCTGAACAAGCTTCCCTGGCCACTTGGAAACTCAAATAGCAGTTTAAGGTTATTTATCTTTACAAGTCCTCAGGTGGGGTTTGAACCCTCTCCACCTGGATGAAAGGCAGATGCCCTCCCCACTGAGCCAGCGACTCAATTTCTGAAGGATGCCTTCAAAAGTTCATCTCCAGTCTTTAGCCTTTGCTGTCCTTCCGCTAGGCCATTCACAAGCAAACACAACTCTTCCTAGGTTCTCACCATGTCCAAAGTCTGGCCCACTGGGCCTAACTGCCACCTCCCACTGTATCGCTCGGGATATTTTTCTCGTCCCTTTAGATACATCCACCCACCTGGCAGCTCTCCCGGTAAAGTGTCCTTAAAGTAAATCAAAACACACAGAAGCTCTTATATCCCCAAGCTCACCTTCTTTGTGATAAACTTTTGCTGTCCTTCTGCACACGGTAATGGGATATCCAGAATCAAAGTCTCCACGAGCAAACAAGCAGTCTGGCCCTTCCTCCTCAGTCCCCGACAGGAGACTGAGACTGCTCTACTAGGGAGTCCTTTTTATCTTGTGGAAACTCCTCCTCCATTTGTAGGCGATTGGCTCGGAAAGGTTCCTCTGGTCTTGTAACATCCGAGGGAAGGAACCAAGGGACGTCTCTAGCCTGGTGTTGCCTTATTTTCCTTCCCCCTTCTCTTGACTCTTTGGTTCCGGGGTTTTTAACTGACCTCTCAGGTTTGGGACATAGACCCCGTCACACCCGCACTGCAGGCTCCCACCTATCGTGAACATCTGAGTGAGACTACACTTCTGAGCCTGTTGAATGTATTGGCACTTCTTGGATCAGTGCCTTTCCTTCCTGCTTTTACCATCTATCTACAGCAGTACAATAAAGCTTCTATCCATACTATGTCTGCTATCTGAGTTCAGCCTATTGCAGTGGTTCCCCACGGGGCCCCTCCTCGTTGGCGGATTCATCTCCATTGTGACCAAGGGTCCACAATGCCACAAACACAACAACAATCTAGTCAAGAAAAATATATATAAGAAATAAGAATCTGTAAAAGGCATATTACAGAAAAGTGATTAGGATTTAAAAGCAGTTTAAAAAACATGAACTTTTAAACTAGATCTGAATATTCCAAGCATCTGGCACAGCAAATTGAGAAGCTCGTAGTCAGGAGTTGACTTTGAGACCACTGCCTCCACAGAAATAGAAGCAATTCTCAAGAAAATGAGACCATCCACACATCCATCAGACACGATTCCCACCAAATCCCTCCTATCAATCCCTAACATAATAGCCCAACCCATACCTAATATCATTAACAGTTCCATCACCCTTGGAACTGTGCCTACTACCCTCAAACAAGCTATTGTCAAACCATTACTTAAAAATCCAAACTTGACACGGCTGATCTGGCTAATTACCGCTCTATATCCAACCTACCCTTAATAGCAAAAGTTCTTGAAAAAATTGTTAACCATCAACTAACAGATTACCTAGAACAACATAACCTTCTCTTTGCATCTCAACATGGCTTTCGCAAACATCGTAGTACGGAGACTCTGCTGACCTCCCTTACTGATTACCTCCTCAAAGGCCTAGACAAAGGGCAATTATACATTCTGGCCATACTCGACATTTCCTCAGCCTTCGATACCATTTGCCACAACATTCTAATCGAACGGCTATCTGAAATAGGCATCTCATGAATCCTACTGCTCTGGTTCAAATCCTTCCTAAGCAACAGAAAATACAAAGTCAAAATAGGTACCAGTGAATCCAAGGTGATTAACATAACTCGTGGTATTCCTCAAGGTTCCTCTCTTTCCCCTACACTCTTTAATATACCTACTGCCCCTCTGCCACCTCCTCTCAGAGCTCACTCTCCCACACTTCATTTATGCAGATGATGTGCAAATAATTATTCCCATCAATGACTCTATACCTAAAGCCCTTAAGACTTGGGCTGCCACCCTCTCTGCCATCAACAATCTCCTTACCAATCTCCATTTAGCCCTTAACACTAATAAAACGGAACTCATGATCATTGCACCCAACACAATACTATTAATCCCACCCCCCCAACACTCTCCCGACCACCTTCAATTTCTCTCAACACTTACGTGACCTAGGCGTCACCCTTGACACCCATCTCAATCTAAAAAATTCATCAACACCACTCTAAAAGGATGTTATTTCAAGCTCCACACACTAAAAAAACTAAAACCCCTATTGCATCTCAACGACTTCCGCTCAGTACTACAATCCATCATTCTCTCCAAAATTGACTACTCCAACAATATCCTCCTAGACTTCCCCAAAAACACGATAGCCCCCCTCCAAATGCTCCAAAATGCTGCCGCACGCATCCTGACCGGTACACGCATAAAAGAGCATAACACCCCCATTCGCAAACAATTTCACTGGCTCCCAATATCCACCAAAATTAAATACAAGACACTCTCCCTCATTCACAAAGCCCTTCACAACCCCAACATGCATTGGTTTAGCGACTCCCTACTATTCCGTTCCACCACCAGACCCACTAGATTGCAATACCTGGCAACATTACAAACTCCTTCACCTAAACTCACCCACCTTACTTCCACAAAAGAATGCTCTCTATCTATCGCTGGACCCACTTTATGGAATACCATGCCCCCCGAACTGCAACAAGGACTCTGCCCTAAAAAATTCAAACAAAAACTCAAAATATGGCTGTTCACGCAGGCCTACAGAAGCAACACCTAACTTTCCACTCTTCCCCTTGTAAACCTCCCCCTCTCCTTCCTACTTCCCCCCTTGTTTCTAGAGCTGTTTGCTAACGCCTTTCAAGCCTCCCCTACCCCTTCCTCTCCTCCCTGTCTTACTCCCCAGCCTCACTTATCCTTTATTTGCCTATCATTTGCCCCTCTGACCAGCCTATCGTGGTCACCGACGGTTCCCCCATAACCCTTGTCCTCTCTCCTTTTTCCCCTTACCCCCACCCTCTCCTTCCCCCTTACCCTGCAACTCATCCCTCCCCTACCTCTCCTATCATAATTTGTAATTAGCTTCAGTGCCTATCTGCTCCTTCCTCTCCATCCTCTCCATCCTCTCCATTCTCTGCAACACTCCGTTCTCTCCTTCTTCTCCAACCTCTGTGACACTCTTTGACTAATTTTATACTATTACATTCCTGTAAATAGCCTCAGCACCTGTAAATAGCTCCAGCACCTCCTTTGGTCTAACTTATCCTCAACTATTTCTCCCTTCCTCGGCCATTCCCACCCCTCACCTTTATCCTTTCCATCATATTGACCTCTGATTTATGTGATTGTTACTGCTCGCTTTTGATATCATTCCCCAATTTGCTGTTTGCCTGTTATAGTTTTCCCTGTTATAGTTTTAATACATCTCCCCCCCCCCCCCCAGTTGAAATTAAGTTTATTGTAAAGCTCTGTTGTGCTGCATTATTTGTTCTCTGGAAACCAATGTGATGTTCCCAACAAATGTCGGTCTATAAAAATGTTAATTAAAGAAAGAAAGAAAGAAAATATAGTGTGGGCAGATTCATGACAGAAGTGAATGCAGTCTGTAATCCAATTGGAGATCATCCTCTTGGAGACTGTGACACCCAGGGAATTCAGATTAAAGGAAATGAACAGCTGGGAGGAGCAGTGGTGAGGTTGAGTCTTTTGTTTGTAATAAGCTTGAGCTCTTTTGCAGAGTGTGGAGCAATGCTTCTCTTTTGTTACTATGTGGTTCGGGAAAAAAGATAGGTAGGGAAATAGCTTGATTGATGTGAAAAGCTAGACCATTTTTGGGAGGAATTTGGGGTGTGTTCTGAGAACCACCTTATCATGGTAAAACGGTACATAGGGCAAGAAGTGTACTAGGGCTTGAAGTTCACTTACTCAATGAGTCAAGGTGATGGCTACCAGGAAAACCTCTTTCCAAGTAAGGTACTTCAAGTGGGTGGACTGAAGTGGCTCGAAGAGAGCCTTCATGAGCACAGAGAGGACTATGTTCAATCCCAAGACACTGGTGGTGTTAGAACCAGAGGGTGAAGATTGAGAAGACCCCTCATGAATCGAGATACCAAGGGATGGGCCACTACAGAAGAGTCCCATTCTCTGTCATGGTAGGTGGCTATAGCACTTAAATTCTTATGGATGAGGAGGCTAAACCAGATTGCGAGAGATGAAGTATATAAGCAAGGAGTTAATTGTTGAGGAAAAGGGGAAACTAGGTTATCCTGGCACCATTTGATGTACCTTTTCTATTTGAAGGAATAATTCCTCCTGGTTGAAGGTTTCCTGATGGCTATGATGATCTGTTGAATGCTCTGGAAAAGAGCTAGATGCTGCAAGATTTTGCATTTGACATCTGGGCAGTCAGGATGATGGAACTATGGGGAGGATGAAGAAGAGAGCCGCAGTCTTGTGTCAGGAGATCTGGTGCATGACCAAAGTATATTGGTCTGTCCTCTGAGTATTGCACCAGCTTCGTGAACCAATGTTGTTTTGGCCAGGCTGGAGCTATGATAATCATTTGAGTCTTGTCTATAAGAAACATCTGAACTGTTCTGGAGATTAGAGGAATCAGAGGAAATGCGTACAGAATAGCGGTTGACCAGGAGAGAAGGAAGGCATCCTGTGCCGTTCTGAAGTGGCAGGGGCGGATTGAGCAAAACTCTGACTTTGTGGTTGTCCTCTGTGGCAAAGAGGTCTAGACAGGGATTTGGAAGATTCTGTTGGCTACTGAGGGATTCAGATACTACTCATGTGGGTGAAATATTCTGCTTAGGTGGTCCTCCAAAGTTTTACTATCCCTGGCAAATATGTTGCCTGAAGGATTACTGAGTTCTCTATCGCTCATTCCCAGATGCAGACTGCTCTCTGCAGAGAATCCAGGAGCCTGATCCTCCCTGCTTGTTCACATAGAACATAGACACCTGATTGTCCATGTGGATTATGAGGGTATGGCCTTTGAGTAGATGGGCAAAGGCTCTGAGAGTATACCTCATCGCTCTGAGTTCTAGGAGGTTTTTTTTGTTAGGCTTGTTCTACCAATAACCGTAGATCTTGAGTCTTGAATTGAAGAAGATGTGGTCCCCCACCCTTGCGTGGAGGCATCTGTGGTGGGAACCCATGTTCCGTACCTCCAGTTGTAGCCACCACTGAAAGTCCATGTGCATGGAGTCCGAGAGGGTTATCCTCATTGTCATGGGCTGAAGATATTGGGACCACTGGAATTTTAGTCCCTATTATATTTGTCGAATGTGTAAGCAGGTGAGAGAAACCACATGAATGGTGGAAGCCAGATGACAAGGAATACAAGCAACAGACAGACTGAGATTTCCAGTCTGGGAAGCAATTCTGTGCAGAAATTCCAAATTTTCTCCACTCTGTCTTGTGGAATTAAAGCATGGCCTTGGGTGGAGTCTATCCGTGCTCCTATGAACTGAAAGTTCTAGGTTGGTCTGAGTACCAACTTCTCATAGTTTATGAGGAAGCTAAAATACTCGAGGCATGTTATGGTTATTTCTAGATGGTTTTGCAATGATACCTTGTCTGGAGATACTAGTAACCAGTCGTCTAGGGAGGGAAATATCTTGATTCCTTAAGAACATAAGATATACCATACTGGGTCAGACCAAGGGTCCATCAAGCCCAGTATCCTGTTTCCAACAGTGACCAATCCAAGTCACAGTTACCTGGCAAGCATCTAAACATTAGATAAATCACAACTTCTATTGCTTATTAATTACTATAATAACATAATGTTTTTATGGATTTTTCATCTAGGAACTTATCCAAACCTTTTTTAAACCAGTTACACTAACTGCTATAACCACATCCTCTAGCAATGAATTCCAGAGCATAAATATGAGCTGAGTGAAAAATAATTTTTTCTTGCTAACTTCATGGAGTGCCACCTGATTCTTCTATTATCTGAGAGAGTAAATAACTGATTTGCATTAACTTGTTCAAGTCCTTTCATGATTTTGTAGATTTCTATTATATCCCCTCTCAGTCATCTCTTCAAAGAACTGACCAGCCCTAATTTCTTTATCCTTTCCTCATAGGGCAACTGTTCAATGCCCCTTATCATTTTGGTCACCTTTTTGCCCTTTCTCGGGTGCAACTATATCCTTTTTTAGATATGGTGACGAGAACTGCATACAGTATTCAAGGTGCGGTCTCACCATGGAGCAATACAGAGACATTATGACATCCTCCATTTTATTTGCCATTCCTTCCTAATAATTCCTAAAATTCTGTTTGCTTTTTTGATCGCCACAGCACACTGTGCTGACAGTTTCAATATATTATCTACTATGATGCCTAGATCACTTTCTGGAGTGGTAACCCTAAGACAGAACCTAACATTGTGTAACTACTAGAGATGTGAATCGTGTGCCAGATCTTCTTTACGATCAGATTTGGCTGGGGGGGGAGGGGATTGTTAAGATATGTGAATTGGAATTGTTTCCGATTCCAATTCACATCGCTAATTTTTTTTTTAGGGAGGCCCGCGCCGCTAAAAAAAACAAAACACCCGACCCTTTAAATCGATCCCTGTCACATGGTAGGAGCACTGGATGGCCGGCGCCATCTTTAAAGATGGCGCCGGCCATCTTTACTCATCAGCCCCTATTATAGAGTATAGTATAATAGGGGCTGATGAGTAAAGATGGCCGGCGCCATCTTTAAAAATGGCGCCGGCCATCCAGTGCTCCTACCATGAGACAGGGGCCAGCCAATGGCACGGATACCCTGTCAAATGGTAAGGGCAAAGGGGCATCGGCACCATTTTTTTTTTAGAACAGCTGATGCCTGGGAACGGGAAATCTCTCCCCGAGGCCCCCCTGGATCTCTCCTCTCCCCGAGGGCCCCATGGATCTCTCCCCGAGGCCCCCCTGGACCACCAGGTAATTTTAAAAGGTTTTGGGGGGGGTCGGGAGGGTGGAGTCGATTTAAAGGGTCGGGTGGGTTTTTTTTTTTTAGCGGGCCTCCCTAAAAAAAAGGGTTGGGAGGGTGGGGGAGGCTAAGGGGGGTCGATTTAAAGGGTCGGGTGGGTTTTTTTTTTTATCGGGCCATCGGCGCCATTTTAATTAGTGGCAGCCAAAATGGCGCCGATGGCCCGAGAGCGGGAGATCGCGCCGGGACACCCCCCCCCCCCCACTGGACCACCAGGTAATTCAACATTTTGGGGGGGTTTGGGAGGGTGGGGGAGGGTAAGGAATTGGTTTTAAAGGGTCGGGGTGGGTTTAGGGGTTGTTTTGGTGTGCCGGTTTTCCCGCCCTCCCCCAAATAATTCCCGTGCCCTATTTAACGATACAATACAAATGCCCTTGACGATAAACGGGGGCATTTGTATTGTATCGTGCACTCTAACGATTTAGGACGATTTTAAAATTATCTGACAATAATTTTAATTGTTCAAAAACTATTCACATCCCTAGTAACTACAGCAAGGGTTATTTTTCCCTATATGTATCATTTTGCAATTGTCCACATTAATTTTCATCTGCCATTTGGAAGCCCAATCTTCTAGTCTGCAAGATCCTCCAGCAATTCATCACAATCCGCTTGAGATTTAAAATTCTGCATAATTTTATGTAATCCACAAATTTGTTCACCTCACTCATCATACCCCTTTCCAGATCATTTATAAATATATTAAAAAGCACTGGTCCATGTACTGATCCCTGAGGCACTCCACTGTTTACCTTTTCCAGTGTGAAAACTGGCCATTTAATCCTACTCTCTGTTTTCTGTCTTTTAACCAACTTGCAATCCACAAACGGACATCACCTCCTATCCCATGACTTTTTAGTTTTCTTAGAAGCCTCTCATGAGGAACTTTGTCGAGCGCCTTCTGAAAATCCAAATACACCACATCTGCTGGTTCACCTTTGTCCACATGTTTATTCACCGCTTCGATAAAATGTAGGAGATTTGTGAGCCAAGACTTCCCTTGGATAAATCCATATTGGCTGTGTCGCATCAAACCATATCTATCTAAATGTTTTGTGATTGTAATCTTTATAACATTTTCCATGGGTTTTCCCAGCACTGAAGTCAGGCTCACTGGTCCATAGTTTCCCAGATCACCCCTGGATCCCTTTTTAAATATAAGTGTTACATTGGCCATCTTCCAATCTTCAGGTACATCAGATGATTTTAATGATAGGATACAAATTAATTGAAATAAGTCTAAAATTTCATGTTTTAGTTCTTTCAGAACCCTGGGGTGTATACCATCCAGTTCAGGTGATTTACTACTCTTAAGTTTGTCAGTCAGGCCTACCACATCTTCCAGGTTCACCGTGATTTGGTTCAGTTGATCTGAATCATCACCCATGAAAACCTTCTCCGGAATGGGTATCTCTCCAACATACTCTTCAGTAAACTCTGAAGCAAAAACATTGTTTAATCTTTTCACGATGGCCTTATATTCTCTGTGCCCCTTTAATCTCTTGATCATCCAACAGTTCAACCGACTCCCTCTCAGGCTTTCTGCTTCAGATATATTTTTTTTAATTTTTATTGTGTGTTTTTGCCTCTATGGCCAACTTCTTTTCAGATTCTCTCTTAGCCTGTCTTATCAATGTCTTACATTTAACTTGCCAATGATTATGCTTTATCCTATTTTCCTCTGATGGATCCTTCTTTCCAATTTTTTAATGAAGATCTTTTGACTAAAATAGCCTCTTTCACCTCACCTTTATCCATGCCAGTAATTGTTTTGCCTTCCTTCCAACTTTCTTAATGTATGGAATACATCTGGTCTGTGCTTCTTGGACGGTATTTTCTAACAAAGTTCAATGCTGTTGCACACTTTTTACCTTTGAAGCTGCACCTTTCAGTATTTTTCTAACTTTTTTATCATTTTATCAAAGTTTCCCTTTTGAAAGTTTAGCGCTAGTGCAGCAGATTTACTTACTGTCCCATTTCCAGTCATTAATTCAAATCTGATTATATTATGATCACAATTGCCAAGCGGCCCCACCACCATTTCCTCTCTCACCAAATCCTATGTCCACTAAGAATTAGATCTGAAATTGCTCCCTCTTTTGTTGGATCCTGTACCAATTTCTCCATGAACTGTCTTTTATTCCCTCCAGGAACTTTATCTCTAGCATGCCCTGAAGTTTCACTTGCCCAGTCAATATTCAAGTAATTAAAATCTCCCATTATTGCTGCACTACCAGTTTCATAAGCTTCCTTAATTTCTTTTAGCATTTCACTGTCCGTCTCACCATTTTGGTCAGGTGGATGGTAGTACACTCCTATCATTATTCTCTTCCCCAACATACAAGGGATTTGTACCCATAAAGTAGGGGTGTGCATTCGTTTTGAACTTAAATGTAAAACGCAACTTTTTTTTTTTTTTAACTTAAAAAAGTGATGAGGCGAAAACGATCGGATTTCCAACTTATTCAACATAGCTATGTTGAATAAGTTGGAAATCGCGATTGTTGATCCTAAATAAAAATTTAAACCCCTCACCCTCCTTAATCCCCCCCCAAGACTTACCAAAACTCCCGTGGTACAGCAGGGAGTCAGGACGCCATTTCTGAACTCCTTTGCGAGGAGCACGTGACGTCGGCGTCACGTCGGAGTGACGCGGCGTCACGTGATTCCCCGCGCGATCGCTCTGGGACCCTCGTTGCACCCAAAAGGAACTTTTGGCCAGCTTGGGGGGGCCTGACCCTCGTTGCACCCAAAAGTTCCTTTTGGGTGCAACGAGGGTCCCAGAGCGATCGCGCGGGGAATCATGTGACGCCGCGTCACTCCGACGTGACGCCGACGTCACGTGCTCCTCGCAAAGGAGTTCAGAAATGGCGTCCTGACTCCCTGCTGTACCACCAGGGAGTTTTGGTAAGTCTTGGGGGGGGGGATTAAGGAGGGTGAGGGGTTTAAATTTGTATTTACACGTATGGACATAGACTCAACTTATGGAATTCTCCATATGTCCATATTGACCGCAAATGGGACCCCCTTTCGACTTATGGACTTATGAACATAAACTTTTGCTCTGCACATCCCTACCATAAAGATTCAATCATGAATTTAGTCTCATGCAGGCTCTTTATCCTATTGGGCTATATGCCAATCCAGACATAAAGTGCCACCCCGCCACCAAGATGCTCCTCTCTGTCATTGCGATACAATTTGAACCCCGGTATAGGACTATCCCATTGGTTATCTTCATTCCACCATGCCTTTGAGATGCCAATTAAAACTATGTCATCATTTACCGCTATACACTCTAATTCTCCCAATTTACTTCTTAGACTTCTGGCCTTAGCATACGAAAATTTCAAAGTAAGTATTTTTTTTTGTATTTACATTCTGCTTTTCAGTTGACAGGGATAAATTGGCATCTTTTAGCACAGGTGAGTTTTTAATTTTAGACACTTGGACTATTTTTCTTATTTTTGGAACCTCTCAGTTGGGATGCCTGAACTCTAATGCTTCATTGGTATTCTTTGAAGATACCTCCCTCCAAACCATGTGCTGCTGAGCGACTGTCAGCTTTCCCCTTTGTCCCATTTTAAAAGCTGCTCTAACTCCTTGGCATCGTAGGTGAGCAACTGCCGCAGCCAAACATTTGGTGAAAACCCTGGGAGCCAAGGACAGACCTAAGGGGAGCACCCTTTACTGGTATTGCATCAAGGCAACCTGGAAGCAGAGGAACTGCCAACAGAAATATGTATTGGGATGTGGTGTATGCATCCTTCAGATCCAGAGAACATATCTAATCATTCTGTTGGATGAATGGAGGACTAGTATGAGTGAAGTTCATTTTTCTCTTTGGATGAGCTTGAATTTTTCTCTTTGGATGAGCTTGTTCAGGGAACCTAGATCCAAAATGGGATGAAGACATCCGGACCATTTTAGTATCTCGTGTGGTACGGAGTTGTTTATGCGCCAGTGAGTCGTGCACCCTGCGGTGCTCAATGACAGGCGTCGAGTGATATGGTGCTGGCGCCGTCTTGGGTGGTTTCGTTGGTGCATCCTGCATGGCACAGTCCTTCCCAGCAGAGGAGTCATTCGACACCTGCATGGTTGCGTCTCAGCATTAAGATGGCGATGCAGATGGTCAATCAGGATGATGCTTCTTAGTGTTGAATGGCGCTTTTGACACAGTTTTGGAAGGGGTTGATGTTCAGGCTCCAACCTGGGTGTTATAGGTGCCGAAGTGACCTTTTCACCCATTTTTGACTTGGGCTTTGATCTAGCCTGTGGCTCCAATGAGGAAGATTATCAAGGGATGTCATGCAGCTTGCCATCCACCCCTGGCAAAGATTGATTCAAGTGTCTGGGAAAAGGCATGTAGTAGCCAGAGTGTCTTGATTCTTTTTCACGGAGCTGGGCTATTTTGTCCGCCCTCTGACTTCTGGTTCTCAGGGACATCCGATCATAGTCCTTGCAGGGCGCCTATTCATAGTCCGAGCCCAAACAAAGATTACAGTAATTGTGTTTGTCAGTGATAGACATTATATGTCCACATTGACAATATTTGAAACCTGGTTTCTTGGACATTGTCGAGCATTAAAAGTGCTGTTTGGGATCGCTGATGCAAAGGAGATATAGTAAGTAGACAAAACATGGCCTGCACAAGGAGACTGAGGGAGAAAAATGAAACACATCCATGTCCGAGTGCGGAAAAGATAGCACTGAGGAGACTGATGATGCGCTATGCACAGGAAGAGCCATGCAAACGCAGTAGCATTCAAAGCTTTGCTTCCTGTAGCAACGTCCGTGAGAGTGCCGTTGATGATTTCACCCAAACAGCATGGCTAATTCAGCCCGCTTATTGACGGAAAATTACTGGACTGAGATGGACTTCCACCTTTACAGGCAAAGGCTTAGACATAGGGAGGATAATTTTCAAAGGTATTTCAGTGGGTAAAATGGTGATTTACTCACAGAAATGGCTTGCTATAAGATTGCCAACCTGCTATGCATGTAAACTTATGTGTGAATGTTATATGTGCATGTAAGTTTACCCAGGCTGATCAGAGGCATTCCCAGGGTGGAGTGGGGGAGGAGTTTGGATTTATATGCATACTTTTCCATTTTCAAAAGTGTGCATATAAAATTTCCCAAAAATTGTCCATGCGCATAGGACATGAAATGTATTTGCGTAAATTTGAAGGGATAATTTTCAAAGTGAACCTGTGCATATAAGTCCACTGATAAAATTGGTGTAACTTAAGTGTGCATTTGCAGGCTAATTTATACAGACTCTTATCAAATTACCCCCTAAGAAACAGCTTGATAATGGGACTGAATGGCACATTGATAGTCTTTCACCTTCAGGTTACCCATTGAAATCCAGCTCTGCTCAATAGTGACAGAAAATCATTACCATCTGAAAGCTATTTGGCAGCTTATGTGAAATGAGCTGATGATGTCAACTCATTTCACAGTGCGTGAGTATTTACAACACTAAAAACATTATAACATGTAGTGTTAATTTGGAGTCCTTGTTGGAGGTCTCAGCAGAGGTAGCTTTGTCACACTAACGTTAAGGTAGATTGGCAAAGCAGACTTTGAAACCTTCAATTGCTAATGGCTATTCTAATCCTATTTTGCAGAGAAATGAAAATAAAATAGCATAAACTATTCATTTTAGAGTTTGGCATTCATGTATTTATTCTTCTGTTACTTTTTTAACACATTAACCTCTCTCCTCTCTTCCCTTTCATACTATCACTGTAATGTAGTCTATGATTTATTTGTTTTAGGCAACCTCATCTTTTGCTCTGACCTACTTTGTCTTAAATTGATGAAAGGAGTGTTAGTACCTGAAAGTTAGTCAAGAAATGTATTAAATTAGTTCAATAAAAACCTATCACCTTATTTTTTATTTATTGATCTTTACGTTCTATGTTTTTATTCTGATATTAACCAAAGGTATTTTCACTTTTTTGGTAGGGTTCAATTCACCCACATCTGAGACTTAGAAAACTATACAGACAGTAGCTGTCTTTGGTGCACTAAAATAATCATATTGAAATCAATATTGAAAGTGGTTTGTCAGGCTAATTCAGATTTAACCAGGCAATTCACAGGATTTAAAAATTCCACCAGTCTGGCACTTTAACATCACCAGATAAGTTGTCTTATAATATGTATTTATTTATTTATTTCCACTATTTTTATTCTGCTGATCCACCAGTCTCAGGGGATTACAGTCAAAATACACAGTAAAGCATAAAAATGTTTTCCAGCTAAACATTTATCTAGCTATGGGGGTTATTTTCTAAACATTTATCGCGTGCGATAGGATGCAAATAAGCTGGAGGGGAGGAGTCGGGGAGGGGAGAGGGAGGATTCAGTCACGGCACTGCTGCCAGTGATAATGTAAGGAACATTATCGCTGGCAATAGTGCGGCGAACAGCACCACCTTTTACGGTGGCGCTATTTGCATGAAAGGCTGTAGCCGGCCGCACTGCGGCTGGCGAAATCACACCGCCGCGGTGCAAACGGCTGCGGCCATTCGCAGGCCCGCGCCACCCCCCCCTTCGTCCCCCTGCTCCTTTTTTCGCCGGATTCATTGTTCCACGAGGAATGATGAATCCAGCCCCATGTCACGAGTGTTGATCAGAGACTGAGCACCATTATCTGGCTAAGGCCTAGATTCTCTAATACCGCCGGGCTCTTTGAATCGCGCTGTAAAGGGGGGGGGGGGCGAAGGGGGGGGCGGGCCTGTGAAAGCCGGCAGTGATTGCACGTCTGCGGTGTGATCGCTGCCGGCTTTCGCACCCAATAGCTCCATTCTAAAAAATGGTGCTATTGGGTGCGAAATTGGCAGCGAAAAGGGTTCTTACCTTTTTGCTGTCCGCGATGTCTTCGTGGCGTCCGCCCTAGTGCCACCCTGACTCCTCCTGTTCCACTTTTGACCCCGCCCCAACTCCACCCCCTTTTTCGCGTGCAAAACGTCCCTTTTTGCGTGCAGTCGCTTTGGAAAATGACCCCCTAAGTTAGCCAGATAATGCCAGTTTTCAACACAAACCTAAACTTACTAGAGATGTGAATCGTGTCCTCGATCGTCTTAACGATCGATTTCAGCTGGGAGGGGGAGGGAATCATATTGTTGCCGTTTGGGTGTGTAAAGTATCGTGAAAATCGTTAAAATCGTGAGCCGGCACACTAAAACACCCTAAAACCCACCCCCGACCCTTTAAATTAAATCCCCCACCCTCCCGAACCCCCCCCAAATGCCTTAAATTACCTGGGAGTCCAGCGGCACACTAAAACACGGCACACTAAAACACGGCACACTAAAACTGACCCCGACCATTTAAATTAAATCCCCCACCCTCCCGAACCCCCCCCCCAAAATGCCTTAAATTACCTGGGGGTCCGTAGCCTTAAATTACCTCCGTAGCGGCGGTCCGTAGCTAAATCGGGGGAAGGGGGAGAGCAGGAAAAGCGGCACACTAAATCGTGTAGTCTTCAGCCGGCGCCATTTTGCAAAATGGCCGCTGCAAAATGGCGGCGGCCATAGACTAAAACGATTCGACTCAAGAGGTCGTTCCGGACCCCCGCTGGACTTTTGGCAAGTCTTGTGGGGGTCAGGAGGCCCCCCCAAGCTGGCCAAAAGTTCCTGGGGGTCCAGCGGGGGGTCCGGGAGCGATTTCCTGCCGCGAATCGTTTTCCGTACGGAAAATGGCGCTGGCAGGAGATCGACTGCAGGCGGTCGTTCAGCGGGGGTCCGGAACCCTCGCTGAACGACCTCCTGCAGTCGATCTCCTGCCGGCGCCATTTTCCGTACGGAAAACGATTTGCGGCAGGAAATCGCTCCCGGACCCCCGCTGGACCCCCAGGAACTTTGGCCAGCTTGGGGGGGGCCTCCTGACCCCCACAAGACTTGCCAAAAGTCCAGCGGGGGTCCGGAATGACCTCCTGCGTCGAATCGTTTTGGTCTATGGCCGCCGCCATTTTGTGGCGGCCATTTTGCAAAATGGCGCCGGCTGAAGACTACACGATTTAGTGTGCCGCTTTTCCTGCTCTCCCCCTTCCCCCGATTTAGCTACGGACCGCCGCTACGGAGGTAAGTGTAAGGCTACGGACCCCCAGGTAATTTAAGGCATTTGGGGGGGGGGGGTTTGGGGGGGGGGGGGGATTTAATTTAAAGGGTCGGGTGGGTTTTAGTGTGCCGTGTTTTAGTGTGTCGTGTTTTAGTGTGCTGCTGGACCCCCAGGTAATTTAAGGCATGGGGGGGGGGGGGGTGGGGGGGGGTGGGGTTTTAATTTAAAGGGGCGGGGGGTGGGTTTTAGGGTGTTTTAGTGTGCCGGTTTTCCTGCCCTCCCCCTTCCCCTGATTATGATTTTTTGACGATAAATCGGGGGGAATTGGTATTGTATCGTGGCCCTAACGATTTTTGACGATTTAAAATATATCGGACGATATTTTAAATCGTCAAAAAAACGATTCACATCCCTAAAACTTACCGTAAAGTTAACTGGATAAACTTAACTGGATAACTTTTATACAGTTCGGTATATTCAAGAGTGCACTTGTTCTGCTGAACATCCAAGCAAAGTTAGGGGGTTATTTACTACAAGCTTTATCGCACGCGTTATGGCTTATCACGGGCAGTAAGGCCCTAATGCACGTGTTACGGCCATATCGCATGCGAACTATAATGCCAAATTAGTGTGGGGGAGGGAAGGAGGTCGGGGCAGGGGAGAGGAGGAGTCGTGGTGGGGAGGGGGGAGGAGTTGGCCGCAAGAACCGCTGCCGGGCGACAATGTGAGGAACATTATCGCTGGCAATAGAGCGGCAAATAGCACCACCTTTCAAGGTGGCTCTATTTGCAGAAAGGCTGCAGCTGGCCACACTGTGGCAGGCAAATCGCACCGCTGTGGGGCAAATGGCTGCGGCCTTTCGCAGGCCCGCCCCCCCCCCCCCCACCTCCTTTTTCATTGGATTCATCATTCTGTGAAGAATGATGAATCCAGCCATTAATTGGATAAGTTTATCTGGCTAATTTTCCAGCCATCTATTGGCTGAAAATGGACTCTCCCTAATTTGAAAAGCATCTCAGAGGTAGCTGTGGTTTGTACCTTGGAGGGAGACTGTGTCCACTTCCTGATATTTTCTGCATTCTTTATTCTGCTTATGATCTTCTTTTCTTGTGCCTTTGCTATATCTAAGCACAAAAAATATCTGAGATGCTTTTCTACCTAAGATCCCATCATATGTATGAAAGAAGAAGCCAGTTATGGAGGCTACCACAGTCAGCAGGAGGGAGGACTGGTGCAAAGAGCACTCCTGTTCCCACAGTATTTATCATTATCATCATAACCAGGATTTTCAAATCTCTGCTAAGTCTGGGATCAGAAGGATCTTCTCTTGCCTACGCTCTTCGTCTCTCCATCTGCAGTCCAGACTAGTACAACTGCTGCTGAAATGCTTGCTTCGCAGTCATAGAGAAAACAAAGGCCTAATTAGTTTGTTTGGTTTTGCTCTTGGTGTGTGGGCCTTATACTTCAGGTTATCTCTGACTTCCTTGTTCTTCATTGCATCTAGAAATCCTTTGTGTTTATCCCATGCTTTCTTAAACTTTTTTTATCATTTCTCTCACCACTATCTTACTTTGGCAGCCATTCCATATACAACCACATTACTTTACATGAAGAAATATTTTCTAATATTTCTTCTAAATCAATCCCCTTGAAGCCTCTTATTGTGGACCACTTGTTCTAAAGCATTATTTTCTCTGAAAAAGAGATGTTTTCTGTGTATTTGGATGCCTCTGTGATGTCCCTCCCATCTCTTTTACTCTAGGCTATACATATTTAATCTCTTCTCATATGCAGCAGTTTGATGTAGACCTTGCACACAGTTTGGGAGACCTACTCTCTACCATCCTTTTGCAGACAGGGCTTCCAAAACTAGACACAAGATTCTAGGTAAGAATTCATCAATGTACTGTACAGAGACATTATTATCTCATTTTTTCTACTGTTAAACCTCTCCTGATGCATTCTAGAATCTTTCTGACTCTGGCTACCACCTTATCACACTGGTTACCTCAAGATTATCAGACAAGACAGACATGATCACCACAAGGTCCCTTTCCTTGTCAGTGCATATTAATATCTGACCATTATCCAGATAAGTCTGAATTTGCATAGCTCATGGTTTTTCATACGCAAGCATTTGTATGCACATATGTGCTTGAATTTTATAACCTGTATATATCCTTTCTGTACTAGTTATAAAATTCAGTAGAAACTTTGCATGTGCTCATAGACAAATGTTAATGGGCGAACATGAGCATTTTTGAATGTTGGATTCATTGGGTCTGAAGCTCATGCTTAGAGGGAAAGAAAACGTTTAGAAAAGATTTATACAGGAGAAAGCAAGATGGACTGTTGTTTCTTGTTACTGTGTGGAAATGAGTCAGTGCATGTACTTTCATTGTGTGTGTGTGATTCTACCATGAAGTATGTCTGTCTGCAGTGGCATACAGTCATTCAGGTAGACAGCAGGGTGTACTTATTTCTAACAAAAGTGTCCTGTTTTGTGTGTGTGTGTGTGTGTGTGTGTGTGTGTGTGTGTGTGTCCACACTACTTGGTGTATATTGTAATACTAACCCACTCCCTAGCCATTAGTGATCTGTTTAAAAATTTATCACGTCACTGACATTAAGGAGCAGACATGGCAAGGGTTCCTGAGGAAAAATAATTTTTTCTCAAGAGGGACCTAAGGCAAGCACAAGAAGCACTGATGATTTAGTGATAAGACCTGGAGTCTTTCAACTAAGATAAAAGGGGAAATTTATAGGAGGGGGAAATCAGCTACAGAGGCAGGGTCAGATAGGAAACTGGAACAGCAACTGACTGATCCCCTTTCTACTGTTGCTATGGTACAGGACCAGAAGAAGGCAAGTTAGAGGAACTTACTTATTTAAATGAATTATGTAAGTACAATTTTTAGATTCAAGAGGATACTGATCATCTAATAGCTGAGGAGGATTTGGGGAATCTAGTTACTAGGGTGTTATGCAGTGAGCAGCCACAAGAGGCAGCAAGTTATATGGTTGTGATCAAGAGCACATGCCAGTAGGAAAATGTAGCAAGTGAAATGAGGGATGGCCTTAGTAAATAAAATAAACATTGCATTTAACGGTAACCTAAGAATTACCTACTTATTACAGCACTCCAGTCCGTTGCCGTTGTTCAGGTCTGCCATACTCCACACATGATTGAACGTGATGCGTTATATCAGGCACCAAATGTAGTATCTAATTCTGTTATCCAAAACTTTATATAGACGGAACAATCAATGCTAACTACTCATTGATGAAATCACTCCGTATAGAAAGTATAGGCACCTGGGAGATAAGCGAAGCAAAACACAACCTTAAAGGCATTAATCTTAAAAGAATAATCCTTACAGTCCCCCTTAATTTCTTACGCGAGCACAAAAACCTGAATTCCAAAAGAACGCATTCCATTCAATAGGCCCATTTAAGCCAAGCGGGACTACCATACGCCGGTTGAAAATAAAACGCTATTCATATTTCCTAACAGCAAGTTATATATTGGAAGCATTATATTGACGATCTATTTTTTCATATGGAGTGGGGGTGATGAGGATTTGGAAATGTTTTTTTATTTTGCTTAACTCCAGTGATCCCAATTTGGTATTCACTGTTGTAAGAACAAACAATCCATACCATTTCTGGATATGAAATATATATCCATGATGGAGATTGGTCACTAGCGTTCATAGAAAGGTCACTGACCGTAATTCTCTCTTACATTATCATAGTTTTTCATCCTAAGTTACTCAAGGATAACCATTCCTATTGGTCAGTTTTTGCACTATAGGCAGCTTTGTACTTCTACTGTTGAATTCAAAAATTCAAGCCCAACAACTGTCAGATAGATTTATTGCTAGGGGATATAGTAAGGCTACTGTAAAGAAGGCATACAAACGTGCGCTATATTCCAATAGAGAAAATCTTCTGATTCCAAGTCCCAAAAGATAGACCTGTTCGTATCATTTGCACTATTCCTTTTTCTACAAAATTGCTGGAAGATAAAAAATCTATTTTAAGTCATTGGCATATTCTATCTTCAGTTCCCTGTTTCACAGAAAATCCTATTTTCACAGTTAAGGAACGTCAATCATTACGCAAGAAATTAAAAAATAGGAATGATTTTGCAGATTGTAATCAGGCCTATGGTCAAACCCCATGTGTGTCCCTGCTCGGCATGCTCACTTACATTGGTGTGTCAGTATTTCCAGCATCCTCATTTGAAACCTTACAGAATTCCCAAATTATTTACCTGCAACACTAGTGGTGTGGTATATGCCATAATTTGTCCCTGTAATTTGATTTATGTTGGACAAACTGCAATGGCCTATCCATTTAAGGATTATTGAACATCATAGCCGTATCGAATCTGTACGTGAACATGCCCTTTTGGTAGCTCATTGGGTGGTAAAGAACCATTCCCCTAATGATATTTGATTTTTTGTTATTAAACAAATTATATTAAAAAATGGAGGGGATCTATCTACAGCCCTTAGGAAATCTGAACAGTGTTTTATTTTCAACTGGTGTACGGTAGCCCCACTTGGCTTAAACGGCCTATTGAATGGAATGAGTTCTTTTGAATTCAGGTTTCTGTGCTTGCATAAGAAATGTGAGGGGACTGTAAGTATTATTCTTTTTAAGATTAATGCCTTTAAGATTGTGTTTTGCTTCGCTTATCTCCCAGGTGCCTATATTTCTATATGAGTGATTTCATCAATGATTAGTTAGCATTGATTGTTCCATCTATATAAAGTTTTGGGATACAGAATTAGATACTATGTTTGGTGCCTGACGTAGAGTATGTGAGGTGAGTTTTCTGACCCTGTGGTGCAGCGCAGCAGGCAAGCACTTTTCTTTTAGCTTTTCAGCCTTTTGGCGTGTTGGGGAAAGAAGTTCACTTCGCTGGTTTATGTATGAATTAAGTAAGTTGATATTACTCTGAAATGTTTCAGGTATGACACTCGGTGGTGGTGTGTTAGTTTATATTTCAATTTGGAGAGTTGTAACGCGTCTGCTTTTTATTACATCAGTTTACAGATGCAGGCCATTGAAAACAATTGTGCACTCTTTTGACCGGTGTGTATTTATAAAAGAAGGTTTCTGTTTTTGTTACAAAAGTAAACGGATTGATTGTGAGAGGTTAGCTCAATGGACTTATGTTGAGAAGCAGTCAAACACCCGGATTTGGATCCATTTTCAGAATTTATTAAATATATTCAGATCTATGTAAAGAAATTTATGATCTGGATCCACTTTCTAGTTTTGGGAATTTGTGATTTAAATCTGGTAATAAATGATTTGTGAATTCTTTGTAATTTATGTACAGTGTTAATTTATGTGCAAGTTGCTTTTAAACAAATAATGAGTATGAATGGTGTATGTGTGTGTTAGTTTAGTTTTTAGAGTGTCTATATAGGTAAGTGTGTTATTTTGTTCAATAAATGTTATACACATTGTGAATGTGTTATCTCTCTGTTGTTGTGTGATATATCTATAAGCAAATAAGGGAGTATTTATAATTGTGACCCTCTGTGTTAATTACAGATACTAGGGATGTGAATCGTGTCCTCGATCGTCTTAACGATCGATTTCGGCTGGGAGGGGGAGGGAATCGTATTGCTGCCATTTGGGGGGGTAAAATATCGTGAAAAATCGTTAAAAATCGTTTATTAAAAATCGAAAAAATCGAAAAATCAAAAAACCGGCACATTAAAACCCCCTAAAAACCCACCCCCGACCCTTTAAATTAAATCCCCCACCCTCCCGAACCCCCCCCCAATAACTTAAATAACCTGCGGGTCGTTAAAAATCGAAAAATCGGCACATTAAAACCCCCTAAAACCCACCCCGACCCTTTAAATTAAATCCCCCACCCTCCCGAACCCCCCCCCAAATAACTTAAATAACCTGCGGGTCCAGCGGCGGTCCGGAACGGCAGCGGTCCGGAACGGGCTCCTGCTCCTGAATCTGTCGTCTTCAGCCGGCGCCATTTTCCAAAATGGCGCCGAAAAATGGCGGCGGCCATAGACGAAAAAGATTGGACGGCAGGAGGTCCTTCCGGACCCCCGCTGGACTTTTGGGCAAGTCTCGTGGGGGTCAGGAGGCCCCCCACAAGCTGGCCAAAGTTCCTGGAGGTCCAGCGGGGGTCAGGGAGCGATTTCCCGCCGCGAATCGTTTTCGTACGGAAAATGGCGCCGGCAGGAGATCGACTGCAGGAGGTCGTTCAGCGAGGCGCCGGAACTCTCGCTGAACGACCTCCTGCAAGTCGATCTCCTGCCGGCGCCATTTCCGTACGGAAACGATTCGCGGCGGGAAATCGCTCCCTGACCCCGCTGGACCTCCAGGAACTTTTGGCCAGCTTGTGGGGGGGCCTCCTGACCCCCACGAGACTTGCCAAAAGTCCAGCGGGGGTCCGGAAGGACCTCCTGCCGTCCAATCTTTTTCGTCTATGGCCGCCGCCATTTTTCGGCGCCATTTTGGAAAATGGCGCCGGCTGAAGACGACAAGATTCAGGAGCAGGAGCCCGTTCCGGACCGCTGCCGTTCCGGACCGCCGCTGGACCCGCAGGTTATTTAAGTTATTGGGGGGGGGTTCGGGAGGGTGGGGGAGTTAATTTAAAGGGTCGGGGGTGGGTTTTAGGGGGTTTTAGTGTGCCGGCTCACGATTCTAACGATTTATAACGATAAATCGTTAGAATCTGTATTGTATTGTGTTCCATAACGGTTTAAGACGATATTAAAATTATCGGACGATAATTTTAATCGTCCTAAAACGATTCACATCCCTAACAGATACAGACACAGACACAGACATGCTGTCAAAGACACGCGCACGCACGCACACACATGCAGCCATGCTCTCACACATCTATCTATTTAGACGGAGGAGAACCTCGAGGAAGAGAAATGCAGGCTTTGGAACAACTACTTTCTTGGCAGAATGGAGGTGAACTGGACAAAGGAATGCTACTAGAATATGAATTAGAATTGACTCCAATGGTAAGACCAGAGACTTTCTCTTTAGAAACGATATGACTGGCAATCAAGACTCTGAATAAGAATGTGTCTATACAAATTAGACCCATAGTAAGAAAAATGGGACAATTAGAGTCACAGTTACAAAAATTGAAAGAGAAATCTATAGAAAATAAAAGGGAAGTGGATTTGTTAAAGTCTGAAATAGGGAAGATGAAAAAGCAACACCAAGGAATGGTAAAAGATAATCTATATTTCCTAAGAAAACTGGAAAATTTAGATAATCAACAGAGCAGTAAGAACTTGAGATTAATTAATTTTCCTAAGAAGATCCTTCCGACAGAAATGTAGACTAAATTTGCATTAGAAATCTTGAAAATACCACAGGCCACGCTACCCCCCATTGTCGAAGATTTTCTCCCCACTAGGAAAAAGGTGCCAGTTGAAGGCAGAGAAATGCAACAGTTGTCTCCACTAAATTTATCTGAGATTCTTGAAGCATCGGTAGTAGAAGAGGCCCAACCAACAACATTAATCATTTCCTTTTTATTAGACTCTGATAGGGATTGGGTTCTCAGAGTCTATTTTCGTAATAAATCTGAATTATTTTGGGTATGAGAGTACAAATGTATCCTGATTTTGCTGAGGAAATGCAGTTAAGGAGGAAACAGTTTCTTGAATTAAGAACAAGTTTGGTACAATTGGGTGCGCTGTTTTTTCTTAAGTTCCCTTGCAAGTGTCTTGTAAAATTTAAAGATTTAACCTATGCTTTTTCAGCCTTTTCAGATGGAAAGTTTATAAATGATGGATTAATTGCTAGGCCAGAAAGTAGCCCAGTTCCAGAACCTGTGTAGCCTCAATTAGAGGATAAATTGTTCAGCAAAGTATACCATTCCTGCCTAGATCTTACATTAACTATCATAGTTATTTCATTTTATTTCCTCTATTAAGTTGTCTCTTGTGGTGGATCTCCCGCATCGTATTGAGGGCTATGGAATATAATGATAGCAATTATGTTTCTTGTAAAGTTTGTAATGAGTTATATGCTATATTATACTATCACTACATTGTTTTTCCTTTCAAATGTATACAATGTATCATTGAAAAACATTAATAAACAGATTAAAAATCACAAAACATTTAGATATGGTTTGATTGGACACAGCCAACATGGATTTACTCAAGGGAAGTCTTGGCTCACAAATCTCCTACATGTTTTTGAAAGAGTGAATAAACATGTGGACAAAGGTGAACCAGTAAATCTGATGTATATGGATTTTCAGAAGGTATTCAACAAAGTCCTGCATGAGAGGTTTCTAAGAAAACTAAAACATCATTGGATAGGAGGGTGATGTCATTTTTGTTGATTGCAAACTGGTTAAAAAGATAGGAAACAGAGAGTAGGATTAAATGGTCAGTTTTCACAGTGGAAAAAGGTAAACAGTGGTGTGCCTCAGGGATCTGTACTTGGACCTGTGCTTTTTTTTTAACTTTCTTTTTATTAGATTTTAACAGTTATTACATATATAACCACTGTGAAGAACTTATGAACAACTACAGACTGGTTACAACCACTGGAGAAAAGATACTAAAGTAAAAATAGATATATGACATTGTGTCATGGAGCAATATTTGTTCATAAGGTTAAACATTGTATAATGGTGCCAATATAGTAAGATAAGAAAGGAAGAAAACCAAGTAGAGAAAGAAAGAGAAAAAGAAAGAAGAGAAAACAGAGTATAAGAAAGTGGAGAGAGAAGGGAAAGATGGAGGAAGGAAGAGCTAAAGTAGAGTAGTGGAGGGAGGAGGACAGCGATATGTGCCAAGAATGGAGCACACACTTGACCAAAATGTGACTTATCTTAATTACATAGTGTATTCATCCAAAGGCTTCCACACCCTAGCCCATGAAGCTAGTCTGTTATACTTAAAAGCCATGGCTTTTTCATATTTACAATACATGCATACAGTGTTCCACCATAAGTGGTGAGATAGCAAGTCACTATGCTTCCAGTTAGAGATAATGTTATGAAATGCTACAGTAAACAGAAAATCTAATAATTTCTGTATGAGAGGAAAGATTGAGTGAGGGATTTGCACCTCTGAGGAAAACGAGCATGTGAATGGTTGCTGTAGATTGATGAATGATGGAAACAGTTATGCCAAATTTGTGTCCAAAAGGCATGAACACTGAGGGCATGTGTAGAGCATAGGTTCTAGAGTCGCTTTAGGAGAGGAGCAGGACCAGCTCTGGTAGCCTCCAGGGAGTCCAGAGGGCTCTATGATGATAAAAAAAGAGGATTGAGTGGAGACTGGAAGATAGTGAAATGCTGAGATGTAATAGACCATAATGATGGCAGTCTGCGTCTCTATAGGAGCCAGAATTTCTTGAGACCATAAAGGGTACAAATGAGTACAAAGTTTGCACCTTGAAGCAGCGTGTGATAATTTTATACAATCTGGATGCTAAGTGGCCTTTAGGCCATATTCCTGGAAATACCTGAAGGAGAAAGGGAGAGACCGTGTAAAATAAGCAGACAGATTGGAAATGGAGTAAAGAGTACTCCTTAATTGTAACCAGGCAAAAAAAACTGAGTATTTTGTAACCCGAACCTTGATTGTAGCTGGGAGAAACTTATAACTTGGAGTCCTCTAAGATTGAGGAAAAGAAACCAAATACCTTCCGTTTGCCATGCAGGCAATGTAGAGAATGGCCATTGATGGTTAAGAGAGAGTTATGCCAAATTGAAGCCAAATTAGAGTGGCTCCAGGGACTTATGTCAGTGGGCCAGTTTGTGTCAAAGAGAGAGTACATCTTGGTGTACGGTACGTAAAATTGGGATTGGAGGCATGGTGGGATAGGAGTTTCATACCAGGAAAATATGACAATGGGACTGGAGAGAGTAGGGAACATTCTAAGCTTAGCCATCGAGGCTGTTCCCAAGGGTTTGTTGGACTAGCAAAATGGTGGTAAGCTTGTTTGAAGAATAAAAGCTTGATGATAGGCATACAAATTCGGGAAATTAACCCCTCCCTTATCCTTCGTAGCCTTTAATTTAGAGAGAGCAATTCTTGGGGTCTTATTTTTCCATACGAAGGATGAGAGTATTCTATCTACATATTGATAGAAATCGTTAGAAAACAGTATAGGTATCATGGAAAGCACATATGTGACCTTGGGAGCGACTACCATCTTGATGGTATCTAGACGACCCCACTAAGTGAGATGAAGAGGAGACCACCTGAGGGGGTTAAGTCTCGTAGTGATTGTAAAATTTGGGATTCAGCATGAGTGATATTTAAGTGAGGATCCGAAAAAAAAATGGATTCCTAAATATTTTATGCTGTGAGAACTTTCTTAATGGGGGATTGAGAAAGGTCTACAAGAGCGCCTAAAGAGTTCAGAGGGAGAAGCCAGTTTTATGCCAGTTAATTTTATACCCCGATAAATGGGAGTATGAGGTAATTTGTTGTAATAAGTAAGGAAGCAAGGTTTCAGGATTCACAAGAAACAAACAGTACATCATCTGCATATGCTGATAATTTGTACATATTCATGACCATCTTAACTCCTTCAATCATATTATTTTCTCGAATTGCAATGAGTAGGGGTTCCAAAAGCCAGGTTAAAGAGAAGGGTGAGAGAGGGCAACCTTGACGGGTGCCTCTTTGGAGTGAGAAAGTCGGGGAAATATAATTATTAATATATAAAAATGCAATGGGAGAATGATACAAAAATTGAATCCATGAAAGGAAGACAGGGCCGATGCCAAATTTTCGAAGTGTGGAAATAAAAAAAAAACATTCAACCCAGTCAAATGCTTTTTCTGCATCCAGGGAGACAGCAATTGTTGGGTGAGATGAGAGAGAGCAGCTTCATGAATATGAAGAAATAATCTTTGTATTATTGGCAATAAGTCGGTTCTTAATGAATCTGGATTGGTCCGGGTGAATGAGGGGAGGGCATGATTGAAGATAATCGAAGTAAGCCAATATTTTAGTAAAATCTTATAATCTGTGTTCAGTAGAGAAATAGGTTCTATAATTACCTACTTCCGTAGTAATCTCTGCCTGGCTTTGTTAGCACCAACTATACATGCTGCCGTAAAGGAAGAGAAGAGATGAAGGCTGTTTTCGGAGCAGCAGAGTAGTATTCCTGTAAAATAAGGCAAAAGTTCTTTACTAAAGGTATGGTAAAAGTCTATGGTGGAGCCGTCAGGACCAGGATCCTTCCCGGTGAGGAGTGCCTTTATAGCTGAAACGATTCTTGAGAAAGTAATTGGCCATTCAAGGTATTCACATTGTTGAGTTGTGATGGTAGGAAAAGAAGATATTGGTGAAGAAGGAGTGGATTCACATCTTCGGAGGTATCTACTTCTGTTCGATAAAGTGTAGCATAGAAATCTCGAAATGCTTGCAGGATATCATCATCTTGAGATAGAGTTTTATTAGAAACAGACTTGATGTTAGTGATCTGTTTTTTCTCCTCCTTTTTCTTTAAGTAAGATGCTAGTAAGTGTCCACATTTATTTATTTTCCGCATAGTATAAGGCATTAGCCTGAGAGGTATGTAGTTGGACCGATGTACTCAATGCCTGATTGTATTGGTATTTGACTTTTAAGACAGCTGCAATAGAGTCTTTAGATGGTGCCTTTATGTGTTCTGCTTCAAGCTTTACTACAGTGTGTTGGAGATTATTGATAATTGACCTTTGCTGTTTCCGTCGGTTGTGCAGAATAGCTAATGATGTCCCCCCCTTATAGTAGCTTTGAACGCATCCCAAAGGATAAATATGGAGACCTCTGAATTGACGTTATAGGTGAAATAGTCTTCAATCTTCCCTTGAAAAAAGGTGACAAAGTCTGATTCAGAAAACAATGAGGAATTGAATCTCCACAAATGGTTAGTGGCAATGGGGGGATTGCAGCTCACACTTGAGAATGACTGCAGCATGATCAGATACTAAGATTGGGGCATTCGAGGCAGATAGGATGCATGGAATTAAACAATGGGAGGTTAGAAAAAAGTCAATGCGATAATATGAAGCATGAGGAGATGAGTAAAATTTGTATTCCTTTTCTCCTGGATTGAGAAAAAGCCACAGATCAGACAATCCAAACTCAGATAGAAGATGTTTGAGTGTTTTGCAAGATTTAGATATAGTTAAGCGTGCCGTTGATTTCGTATCGAGGAAAGGATCCAGAGTTTGATTAAAATCTCCTCCTACAATGGTGGAAGAAGATTCAATGGTAAGCAGCTGAGCGAAGGTGGAATTAAAAAAGGAAGGATCATCTAGGTTAGGAGCATATATATTGAGAATAGTGTAGACTACCTTGTTAAGAGACATTTGTATAAGATTCCATCTTCCTTCGAGATCTGAGGATTGATGAATGATCGTAGCATCTAGCTGTTTATGAATGAGAATAGCTGTGCCTCTCTTTTTTTGAATTGCTGGGCTGAAAAATACTTGACCAACCCATTGTTGTTTTAGTTTGAGAGATTCAGTGGGAGTCAAATGAGTTTCCTGTAATAATGCGACATCCGTTTGAAGGGAGCTTAAATAGGTAAGGATTTTCTTTTGTTTAACTGGATGTGAGAAGCCTTTGACATTCAAAGACACCAGCGTAAATGACGTGATCTTGGTGTCCATGGCAGTGATAACCTTAGTATTGATATCATCGGTCAAGGTCGCGCTCCGTATGTTGTGAGACAAGCGATAGGGAGACAGAGGAGAAGAGAGAGGATAGAAAGCAAGAGGAAGAAAGAACCAAACAAAAATAAAGAAGAATAGAAGAGGTGGAGCCATAACGGTTCCAATTAGAATGAAAAACAAACCTGCAGCGCACGTAGACCCCTTAAATCTGTAGGGGGTGGAAATAAAAATAATGGGCCTCTAGGCAGTCACCAGTCCCCCGATCTAACAACTCCACTCATGAAGATGAGAAAAGCAAATGTGAATGAGAATCAAATCCATGATCATTTGGTAAAATAATATCCAGGGCAAAAACTGTGTCTCGCCAGATAAAACATAATTATAGGGAGGCGCTCCTGTGAGATCGCAACCACCCTTCATAGGGCCTGTGAGAAAGAATTATTCAAGTAATCATACCTTGTGCAGTCTCAAAAGACTATATGAAGATGTCCAGATCTTGAGGAGTATGGAACAATTTTGTCTGGTTGTGATGAGTTACCCACATTTGAGCCGGGTAAAGTAGACCATATTTAGCACCTAGGGCCTGGAGACGTGGCCTTTGCACCAGGAAAGCCTTCCGTTTATCGGCAGTAGTCTTGGCGAAATCCAGAACAAAGAGCAGAGTGTGCTCCTGATATTTTACAGGTGCCAGAGATCTCGCTGCAGCAAATATTTGCAGAACTTGTGGATAGCGCAACAATTTAAAGATAATCGGCCTAGAGTATTTGGAGTTGTGTAGCAGCCCTGGATGGTACTCTATAGGCCTGTTCGATTTCTAGTGGCTGATGGAATTCCAAGCGGAGGCTGGTAGTAATCAGCTTGGTGAAGAAGCTACAGATGTCATTCCCCTTCGGCTCCTTCTGAAATGCCTAGAATCCTGATGTTGTTGCGCCTATTCCGTTAGAAAGATCTTCTAAGGTTTGTTGCATGTGCTCCATATCTTTGTGAGATGCGTGGATCAGGGCTGTGGCTATTAACAATGCGGACACTTGGGTTTCCACGTCATTTCAATCGCGATTGATATGTCTCAAGCTTATCTGACATGCCTTGCAAGTCCCCCCGTATCGCGGTCATTGCCTCTATGTTGACGTTAATGAGATCTTTAGTTGCCGGAGCTCATTGAGCACAATATCAGCTGACGCCATTACCTTAGATGGCGGGGCCTTGTCAGGCGAATGCGGATCAGGTTTCGTTCACTTAGTCCTCAAAGCCGCTGCAAAAGCCGCCTCGATTTTTCCGGCTTTACTGGCTAGCATCAGTAGGTTGTGATGTTAGCAAGCTCTGGCACAGAAGCTGTAGATCTATTAATGGTGATTAGCTGCAAATTCCCGAACTGTTGAGTATGCTTGAGCAGGAGCTGCAGGCTTAGGCAGCCATCTTGGTTGTCGCTCAAGAGCGCCCCCTGGACCTGTGCTTTTTAATATATTTATAAATGATCTGGAAAGAGGTATGATGAGTGAGGTGATCAAATTTGCGGATAACACAAAATTATGCAGAGTAGTTAAATCTCAAGTGGATTGTGATGAATTGCAGGAGGACCTTGTGAGACAGGAAGATTGGGCTTCCAAATGGCAGATTAAATTTAACCTGGATAAGTGCAAAGTGATGCATATAGGGAAAAATAACCCTTGTTGTAGTGTTTACAATGTTAGGTTCTATGTTAGGCATTCCCATCCAGGAAAGAGATCTAGCCATCATAGTGGATAATAGTAAAACATTTAAATCATCAGCCAGTATGCTGTGGCAATCAAAAAAGCAAACAGAATATTAGGAATTATTAGGAGAGAATGGAAAATAAAATGGAGGATGTCATAATGCCTCTGTATTGATCCATGGTGAGACCGCACCTTGAATATTGTGTGCAATTCTGGTCACCACATCTCAAAAAGGATATAGCTGCACTGGAGAAAGTGCAGAGAATGGCTACCCTGTGAAGAAAAGCTAAAGAAGTTAGAGCTGTTCAGGTTGGAGAAGAAACGACTGAGAGGGGATATGATAGAAGTCTACAAAATCATGAAAGGATTTGAACAAGTTAATGGCAAATCGGTTATTTACTCTCTCAGATAATAGGACCAGGGGGCACTCCTTGAAGTTAGCAAGTAGCTCATTTAAAACAAATCAAAGAAAATTATTTTTCACTCAGTGCATAGTTAAGCTGTGGAATTCATGCCAGAGGATGTGGTTACAGCATTTAGTGTATCTGGTTTTGAAAAAACGTTTGGATAAGTTCCTGGAAGAAAAATACATAAACTGCTATTACGGTAATTTAATAAGCAATAGTAGCTTGTGATTTATATAATGTTTGGGTACTTGCCAGGTAATTGTGACTTGGATTGGCCACTCTTGGAAACAGGATACTGGGCTTGATGGACCCTTGGTCTGACCCAGTATGGCATATCTTATGTTATCTTCTAATGGAGGGAAACATTGAAATATGATACAGTATGCTGCTATATATGAAGGGGAGAAGCAACTTAAATGGCATGGTGAGAGTAAGAATTAAGGAAAGTTAATGAAAGTAATCATTAAGAAAGTTAGGAATAAAAAGACATGAATACCAGATGATGGAACATACAAATGACCAGAATTAATGAGAGGCAAGAAAAACAAATGCTGCTGAGATTAAAGTGTTAAGGCTTTTTCCATCAGGTAAAACAGTGCTTTACTCATAGAAATGGGCTTTTTTTAAATTGCCCATCTAATATATGGGTAAGAATGTGTGCATAGGACCTGTATGCATGTACTTTTACCTGCACTTTGAAGAGACATTCTTGTGGAGGATAGGATCCGGATTTTGGAATTATATGCTTCTTCAGCATTTTCAAAAGTATGTGCATAGTTTCCCTAAGGGGAAAAAATATGCACACAGTTTAGTAGATGTAAATGTATGTGGACAATTTTGGTGGGGTAATTTTTAAAGGAAATGTATGCATGCACTTTTCTGTGGAAAACTGATGTAAAGAGTGTAGATGGAAGGAAAATTAGAACCAGAAAGTTACCAATAAGGGACCTGACCTCAGCGGTCAGAGTAACAGATAAGTATGAGAAAAATAACTGTTAAAGCTTGCTGGGCAGACTGGCTGGGCTTTATGGTCTTCTTCTGCCGTCACTTTTATGTTTCTATAAGGTAAAAAGTATTTCAGGCTTTATATCAATATGGGCTGTTACAAATTTTACTTTTATGAAAGTAAAAGTGCTTGTAGTACCCTATACTAATGTGAGTAACATCAAAATACAAAAAAATCAAAGCTAAACTACTAATAGCTTGTCAAACTGCCAATTTTCAGGCACAACTATTTTGTGGTCAATTTCTGCTATTATACAGCTGATTTGCACTTCTTTGGTGAGACTTGGTAAACTATTGTTTTCTTTTTGCTTCTTATCAGGGTAAACTTTCTGAGGTTTTCGCTTGTTTCAATTTGGTACAAAACATCCCACACAGTGTCTTTTATCCTATATTTATGCCAACACATGTACTGCAGCTGGTTTAGATTAGATCCGCCACTATGTTTAATCATTTTAGAAGGGTTTTTGGCACTGTGAGGTATTGTTTCTTACTAGTCTCGGGGACATTTTTAAATAGCTAGCATTGTTTGCAATGTATGTGCGCACATCCAGCCCGCACACATCACAGCCATTGTTCAAAGGGAAGCCACACACGTTGCTTCCTTTTGAAAATTTGCAGCCACAAAGCATGTGCACCTAGAATAGTTATGTGCTTTTGTTTTTAATAACAGGCAAAACCACAACATTATCTATTTCATTTCATATATTTTCTAAACTGAAAAAATACAAAAATTCATAAAATTTGTGTTTTAAGAATGTTTTGTTTAGTGGGCACTAATTCAATTTAGTATGCATTATGTTGATTTAGTGCACACTATTACAGCTCAAATACTGAGCATCAACTCAAATTGAGCACATTAAATAAAAAATAAAGGTTTGTTTTCAAAGGATTACTCATGCAAAATCATCTGTATAGGCATTTATGTATGTATCTGGCCCAAGCATGCATAATCCTTATTTTAAATAGGGGTCACATATGCATCTATATGCAAATGTTCATGCTCCTTTACTTGTGGAAGAAAGGGGCATATTGGGGCGTGTTGGGTGTGATTTAGCAAAAGTGCGTAAAGACATAATTTAAAAGTGACATGCGCACATAGGTTCACACACATACATGCACATATGCACGTAGATTTGCTACAGCTCATTTACATATACAAATGCTCCCTTTCACTTTGATTAGCAATTTGGCATTTGATGGATTGGCTTCTTTGAATGAGTGGACACACAAGCAGACCAGAGAGTGTATCAGAGACAAACTGAGATCTACTGGGGACATTAGGAAACTGCAGGTCATACAGGGGGTTTCAGAACAGACAAAGGGGGGGCTACACAGGGCATTTCCTGGGTTAGACAGAGCCATACTGGTTGATACCTAGGATATTCTGGTTTATACTGGTTGTTAGAGGAACAGTACATCTCCTATATTTCTAAGGCCTTATAATTGTAAATCGTTCAATTTTATATCTGAATGTCACATGTTCATTGTTTCACTGTAAAGTGCTTGTTTGCTGATTTTTTGTTTAATGTGAACCAATGAGATGTTCCCAATGTTCATTGGTGTATAAAAACTTCTAAATAAATAAATAAAATAACAGGGATCCTAAGGGCTATAAAAGCGGAGTGGCTGTTTATATTCCAAGTTGACGCTACTGGGCCTACGGGTACTCAGGTCTATGCAGCTGAAGAGGGAGAGAGAGAGCAGAGGAGGAGAAGGAGGTACCCCCTTAAACAGGGTATACAGGACTAAGTCACAGTTTACAGATCTCTCAGAGGATCAAGTAATGTGCACATTTAGGTTCAACAAGGAAACAATACTGTTCCTATGCCAGGAGTTAGAGGGGTATCTGGAACCTACCACCTGAAGGGGGCCATGCCTTGCCTGTACACATCAAGATGTGTCACATGGTAGGAGCACTGTCACAGCCAGTGCTCCTACCATGTGACAGAGGCCGGCCAATGGCATGGATACCCTGTCACAAGGTAAGGGCAAAGGGCCATCGGCGCCATCTTTATGATTGGCAGCCGACGGCCCGAGAACGGGAGATCGCTCCCGGGACCATCACAAGAGCACCAGGTAATTTAAAAATGTTTTTGGGGGATCGGGAGGGTGGGAGAAGCTAAGGGGTCATCTTTAAAGGGTCGGGTGAGTTTTTTTTAAATTTGGCAATCGGCGCCATTTTTGAGTGGCAGCCAAAATGGCGCCGATGGCCCGAGAGTGGGAGATCGGTCCCCGCACCCCCGCTGGACCACCAGGTATTCATAAAAAGTTTTGGGGCGGTTCGGTGGGGTGGGGGATGGTAAGGGATTATTTTTATAGGGTCGGGGTGGGTTTAGGGGTTGTTTTGGTGTGCCGGTTTTCCCGCCCTCCCCCAAAATAACTCCCGTTAGTGGACACTAACGGGAGTAACGATTTTTCACGATAAATCGTGAAAATTTCTATTGTATCGCACACTGTACTGATTTTTGACGATTTAAAAATATCGACGATTTTTTAAAATCGTCAAAAAACAATTCACATCCCTAATATATATATATATATATATATATATATCATGCTCTGGCTGCCTTGCTCCAGCAGAGCACACCAATATAATCCTTCCCTTGGACAAGACAGCAACAACAACATGAAATAATGCATGATTTCTATCACAAAAAGCATGTTCTCCTCTGTCTTGGAAGCTATTGATTCCACTCACATCCCAATAAGGCAGTCAAGGGGAGACAACTGCAACCACAATGGCTTCCACTCTCCCAATATGAAAGTGGTCTGTTTCGCAAATGGCATCATCCTGGACTTTGTGTCCAGGTTTCTGGAATTGACTCATGATGTCTGTATCCTGTCACAGTTTAGAATTCATGATCACTTCCAGGAAGGATATATCAGCAGGGGGCTGACTTCTAGGTAGGAATACACTTATTACTAACACCACACACCAATTACCTTCTTCTTATTGTTCCTTCATATCAGGTGGACCGACAGCATTTGCCTTGCAGGACCGTTCTGACCTTCTATTGTCAACTGTGTAAACTCCATTAATGCATATAGACATGGTGTGTTGCCACTTGGCCCAAACATAGACCACAACAAGCAGCCTCCATGAAGGGTCATGATATCCCTTTTCATGACTATTCATGTTGTGCAGTGCAGCCAGAGTGAATATCCATTTCCATAGAGGAGACGGCTTTGTGGAGTAACAAGGATCATGTGAGAGGCACTATCTCTGCCTTTAAAAGGAAGCCATAGGTTCCCAGTTCTATAGATAATGTCACAGAATGTACAAAATGTCCCAGAGGAAATTGTATATCATCATTACACTTGTGACTCTAGGTTTCAGTCACTCCTTGTTAACCTTGCCTACTATTTCTGTTAAAATCTAGAGATGTGATTCGGCTGAACCTTTTGGTTCTGCCTTCGTTATTGGCCCTCTGCGGGAAATTTCGTTTTCCCGCTATTCGGTCCGAGTGTTATTTTGGCTGGCCCCCCGAAACAAAGCATGAAACCCACCCCCAACCCTTAAGAACATAAGAACATGCCATACTGGGTCCAGACCAAGGGTCCATCAAGCCCAGCATCCTATTCCAAAGTGGCCAATCCAGGCCATAAGAACCTGGCAAGTACTCAAAACTAAGAATATTCCATGTTACCATTACTAGTAATAGCAGTGGTTATTATCTAAGTCAACGTAATTGAATTACAATGAATTACAATGGGGGGTAGTACAAAAAAACCTCAAACTCACCCCAAACCTTCAAATTTAATTAATTGCACCCCACCCTCCTGACCCCCAAAACTTGCTGAAATTCCCTGGTGGTCCAGCGGGTGTCAGGGAGTGATCTCCAGCTCTCGGGCCATCGGCTGCCAGTAATCAAAAAGGCGCTGATGGCCCTTTGTCCTTACCGTGTGACAGGGGCTATCAGTGCCATCTTAAAAAATGGTGTGGGACATTCATTGCTCCTACCATGTGACAGGAGCCGACCAATGGCACTGATAGCCCCTGTCACATGATAAAGTAAAAAGGCCATCAGCACCATTTTGATTAATGGCAGCTGACAGCTCGAGAGGGGGAGATTGCTCCCGGGACCCCCACTGACCACCATGGATTTATGCAAGTTTTGGGGAGTCAGGAGGGTGGGGTTTGCAATTAATTAAATTTGAAGGGTTGGGGTGGGTTTAGGGGGGGGGGGTAATGTGCTCTTTCTCCTCCCCAAAAAAACGATAAGAAAATACACGAAAGTTTGTGGGTTTCCCTATCATTTTGTCATTCCCCCGAACTGAGATGAAATAGGAAATATTGTCTCTATTTCCTATTTCGTCACAAACAAATGCACGTCCCTATTAAAATCTATTAGATTGGCAACAAATGTACATTCATGCTTTAAATGGAATGTAGAACAGTTACAGTATCCATACATACCAATTGACTCTAGCTCTATTTGTAGGCCATTTTGGGACCGCCCTAGTGACCACCAATGCATACCTTTACCTATGTCCATCCCCAAGAGACTTCCCTGAACCCCCCCCCCATATATACCCTTACCTACCCATCCCCCAGAGCCCCTTCTAAAAACCCCATGTACATCCTTCCCAATCCCCACTACCCAGATACCCCTAGTGACTTCCCATATACATCTTTAGCTACCTCCAATCCAGATCCCCTAGTGACCTACCAAGCACACCCTTACTTACCCCCACTACCCACTGTTGAAGGCAATGTCCCTGGCAATGAAGTTTGGCTGCCTAGATGGTGGCGGCATTTTTAATGTCCACGCTTTTGAAGAACCAAATGTTCCACGCTTGTGGAAGCATGCGTGTGCTCATGCAGAGCAAAATGCAAGGTACATGCAAACAGTTCAAGATCACACACAAATGTATACACATTTGTGAGTGCAATCAACAAGGTAAACTTGTGCATATTTTGTATTGTGCACATACATTTGAGTGCACGATACAAAATACATGCGATTGCACATGCACCCATCTACATGCATTTATAGGCATGCATGCAGGTCTTTGAAAGTTATACTCCCAATGAACACTAAATCAAAATAATGTGCACTAAAAAGTAAATTTTCAAAACCAGGCGCACAGAAATCCCAGGAGATACATGTGTGGCTGCACCAAGTGCATTTTCAAAACGGCCTGGCCACACATGTATCTACCAGTATACGCGGAAGAGCTGGGATTTTGAAAAGGGGCAGGCCAGGGGAGGGATCTGGGTGAGGTGGGGGTGGGAGCCGGCCTGGACAGCACCATTTTGCGCTGTCCTTGTGAAGCGTGTGCCGGCAGCCGGCCAGCGCGCAGAACTTACTTCACCTCTTCAGATGAAGAAAGTTCCATGACAGCAAAAAATAGGTTAGTTAAGGTGGGTTTAGGGGTCAGGGTGGAGAGAGGAAAAGGGAGGAAGGTTAGTTAGGGGAATAGGGAACTGGGAAAAAGCCCGATCTCATCGCCACACCACCCGCCTGCCCACATGAGTGGGCATCCGTGCGCACATGCACGCCCCGATACAAAATTAGTTGCGCATGTGCGCGCAGGTATTGGATTTTATAACATGCGGGTGGCGACGCATGGATATCATAAAATCGGAGAGTCCAGAAGCCTTGCCCGCATCTTTGCAACATTTTTAAAAGTAACAGAATCAAAAGAAAAAACAAAAAAGGTGGTGGGAAGGAGGGAAAACAAATGAATCAAAAGCTTTATCAAAGCCCATGCCTAAACTTAAGCAGCCACATACTTTGCGCCTCCTATTTAAGCAGGCAGCTGTGGGGGGAGGTGGAGATCTGGGGGGGGGGGGGGGGAATAGCACATGCTGTTTTGAAGAATGAATATATGTGTGCTGTTTTGATCCCCCAACTCAAACTTGCCCATAGACATGCTTTTCTTTAACCCGGTTCAATGGAAACCCATGAATGCATACTAGAAACCAGGCAGAGGAAGGTAAATGGCTTTGAAAGTTGTTCTCCTAATATTTAGCAAACCTTCTATGAAGCTCATTTTGAACACGGGGAAAAAATATGCTGTGACCTCTTAAACTGAAGTCTGCAGGGGAATGGTTTTGTATGAGTTTTGCACAGTTTTACAAATAACTATAGTAGTCACAGTTGAGGATAGAAAAAAAAAAGAGTAGAAAATTCATAAAAAACCATATTAAATATTCTTTTTTTTTTTTTTTTAGGAAAATTAAACATGGGGCATTAAATACATTAATCAATTAATAATGATACAACACAAATGGCAGACTGTAATGGAAATTCTTGTTAAATTAACTTTGGTTGCTAATAGGAAGAAAATATGGCAGTAGCATTTGCCAGCTCAATTTCTAATCCTTAACTCTGTTTCACAGTCTTACATTTAACCTACTCAGTGCACGACAATTTAGGACCTGTTTTCTAAAGGTTTTCTCGCATTCTGTATCTCTGGGGGAAAAGGTTAGTAATTGACCCCCTTTATTAGAAGGCACTGGATGATAATTAACAGGTCGATCCAGTAAAGTGTGCTCCGTCGGAGCGCACTGTCACCCTGCTCTGGACGCGTGTTTTCCCTTACCCCTTATTCAGTAAGGGGAGGAAAACACGCGGCCCACCCGCGGCACCTAATAGCGCCCTCAACATGCAAATGCATGTTGATGGCCCTATTAGGTATTCCCGAGCGATCCAGTAAGTAAAATGTGCAGCCAAGCCGCACATTTTACTCTAAGAAATTAGCGCCGCCCAAAGGTCGGCGCTAATTTCTTCCGGCGCCAGGGAAGTGCACAGAAAAGCAGTAAAAACTGTTTTCTGTGCACCCTCCGACTTAATATCATAGCGATATTAAGTCGGAGGTCCCCAAAAGTAAAAAAAAAAAAAAAAAAATTTTGAATTCGGCCCGCGGCTGTCGGGCCGAAAACCGGACGCTCAATTTTGCCGGCGTCCGGTTTCTGAGCCCGTGGCTGTCAGCGGGCTCGAGAACCGACGCCGGCAAAATTGAGCGTCGGCTGTCAAACCCGCTGACAGCCGCCGCTCCAGGCCAAAAGGAGGCGCTAGGGACGCGCTAGTGTCCCTAGCGCCTCCTTTTCCTCGTTTGCACCACGTCGCCTAATTTAAATACTGGATCGCTCGCACCGGCGAGGGGCCGGTGCGCGCGCCGGGAGAGCGGGCGTTAGTCCGCTCTCCCACGGACTTTACTGGATCGGGCTGAATGTAAGTTAGAAATAAATATTTATCATTCAGTCTGTTGCCATTGACAATGTTAACTTTGTTCTTGGGTGGCCCTACAAAGATGTTTTTTTTCTGTTTGAGTATACCATCGCCTATGCCGTAGAGAATGGAGGTAGAGAATGCACTACTGAGAATGGCCTTGATTTCTTCCTTTCTGGGCCATCGGACCTGTGATCCTTGGTTGAACTCACCTCTTTCTTTTCAGAAACCTCATATTCTGGTGAGGTGATATTGTAGTTTTAGGGCAGGGCTGGCCAATTCCAGTTCTTGAAGTCCACAAAGTGATCTGGATTTTGCAGATATACATAAGGAATAATATTGAAATGAATTTGCAAAAACTACTACTATTATATACAAATATATATGGTTAGGTACCTCCATTTTCAGTTTTTATTTTATTTTCCCTGGGAAGTTCAATGATATAACCAAAAAATCTATGGAAAAATGACTTTGCTATATAAGAAACAGTAGAAAAATCAGTGGAAAAGTCATTTTTCAACTGATTTTTTTGTTTTGTTATAGAATTGAAATTCCCAGGAAAAATAAAATAAAAACTGAAAACAAAGGTCTCTATACAATATATAGTGCATATTCTTTGTGGATATACTGAAAACCATACAGATTTGCTACCCTCGACAAATGGAATTGCCCTCCACTGCTTTAGGGTAATTTTGTGAGCCAATAAATTATAAACAATAATTATTTTAAAATTAGAAAAACTATTAGGATTTCTTTAATATAACTGTTATCCTTATTTAAAATAGTTAAAATCCCTTTTGTAATTCATTGAGAAACTCTGGATATATCTTCCGTTCTGAGACAATACTATTGTTTCTTTAGATAGATGGTATTTTCATTTCAAAAAACAGGGGGCCCTCATTTTCTAAACGGATCACACGCGATAAGGGACGTTTTGCATTCAAAATGTCCCTTATCGCGTGCTATGATACCAAATGGGGGCGGAGTCGGCCCCGGAAGAGGAGGAGTCGGGGCTTTCACCGGGGACTACTCCGCGAAGACGCCATGGACGATGAAAAGGTAAGGCCCTTTTCGCGTCCAAGTTTGGCGCCCAATAGCTACAACCTCCTATGGTGGCGCTATTGGGTGCAAAACTGCAGCAATCGCACTGCGATGGTGCGATCGGCTGCCGGCTAGTGCAGGCCTGCCCCCTGTTTCGTCCCCCCCGCCCCTCATTCCCTAAGTATCGCAGGCCTGCGATACTTTAGAAAATGAGGCCCAGGATGTGTTATTATAAAATAGCATGCACTACTTACTGAGCACATTAAAAAAAAAAAAATACTGCCCAGTCACCAAGCTGTGGCCAGGGCCTACCCAGCTAGAATGAACCATGCCAGTTGGGATATCCCCAGGTACCTCCAATTCCCTCCCCCCGCACCCATATTGTACAGCTATAAAATATAATGCTGCCAGCCATACTTTAGAGTGGAATCATTTGACAAGGATCTCAGGATGAGCTGACATTAATTTTAAAGAGATTATGGGGGGAACAGAAAGGAATGGACATTGTTAAGAACATAAGAATTGCCATACTGAGTCAGAAGGAGGGGTCCATGAAGCGCAGTATCCTGTTCACAACAGTGGCCAGTCCAAGTCACAAGTACCTGGCAAGTACTCAAACATTAGATTATATAAAACACGTTGCATCAAATTTTTATCTTGTCAATACCCCAGAAAACTTTCCTTCATATCTTATACTTATATTTTTGTTTTTTATATTTTATAGTGAGTTTTTTTTGGACCTTCACACCACCCCGCGGTTTTCAAGCTTATAATTTTGCTTGTGTTTTCACCGCTCGGGGTCACCTTTAATCATTGGTCCTTTTTGAAAACTTTTTTTTATATCTGTAAAGTGTTGCGCTCGAGGGTGGACCCTTGTCCTGGAGCAGTGGAAAATGGCTCCCTGGTAGGGACCAGGAAGTAACTGCCCCCAGGGGGCGGAGCACTGGAGGAGACAGAGGCTAGGATGAGCTTCACCACTGGAAGCCCGAGGCCCCCCTGGGAGGAGCCCATAGGGACCCAGGCCGCTTGGACTTAGGTGAGCCTCGCATGGTCTCCTGGGAAGATGGAAACTGGTGTGCCCACAGGCAGAAGGGGATCATGGTCAGGTTTGAGACTGGCGTTCAGATGGAACAAGGAGAACCAGAAGAATGTAGAAGATGACAAGGCTAGGAACAGAGCCAGAATCTAGAGATGTGGTCAGACAAACAAAGGTCAGAGTCCAGGAATCAGTCCGAGGAGTAGTCAGCAAAGCAGGGGTCAGATACCAGAGGTAGACAAGGTCACAGGCAGGCCGAGGTCAGAAGGCAGGCAGCAGGCAGGCAGGTCGAGGAACGGACTGGAGTCAGCAAGTAGCAAGTAGCGTGGTTCCAGCCCAGGGGCGTGGCAGCGGCCTCCAGACCAGCCCCCGGACCGGAACATGGCGCTCGGCCCGCACAAGTTACGCCTGCCTCAGGCAGGCATAACTTTTGGAATAAAGGTGGGGGGGGAGGAATTAGTTAGGTCCGGGGGGTGGGTTAGGTAGGGAAAGGAGGGGAAGGGAGGGGAAGGTGGGGGAGGTGGAGGGAACGGAGGCATGCTGCGCTGCTCGGCGTGCGCAGGCTGCCAATTTTGCGCAGCCTTGCACATGCCGACCCCGGATTTTAAAAGATGCGCGCAGCTACGTGCGTATCTATTAAAATCCGGCATACTTTTGTTTGTGCCGGTCAAAAAAAGTACGCGCAGGCGTAGTTTTTAAAAATCTGCCCCTATATCTGTAGCACGGAATCTGTGTTTCAGTATGACTGACAGGTAAGTGCAGCAGTCTTTGCTTTCCCAGGTTTTGTGTGTACAGAAGCCGGTGCAAATGTGTAACTTCTACACAGTGTCACTTCAGTGTAATTACAGCGCTGATTATGTCATGTAGCACTATAGAAATGTTAAGTAATAGTAGAATTCTACACATAGTCAGCAAGAAATAACATTGTGTGCTTTTTTTTTTTTTGTAACAAGCAACTGTGTCTGCTATTGTAATGTTCTGCTTAGATGTTGGAATTGACTGGTTGATCTTCTGATTTCAAAATAAACAATTAAACAAAAAGTGACTGTGTCTGGTCTGCTGTCTGCATGTGTGCCCACACTAGCACTGCATAATGTTAAAAAGGTCCTAACGTCAAGTGATCTGCTTCAGTTTATTGAGGCCATTATCATCAAAGAGCAGTCATCACAATGGCAGAGGAAGAGAAAAAGCTGCTTCTCCAGAAAGAATGAGGGCCAGCAGAAGCCTCACTAATAAGACAAGGAATCTCCCAAACAATACAAAGAGAACTTTTTTAGAAGGGATACAGAAGCTAGTGGAAGGTAGGGATGTGCATTCGTTTACAACAAATACATAAAACTCAATGAATAGGGCAATTTCTTTCATTTGGAGGGCCTCAAAACAAATCAAGAGCTCCCTGAATGAAATGAACCTTATTTATTGCATTCATTTTAAATGAATGCATCGGCTCCTGGCCGAGGCCCAGGCGTTGGGATCCAGCCTCCGGGCCAGGCCTCATCCTCGGGCCTGGGCCCAGACTATGCCCTAGGCTGAGGCCGAGGTCACGGTGACCTACCATGACTTCATCCTACACAAGTCCAAGGTTTTGGCCTGGGCCTAGGACTCAGCCCTGGCATTAAGCCTGGTTCTGGGCCGAGGCCCCGGCATTGGGACCTGGACTCTGGGTCAGGAAATGGCATCAAGCCAGGGCCCTCACCAAGACTGAGGCTCAGGCATCAGGACCCAGCCTCCAGATTGGGACTTGGTGTTGGGCCTGGATCCAAGCTAAGGCCTCAGTGTCAGAACTGAGTCTCTGGACCAGGCCACAGTGTTGGGCCTGGGTCCAAGCCCTGGCCGAGGCCCGAGTGTTGGGATCCAGCTTCTGGGCCGAGCTTCAGTATTCAGCCAGAGTCCAGGCCAAGGCCCCAGTGTCAGGACCTGGCCTCCAGGCTGGCCCTCAGTGTTGGGCCTGGGCCCAGCTTTGGCCAAGGCTGAGGCTGAAGCCTTAATCTTGCATAGACCGAAACTGAAGTTGCAGTGACCTACCGTGGCCTCGGCCTATGCAAGACTGAGGCTTCAGCCTGGACCTAGTCCTCAGCCGTGGCATCAGGCCTGACCCAGATTCTGGCCTAGGCTGAGGCTTTGGCCTTGCTTAGGTGGAGGCAAAGGTCATGCAACCTGCCACAAGGCTTCGGCCTGGTCCTAGGTTTGTCCAGCAGATCCCTACTGGACTGTGTAAGTGGGGACCAGGAGGCATCCTGGCCTCATACTTTTTCCGGTTGGGTTGGAAGGTTGGGTGATGTGGCTTCATTTTTTTTTTTTTAGTGTTTGATTCCTTTATTTCATACGAATGAAAGAATCAAACATTCCATGAACCGAAATTTGTATGAAAAAATCTTTCCAAAAACAAACCGGAAAACAAAATCACATTTTTATCCCTGCATACTCCTACAGTTCATATCAGTTCTTATCCCCCTAATAGTGATTACAGTTCTTTCTCTCTATATCTGTGCAAGGCTCCCTCTCTCTCTCTCTCTCTCTCTCTCTCTCTCTCTCTTTAACAGAGCACAGAGCAAGGGAAAGCACTCACCCTTTAGGGCTTGGATAAAAGTGTTTCCTAGATGGCCAGGGATGATCTTATTTGTGCAGAAAACTTCCTTCAATGCTGTCAAAAATGCTAACACCTCCTCTGCACAGAAGTCTCCTCTCTCTCTCCCAAAGGTGAAGACTCCTAGTGGGGTCCTCAGATATAATTCAATATTGATCTTATGCACAGTTTTACAATGTAGCTCTCAACTGTTAGAAAGGGATCCCCTGGAGCACACAGCTCTCAATATTCCTCTGTCAGGGCAGAAAGAAGGGGCAACAAAACTCTTCCTCTCAGGTCTTCTAACAAAACTGTCTTATTCTCAAAAACTGAAAACATGAGAAGATGCTGCATCGACTCACCACCATTACTCTAGTGAGGAAGGTCACAGTGAGGCAGTTCTTCCCTATCCTGGGCCCCCCAGGGAGAGGGTTCCCAAACAACACTCAGCGCTTTCTCAGGCTTCTTACAAAGAACATTCTCTGAATCCCAAAGTAATCCAGATACAAATCCTGCCAGCCAGAGAGTGGAATGGAAGGGCATATCCACAAGCTTGTCCAGGGACTGCAGGCAGATAGTACTGGAGTGCAAGGGGAGTATGACAGTCTGTGAGCTAAGAGGTAAATTTTAAAATGCCGGTGCGCGCCAAAACTGGGAGATATACGCATAGTCGGGCCATGTGTGAATCTCCAGTACATTCAGAAAAGCCTGGCAAAGTAAAAAGGGGCAGGCCAGGGAGGGCCATGGGTGGGGTCTAGGTGGGCTGGGTCAGTGCCATTAGGTGCTGTCTCGCTAAACCACCCACTGGCAACTGGCTGGCCCATGCAACTTACTACTGTTCAGGAGAGCAGGTAAGTTTAAAGACAAAAAAAAAAGTAAGATTGAGGAGTTATAGGGGTCGGGGAAGAGAGGGGAAAAGGGAGGCAGGGTAGGTAGGATGTTAAGGAAGTTCCCTCCCAGACCACTCTTTTATTGGAGCGGTCTGAGAGGGAACTGGGAAAAGGCCCTTTCACGTCCCCGAGTGATTCTTACAGAATTCCCCTCCTTGCGTGAGTCCACACCCATTTGTGCCAATATAAAATTGGGCACATATGTGCGCAGGCTAGCAGATTTTCTAACATGTGTGCATCAGTCTGTCCATGTTATAAAATCAGTGCATCCATATGTGCACACCGGGAACCACGCGCACATGGACGCCCATGCGCCGCTTTAAAATTTCACATTTGTGTGTTTAAAAAAAATGAAGGAGGGCACTGAAAGGAATGGGTGGGAGAGAGAGAGAGGAGTGCACATAGCATTTGGTGTTGCTCCATTCATTCCACACCAAAGGAGGTCAAGAGAAAATCATGCAATACAATGCTAGGCACACATCCATGTCCAAGGAAACTGATGACAGCAAACTAAACTCACCAGTATGTCTGCCCCACTAAGCTTAGATAAGTCTGCAGATTGTCACTTGAGGAGAAGACCTGTACTTGAATGGCTAAGGATGGAGAAATGGAAAGTAGATCTAGGTTTAATTTGTAGACAAAAAGGAAGTGGAACTGTATAGCTGGGGGGAGAATAGGGGTAGAAAGAAGAGGTGGGACCTGTGTGAGGGCAGCGGCCACACTCATATGCACATAAATGCTAAAACAATCTATTTCCTACCAATCCTAGTGATCCTTCACCCCTAGACTCCTTCAGTGTTTAACCCTCAACCATTCTTCACCTACCAGAGCTCAATAAGCACTGAAGGGTACAGATGGAGGGTTACAGATGTAAGAAGGAAGGTAGACAGTATGGGGCTCCCTCTCTCTACCCGCCCTCCTCCTTTCTCATCTAGTGATCCTGGTTCTCCATATCAAGCCTCCCCAACCCTTCTTCCTGATTTCTCCAGTAGTCCTCATCTCCTCCCATTGGTACTGGAGAACCTAAATATCATTCCTTTCCCTATTGGTCTTTGAGCTCCCCCACCCCAATGGTCAATGTTTTCCCTTTTCCAGAAATATTTTCTCTTCAGCACCTCTCCTTCTCATCTTCCTTGGCCCTTCATAGGGCATCAGGTCGCTCCCAGCTGAAATAAATATCTCAAATGTTGTTGATCTACAGTGCTGGTGCCCTCAACATCTTCTATCTCTTAAACATGGAAATGAGTAGAACAGTGACTTAATTGAAGGGATTTAACAGAAGTAGTGTAGCAGCTGGAAGTTGAAGTGATGTGTGATTGTCCCCAGCTGTTTCACATTGATATTGATTTGACATGTCTAAGGCATAGGAGGGAAGAAGAAAAGACTGGGCTCAAATATGAAATCTGGCACAAATATGTAGAGAGACACAGGACACATCGAAATAAGTAGGAGATAAAGACTTTCTATATTAATGGTCATTAGCAGATAGAGAAAATAGACAGGCTCTCAAGGATTAATCTTCCAGACCTCTTATGTTATGATATGTATCCACTCATTCCATGGTATCCTCAGTTCCTTGAACTATCTTATGCTGAGCCAATAGCAGCTGCTTCCATAGGTCCTCTTCAGGAATGGCCTACATAGCAAGCTTTAGGGGGAAAGCTGGGTCTGAATTCTAATGTCCCAGAGGAATGGAATCACTCTTAAAATAGATAATAGTGCAATTTTTACAATGCAATGGATTGCAAGATCTGAGGCAGCATGGTTTTACCAGAGGTAAATCTTGTCAGATAAATCTGATCAATGTCTTTGATTGGGTGACCATAGATATGGATCAAGGAAGAGTGCTAGACAGTCTACTTGGATTTCAGTAAGGCCTTTGACATTGTTCCACACAGAAGACATAAATAAATTGTGCATCCTTGGTATGGATACTAGAGTGACTGACAGGATTAGAAAATAGTTGAGTGTGAGGCAACCAAGTATAGTGTTAAATGGAGTTTTCTCTAATGAGGGGATTGTTACTAGTAGTGTGTATCACATGGTTTCAACATTTTTGGGAGTGACATAATGGAAGGGTTGCCAGGAATGGTTTGTCTTTTTGCAAATGATACTAGAATTTGTAACAGGGTGTAACATTTAAAACTAATTGGAGAAATTTCTTTTTTACTCAACGCACAATTAAACTCTGGAATTTGTTGCCAGATGATGTGGTTAGTGCAGTTAGTCTAGCTGTGTTTAAAAAAGGATTGGATAAGTTCTTGGAGGAGAAGTCCATTACCTGCTATTAAGTTCACTTAGAGAATAGCCACTGCCATTAGCAATGGTAACATGGAATAGACTTAGCTTTTGGGTACTTGCCAGGTTCTTATGGCCTGGATTGGCTGGGCTTGATGGACCCTTGGTCTGGGCTTGATGGACCCTTGGTCTGACCCAGTATGGCATTTTCTTATGTTCTTATGTTATTATGTGGACAGCCAGAAAGGAGTTGAAAACATCACTCCTATCTATTTCTCTTAAATATCAGTCTACACCTGAATATCCCATAAACAAGGTATAATCTCCTTATCCCTGATTCACACACAGCTGAGTGAGATGCTTCTAAGAAAACTAGAAAGTCATGGGATAGGAGGTGATGTCCTTTTGTGGATTGCAAGTTGGTTAAGACAGGAAACAGAGAATAGGATTAAATGGTTAGTTTTCACAGTGGAAAAAGGTAAACAGTGGAGTGCTTCAGGGATCTGCACTTGGACTGGTGCTTTTTAATATATTTATAAATGATCTGGAAAGGAGTACAATGAGTGAGGTGATTAGATTTGCAGATGACACAAAATTATGCAGAGTAGTTAAATCTCAAGCGGATTTCTTTTAACGCAGCCGTGGCCCGAGAGCGGGAGATCGCGCCGGGACCCCCCCCCCCCACTGGACCCCAGGTAATTTAAAACATTTTGGGGGGCTTCGGGAGGGTGGGGGTTTTATTTTAAAGGGTCGGGTGGGTTTTAGGGTGCCGGTTTTCCCGCCCTCCCCCGATTTACGATTTTTTGACGATAAATCGGGGGAATTGTTATTGTATCGCGGCTCTAACTATTTTTGACAATTTAAAATATATCTGACGATTGTTTTAAATAGTCAAAAAACGATTCACATCCCTAGTAAATACTATGAAACCCCAAAGTGTAAGAATAACACAAATACCAATGACGATCTTACTTTGAAAATATAGATGTGTGACCGAAGACTCATATATAGCAAAGAATATGAATGACCATCATATAGCACAGGAATAAACACACTAAGTGATGCTTTATAACCTCAGCTTTGTGCTGGAAGTTTTAATCATCAGTTATTCATGATTTGGACATAAATATGACCATACCTTTTGCTTATTTTTCAAGACTTTTTGAGCTGCAAATAAAACATCAAGAGATTTTTTGACCCGTTTTGTGTAAATAAAATAAACTTTTCTGCATGCTAGTTTTTGCATAGGGATAAAGAACACGTCTCGAATATAACTTTAAAAAAAAAAAAATCAATGTGTGTATGATGAAATGTCCCAGATGTTACAAAATAAACTTCTTTCGTAGATGTAACAAAATAACCATCTTAATCAACCCAACATTGCAATGTTTCAGAAGGAACATTCCTCCCTTCCTCAGAAGCAAATGCAAACACACTGGTAAAGCATATCCCGGCAGGAGCTCTGCCAGCAGCATTCAAATTTCTCTGAAATTAAAGGAATACCCCACACACAGTCACATCATTTTTTTTCAATTATAGTACTGCTGCCTTGAATCCCATTAATTTCTCCATGACAAATACTGGGTTATGCTTTATTGGTGTGTGTTTACATTTGCCCCTGAGGAAGGCAGGAGTGACCCTTCTGAAACATTGCAATGTCGGATTGATTAAGAAGCTTATTTTGTAACATCTGGGCATTTCATCACACACAAATGCCTCCAGACCCACAGCAAATGAGAAGAATAGTGGGATATTAGAAGGTGGTAAGAAGAGGAAGAGGGCAAAGGGCATAGTTTGTCCTCTTTGAGTTTGTCATCCTCCTTTTCTTCCACTTCCTCTGGTTTAGCAGATAATGTGGTGTGAAGCAATGTGTCCAGAAGGTCGTGTCAGACATGGGGCACCCTGTATTAGTGGCTGTTACTGAGTTGCGGGAGAGGGTACCTAAAAGGTTACGGCGAAGGATCAGGAAGCGCTTACACATAGATATTTTTAAATTAATGGAAGGAGGAAGGGGTAGGAAGAAGAAGGACAAGCAGAGAAAGGTTAGGAAAGTGCCTTGCAATAAATTAAATTGGGTGTGTTGTTTTTTTGCTGTTAGCTAGTGTAGTCGGGCAAGGGATCCGGTGGATGGCAGGACATCTGTGTCATTTCAAGAAGTCCTACTGCCTTTTTACAGACTAAGTTCTGGTATGTTTGTTCAACCTGCAGGGTAGGACACCCTACTTCCAAATGTATCAAGTATGGTGTTGAAGGGGCATAATGAAGGACTAGGACTTGAGATGTTTGAGAAGGCCCCTTCTCTGATTGCAGTGGAAGTTTTGATCAAGTGGTTGGAGGGATATCCCAATATGAAGGCGGTGGTGATTTTGAGGGAGGGATTTTTAAGGGGTTTTGAGATTCCATATGAAGACCCAGAGGGGGATGGTTAGTGCAAAATTCCAGGGAGGTGGTTTACTTTGCTAAATTTGTGGTGGAAAAATTGGTGAGTGAATTGAGTATGGGTAAAATATTGGGTCCATTCATAACACTTTTTTTATGCATTTGTCTATATTGGTGGTAGTTCCAAAAAAAGGAAAATGTCAGACTTATTTTAAATTTATCTTTTCTCCTGGGAAGTGGGAGGGGAAGTCAGTTAATGATTTCATCCCTAAGGAGATGTGTTCGGTGTGTTATGCTTCCTTTGAGTCAGCAGTGACTTTGGTACAGAGAGTAGGTCTTTTTGACAAAAGATGATATAAAAAAATCTGCATTTTGGCTGTTGCCGATTCACTCCAATAGTTTTCATCTCCTGGGCTTTGCATTTTGGGGGTTTTATTACTTCAATCGGTGTCTATCTATGGGGTGTTCTGTATCCTGTGCTTTTTTCAAGACTTTCAGTATGTTTGTTCACTAGGCAATGGTTCAGGCTGCAGGTCTGGATAGCAAGTTACATTATCTGGATGATTTCTTATTCATGGGCCCAGAGGCATCACATATATGTGCGTTGCTATTACAGACTTTCATGCATGTTTGGGGGTCTCGATAGCAGCATGCAAGATGGAGGGTCCTGTGTCACTTTTTGGGCATTGAATTGGATTCAGTAGACATGATGTCTCCATTGGAGAAGGTACAGAAGTTAAGGGAGATGGTTCGGGTAGTTAGTGGGGCCAAAAGAGTCACTTTGAAGCAGATGCAGTTGCTAATCGATTCTTTGATTTTTACCTGCAGGGTAATCCCAATGGGTAGGGTGTTTGTCAGGTGACTTTCAGCATCCACAATGGAAGTGTGTAGGGTCACTTGGGGTATATAGGAGGAGTTGGGTATGTGAGAAGTGTTTCTGCAGACTTACAATGTCATGCAAGATGAGTAGGTGACCAGTAGGGATATTCACTTGTATTCAGATGTGGTGAGGGCTTTGGGTTTTGGAGTTTATTGGCAGGGGGCATGGAGAGTGGATAGGTGGCTTGCAGCATGGGTAGTAGGGATGTGCAGACCAAAAGTTTAAGTTCATAAGTCCATAAGTCGAAAGGGGGTCCCATTTGCGGTCAATATCGACATATGGAGAATTCCATAAGTTGAGTCTATGTCCATATGTGCAAATAAAAATTTAAACCCCTCACCCGCCTTAATCCCCCCCCCCCAAGACTTACCAAAACTCCCTGGTGGTCCAGCGGGGTCAGGACGCCATTCCTGAACTCCTTTGCAAGGAGCACGTGACGTCGGTGTCACTTCGGAGTGACGCGGCGTCACGTGATTCCCCTCGGGTTCGCTCCCGGACCACTCGTTGGGCTCAAAAGGAACTTTTGGCCAGCTTGGGGGGGCCTCCTGACGTGGCCTCCTGACCCCCCCAAGCTGGCCAAAAGTTCCTTTTGAGCCCAACGAGGGGTCCGGGAGCGAACCCGAGGGGAAGCACGTGACGCCGCGTCACTCTGACGTGGCGCCGACGTCACGTGATTCCCCACGCGTCTGCTCCCGGACCCTCACGGAACTTTTGGCCAGCTTTGGTAAGTCTTGGGGGGGGGATTAAGGAGGGTGAGGGGTTTAAATTTTTATTTAGATCAACAATCGCGATTTCCAACGTATTCAACATAGCTATGTTTTCCATTTAAGTTCAAAACGAATGCACACCCCTAATGGGTAGAGTAAAGTTGGGGCTAATTAGAAACATCATCTTTTTGGAACTGTTTCCCTTGGTCGTGGCTTTGGACGTTTGGGGTCAGGGGTTTCAAAACAAGAAGGTGTTGTTTTGGTGTGACAATTTGGGGGTTGGAGAGGTAATAAACCTGCAAGTTGCTAGGTGCACACAGATGGCTGTATTGTTTAGGAAATTTGTATTGCTATGCCTTAGATGGAATGTTTCTGCTAGGGTGAGGCATATGTCCAGGGTTGATAACTCTATAGCCAATGTCCTTTCTTGTTCCAAGTGGGATCTTTTTTGCCATTTGGCCCTGTGAGAAGACTAGAAGGGTGCAGTAGCCTAGGGTCATAAGAACATAAGAAAATGCCATACTGGGTCAGACCAAGGGTCCATCAAGCCCAGCATCCTGTTTCCAACAGTGGCCAATCCAGGCCATAAGAACCTGGCAAGTACCCAAAAACTAAGTCTATTCCATGTAACCATTGCTAATGGCAGTGGCTATTCTTTAAGGGGCGGGTTTTAAGAGCCCTGCTCGCGTAAATCCGCCCAGAGTTACGCGAGCAGGGCCTTGCGCGCCGGCGCGCCTATTTTCCATAGGCCTGCCGGCGCGCGCAGAGCCCCGGGACTCGCGTAAGTCCCGGGGTTTTTCGAGGGGGGCGTTCGGGGGTGTGTCAGGGGCGGGGCCGATCGGCGCGGCGTTTTGGGGGCGGGATGTGGCGTTTCAGGGTCGGGCCCGGGGGCGTGGTTTCGGCCCGGGGCGGTCCAGGGCGTGGCCGCGCCCTCCGGAACCGCCCCCAGGTCGCGTCTCGGCGCGCTAGCGGCCCGCTGGCGCGCGGGGATTTACTTCTCCCTCCAGGAGGCGTAAATCCCCCGACAAAGGTAGGGGGGGGTTTAGATAGGGCCGGGGGGGTGGGTTAGATAGAGGAAGGGAGGGGAAGGTGAGGGGAGGGCGAAAGCGAGTCCCTCCGAAGCCGCTCCGATTTCGGAGCGGCCTTGGAGGGAACGGAGGCAGGCTGCGCGGCTTGGCGCGCGCCGGCTGCACAAAATCTGCAGCCTTGCGCACGCCGATCCTGGATTTTAGCAGATACACGCGGCTACGTGCGTATCTACTAAAATCCAGCGTACTTTTATTTGCGCCTGGTGCGCCAACAAAAGTACGCTAAGGCGCACTTTTTGAAAATCTACCCCTAAGTGAACTTAATAGCAGGTAATGGACTTCTCCTCCAAGAACTTATCCAATCCTTTTTTAAACACAGCTATATTAACTGCACGAACCACATCCTCCGGCAACAAATTCCAGAGTCTAATTGTACGTTGAGTAAAAAAGAACTTTCTCTGATTAGTTTTAAATGTGCCCCATGCTAACTTCATGGAGTGCCCCCTAGTCTTTCTACTATCCGAAAGAGTAAATAACCGATTCACAACTACCCGTTCTAGACCTCTCATGATTTTAAACACCTCTATCATATCCCCCCTCAGTCGTCTCTTCTCCAAGCTGAAAAGTCCTAACCTCTTTAGTCTTTCCTCATAGGAGAGTTGTTCCATTCCCCTTATCATTTTGGTAGCCCTTCTCTGTGCCTTCTCCATCGCAATTATATCTTTTTTGAGATGCGGCAACCAGAATTGTACACAGTATTCAAGGTGCGGTCTCACCATGGAGCGATACAGAGGCATTATGACATTTTCCATTTTATTCACCATTCCCTTTCTAATAATTCCCAACATTCTGTTTGCTTTTTTGACTGCCGCAGCACACTGAACCGACAATTTCAATGTGTTATCCACTATGACACCTAGATCTCTTTCTTGGGTTGTAGCACCTAATATGGAACCCAACATTGTGTAATTATAGCATGGGTTATTTTTCCCTATATGCATTACCTTGCACTTATCCACATTAAATTTCATCTGCCATTTGGATGCCCAATTTTCCAGTCTCACAAGGTCTTCCTGCAATTTATCACAATCTGCTTGTGATTTAACTACTCTGAACAATTTTGTGTCATCTGCAAATTTGATTATCTCACTCGTCGTATTTCTTTCCAGATCATTTATAAATATATTGAAAAGTAAGGGTCCTAATACAGATCCCTGAGGCACTCCACTCCCTTCCACTGAGAAAATTGCCCATTTAATCCTACTCTCTGTTTCCTGTCTTTTAGCCAGTTTTCAATCCACGAAAGGACATCACCACCTATCCCATGACTTTTTACTTTTCCTAGAAGCCTCTCATGAGGAACTTTGTCAAACGCCTTCTGAAAATCCAAGTATACTATATCTACCGGTTCACCTTTATCCACATGTTTATTAACTCCTTCAAAAAAGTAAAGCAGATTTGTGAGGCAAGACTTGCCCTGGGTAAAGCCATGCTGACTTTGTTCCATTAAACCATGTCTTTCTATATGTTCTGTGATTTTGATGTTTAGAACACTTTCCACTATTTTTCCTGGCACTGAAGTCAGGCTAACTGGTCTGTAGTTTCCCGGATCGCCCCTGGAGTCCTTTTTAAATATTGGGGTTACATTTGCTGTCCTCCAGTCTTCAGGTACAATGGATGATTTTAATGATAAGTTACAAATTTTTACTAATATGTCTGAAATTTCATTTTTAGTTCCTTCAGAACTCTGGGGTGTATACCATCCGGTCCAGGTGATTTACTACTCTTCAGTTTGTCAACCAGGCCTACCACATCTTCTAGGTTCACCGTGATTTGATTCAGTCCATCTGAATCATTACCCATGAAAACCTTCTCCATTACGGGTACCTCACCAACATCCTCTTCAGTAAACACCGAAGCAAAGAAATCATTTAATCTTTCTGCATTGGTCTTATCTTCTCTAAGTGCCCCTTTAACCCCTCGATCATCTAACGGGCCAACTGACTCCCTCACAGGCTTCGGATATATTTTAAAAAAGTTTTTACTGTGAGTTTTTGCCTCTACAGCCAACTTCTTTTCAAATTCTCTCTTAGCCTGTCTTATCAATGTCTTACATTTAACTTGCCAATTTTTATGCTTTACCCTATTTTCTTCTGTTGGATCCTTCTTCCAATTTTTGAAATAAGATCTTTTGGCTAAAATAGCTTCTTTCACCTCCCCTTTTAACCATGCCGGTAATTGTTTTGCCTTCTTTCCACCTTTCTTAATGTGTGGAATACATCTGGACTGTGCTTCTAGAATGGTATTTTTTAACAATGACCATGCTTCTTGGACATTTTTTACTTTTGTAGTTGCTCCTTTCAGCTTTTTTCTAACAATTTTTCTCATTTTATCAAAGTTTCCCTTTTGAAAGTTTGGCACGAGAGCCTTGGATTTGCACACTGTTCCTTTTCCAGTCATTAAATCAAATTTGATCATATTATGATCACTATTGCCAAGCAGCCCCACCACCGTTACCTCTCTCACCAAGTCCTGTGCTCCACTGAGAATTAGATCTAAAATTGTTCCCTCTCTCGTCAGTTCCTGAACCAATTGCTCCATAAAGCTATCATTTATTCCATCCAGGAACGTTATCTCTCTAGCGTGACCCGATGATACATTTACCCATTCTATATTGGGGTAATTGAAGTCTAAAAAATTGTATTAAAGAGAGTCAACACAGTAACCCAATAGGAAAACTGTCAAAAAAGAGGGAAACTGATTTTTAATTCATAATATTGCCTATAGTGATGGTGTCATCAAGCCAGACATTGTGATTCAAACCTAAATCCAACCGGACTTCTAATCATTCACCATCACTTTAAAAAATCTTTAATTATTTTTGTATGAACATTATTTTTATATTTATATAAAATCCTAAAAATAATTTTCATACAAAAATAATTAAAGATTTTTTAAAGTGATGGTGAATGATTAGAAGTCCGGTTGGATTTAGGTTTGAATCACAATGTCTGGCTTGATGACACCGTCACTATAGGCAATATTATGTATTAAAAATCAGTTTCCCTCTTTTTTGACGGTAATTGAAGTCTCCCATTATTACTGCATTACCAATTTGGTTAGCTTCCCTAATTTCTCTTAGCATTTCACTGTCCATCTCACCATCTTGACCAGGTGGACGGTAGTATACCCCTATCATTATAGTCTTCCCCGACACACAAGGGATTTCTACCCATAAAGATTCAATTTTGTATATAGTCTCATGCAGGATGTTTATCCTGTTGGACTCTATGCCATCCCGGACATAAAGTGCCACACCTCCTCCCGAGTGCTCCTCTCTGTCATTGCGATATAATTTGTACCCTGGTATAGCACTGTCCCATTGGTTATCCTCTTTCCACCATGTCTCTGAGATACCAATTAAGTCTATGTCATCATTTACTGCTATACATTCTAATTCTCCCATCTTACTTCTTAGACTTCTGGCATTAGCATACAAACATTTCAAAGTTTGTTTTTTGTTTGTATTTTCATTCTGCTTTTTAATTGATAGGGATAAGTTAGAATTTTTTAGCTCAGGTGAGTTTTTAGTTACAGGCACTTGGACTACTTTTCTAATTATTGGAACCTCACTGTCGGGATGCCCTAATTCTAATGCATCATTAGTATCCTTTAAAGATACCTCTCTCCGAACCATGCGCTGCTGAGCGACTGTCGGCTTTCCCCTTTGTTCTGGTTTAAAAGCTGCTCTATCTCCTTTTTAAAGGTTAGCGCCAGCAGTCTGGTTCCACCCTGGTTAAGGTGGAGCCCATCCCTTCGGAAGAGACTCCCCCTTCCCCAAAAGGTTCCCCAGTTCCTAACAAAACTGAATCCCTCTTCCTTGCACCATCGTCTCATCCATGCATTGAGACTCCGGAGCTCTGCCTGCCTCTGGTGACCTGCACGTGGAACAGGGAGCATTTCAGAGAAGCTACCCTGGAGGTTCTGGATTTAATCTTTCTACCTAAGAGCCTACATTTGGCTTCCAGAACCTCCCTCCCACATTTTCCTATGTCGTTGGTGCCCACATGTACCACGACAGCCGGCTCCTCCCCAGCACTGTCTAAAATCCTATCTAGGTGACGCGTGAGGTCCGCCACCTTCGCACCAGGTAGGCATGTTATCAGGCGATCCTCACGCCCACCAGCCACCCAGCTATCTACATTCCTAATAATCGAATCACCAACTATGACGGCCGACCTAACCCTTCCCTCCTGGGCAGTAGGCCTTGGGGAGATATCCTCAGTGCGAAAGGACAATGCATCACCTAGAGTGCAGGTCCTTGCTACAGGATCCTTTCCTGCTATACCTGGTTGGTGCTCTCCCATCATGAGACCTTCTTCCTCCAAGGCAGCACCAGGGCTGCCAGTCTGAAGTTGGGACTTGACTACTATATCCCTGAAGGTCTCATCTATATACCTCTCTGTCTGCCTCAGCTCCTCCAGGTCTGCCACTCTAGCCTCCAGAGATCGGACTCATTCTCTGAGAGCCAGGAGCTCTTTGCATCGCATGTACATGTACAACTTCTCACCGGTGGGTAAAAAATCGTACATGTGACACTCGATGCAAAAGACTGGGAAGCCCCCCTCTTGCTGCTGGACTGCTGCCTTCATCTCAATTTTGATCAGTTCCTAGTTAAGTTTTAGGTTGCTATGGGATTAGGAATTAGAGATGTGAATCGTGTGATCGATCGTCTTAACGATCGATTTCTGCTGGGAGGGGGAGGGAATCGGATCGACGCCGTTTGGGTTTTTTAAATATCGTGAAAATCATGTAAATCGAAAACCGGCACACTAAAACATCCCTAAAACCCACCCGACCCTTTAAAATAAATCCCCCACCCTCCTGAACCCCCCCCCAAATGCCTTAAATTACCTGGGGTCCAGTGGGGGGGGGGAGGGCGGGAAAACCGCCACACTAAAACAACCCTAAAACCCACCCCGACCCTTTAAAATAAATCCCCCACCCTCCTGAACCCCCCCAAAATGCCTTAAATTACCTGGGGTCCAGAGGAAGGGTCCCAGTATGATCTTTTACTCTCGGACCTCCGGTGCTTGTAGAAATGGCGCCGGCGCTACCTTTGCCTTGTCATATGACAGGTCAAAGGTAGCGCCGGTGCCATTTTGTTTTTTGTCCCCCGAGGTCAGGAGCGTAGGAGATCGCTCCCGGACCCCCGCTGGACCCCCAGGAACTTTTGGCCAGCTTGGGGGGGCCTCCTGACCCCCACAAGACTTGCCAAAAGTCCAGCGGGGGTCCGGGAGCGATCTCCTGCCGCGAATCGTTTTTCTGTACGGAAAAACCAAAGGTAGTGCCGGCGCCATTTCTACAAGCACCGGAGGTCCAAGAGTAAAAGATCACACCAGGACCCTTCCTCTGGACCCCAGGTAATTTAAGGCATTTTGGGGGGGTTCGGAAGGGTGGGGGATTTATTTTAAAGGGTCGGGGTGGGTTTTAGGGTTGTTTTAGTGTGCCGGTTTTCCCGCCCTCCCCCTTCCCCTCCCCCTTCCCCCGATTTATGATTTTTTGACGATAAATCGGGGGAATTGTTATTGTATCGCGGCTCTAACGATTTTTGACGATTTAAAATATATCGGACGATATTTTAAATCGTCAAAAAACGATTCACATCCCTAGTAGGAATGTGTCTAACTTCCTTTAAATGTATTAGTGAATTCACTATGTGTCTGGTAGTGGCCTACCGGGGTCTGATCGAATTCTCAATAAAGTTTTTGTTGATTTTTTTTTTTTTGTGAAAGTGGCACCTGCCTATAAATTAAGGGATGAGCTGTGGGTGGGTTGGGAAATACAAACAGTCTAACTTCAGTTAGTCAGCCTGAGTGACTCACTGCTCCCTTGATTAACAAATGTTGTTCCCTATTCAAACCCAATCACACTACCTCAACACCTTTCCAAGGTGAGTAACTGAGCTGAACTATTCAACTTTTTTACTTTGGTATATACTGCTCCTAGCTTATTTCTAGCTTCTGGCTACTTTTTGTGGTTTTTTTTTTTGTTTTTTGTGGGTTGGTTTTTTTTCAATATAAGCAAGGTGATCCTCTCCTCTCAGTGTTTCCACATTTATGATGGATTGAAACAAAGAAGCATGGGAGATGATCCAGGTATCTTTGGCACTTGCTACTTGGGTGGTTTTCACAAAGGGCCAAGGTACTGTTGTGTCCAGTTTCCTCTGGTAGAAAGGCTCAGGAGCAGGGCCATTGCCTGACTGATGCAGTGATGCAGTACATATTATGGGCTAAACAACAGACAGATTATTCTTCAGTGTCCACAAGGGCACATATCATGGGGTTTTCATTTTTTGAGAAGGCAATAGGTTGGGGTAACTTGGAGGGTAGTTTCCCTGTAAAGTTTGAGGGTTGGAAGACAGGGCAAGAGCCAGCGAAAGATTGGCATAGTCTTATAGGTTTTTGGGAGTTGGGAAAGCTGCCTGTGGTATGTCGATCGGAGTATGAAGCGCTGTTGTTTCACACAGCTTTTGTGTTGGTCTTTCCTGCACAAATGAATTGGTGGTCTTCTCAGCTGCTCAGTTGGGGCCTGGGAAGTTGTTGCATGGGAATGTTTCATTGATGGATGAGTATGCGAAGATGCATATTCTTTGGCCAAAGACAGATCAGGCAGGAAAGGAGAAAGAGGACATGTTGCGTCATTTGGAGGATGCAAGGGTATGCCCTTTTTCGTGCACAAGGAATTTTTTGCATGCTCAGCCTGTAGTAAGTGGGCTGTTTTTGGTGCATGCTGATGACTCTTGTTTGATGAGATATCAGTTCCCAAGTGTTTTGCAGAAAGTCATTTGGAGCTTGGGTTGCAGGAAGGATGTTTTCAGGACTCATTTCTTTCATATTAGAATGGCTACTAGCGTGGCTAAGGTGGGTTGGTCGGAGGGGACATTTAGGATAATAGGTTATTGGCAGTTGCAGGCCTTTGTGGGATACATTAGATCATAAAAGGGCTTGTCTTTTAGAAGTGAGTCACTCCTTAATTAAGTATTTTTTGAAGCACCTGGGAGGAGCCCCTCATTCATGCAGTGGACATGTGGCGGGCTTTGAGGCGTCCATATGGTGAACATTTGGGACTGGTAGTGGCTGGCAAATAGATTCGTTAGCTTGGCAGAAGAGGCATGAAATGGGTCCAGCTGATATTGACTGTCAAGGAACTGCTCCAAATAATGTGTTCACTGGAAGTCCTTATAATTCATTTTAGGGGCAACGTCCTGGGCTCTTGGTCTTGCTGTGACTTTTTAATGGCAGCAGGAAGGACTTAGGGAGTTAAATGAATATGATGCCATTGTTCAGGTTTATGTGGTCAGACATTCTAGTCAGACCAAAGTTTAAGGATCAGGCTGTGAGGGCAAAGGGTGTGAAAAAGGTAAATCGTCAGATTGGTAATTGGGTAGCTGCTCAAGGAGTTTTCCAGGTGTGCCATGACTGGGCTCTGAATGGATGTCCAAGCCTGCATAGAGAAGATACGGTTCATTTATCTGATGTGGGGCTTGACCTCTATAATAACTCTTTGTAGGAAGCTTTTAAGGTAGTGTTTAAATGTTAGGATATAGGCCGTAATGTATGGGGGAGCCGAGGGCTGTTCTGCAAATGCCCACAGCTGTGGTGGTGAACCCGATACTAAGTTATGTTAAAATGTGATATGGCTGCCTTTGTTATCTGTGCAGGACATGGGGGGCACATGTAGCTGTGGAGATTGCTACACGATGCAAGGGGTGGTTCGTGAGATCCGCAACCAGAATTCTGGTGATCTCTGTTGGGGCGTGGCAGAGAGGATTCATCAGGTAGTGTGGACTGCTGGAAGGGGGATTGAGGAACTGTTGGACTGAAGCTGGCATGCAATTTGGATGTGGCAGCAAATTGTCCTCAGAATCACCAAGGGTGGGGGGGGGAGTAATTTTGTTAGGTGGCCGGTTTTGTTGTTGGCTCAAGTTTCATGGTTGTAAGCAATAAACTGCGGCCTTGTTAATACCATATATGTGTCTGTGGGCCTTTGTTAATGATGACTGGGAGGAATGACATGAATCCTTCATGCCCATGTTAGTGGTACTGTTTTATAAATTGTGCAGCTCCTGTCAAACAGTTCATAAAATAGTAACATTAATAATCTCTGCCCATCCTCTTACCACACAAATGCTGTATCTCAGATAGGTTTGAAAATTTGTCTCCATATATATATATAGATTTTCTTGCCTACTGCCTAGCTTTTTCATCTTTGAAAAGCATTGCACAGTATCAGCAAGCTAACTGGAGGAATCTTCTATGCCAACGGTATTATAATAAGGTGAACTTTTTCATTCTAATTAATAAAATAGCTATTAACCATGGGAAATATTATTACTTTCAAATATATACTGCCTTGTGCCTCCTTTAACTATACACTTCCTTGAGAAGGTCTGTGATTACTTTTGTTTGAACTGGGCAGCATGCCATATGAAATATCATGTACCCATTCCTATCCTGGAAATTACATATTTAAGTTTGGGATGTACATGCTAAAAAGAACATCTAAAAAATTAGTAGCAGATTGATCGGCATGTAAATGATATTCTTCATAGAAGTTTATGGTGTCACATTAAGTTCAGATAATTAGAAACCACTGTGTGTGGATCAGAGACTTCTGATTCTGTTACTTTGTGCTATATTTCAGTGACTCCATCCATGAAAACATTTAAATCACTATGGGCCTTATTTTCCAAACATATCGCACACGGTAAGGGACGTTTCGCACGCGAAATATCCCTTTTCGCGTGCGATACCAAAATGGGGGCGGAGTCAGCCCCAGAAGAGGAGGAGTCGGGGCGTCACCCAGGGCCGACTCCATGACAACGGCGCGCACAGCGAAAAGGTAAGTGCCTTTTTGCTGCCTATTTCGCTCCCAATAGCTACACCTCCTATAGTGGCGCTATTGGGTGCAACACCGGCAGTGATCGCACCGCGATGGTGCGATCACTGCCGGCTAGCACAGGACCACCCCCCATTTTGGCCCCCCGCCCCTCATCTTCTAAAGTATCGCAGGCCTGCGATACTTTAGAAAATGAGGCCCTATATGTCACTAAGGGCCTCATTTCTAAGCGGCTCGCACGCGATAAGGGACCTTTCGCATGCGAAAGGTCCCTTATTGCGTGCGATACCAGGATGGGGGTAGAGTCGGGGCGGAGTCGGCCCCGGAGGAGGAGGAGATGGGGCATCACCAGGGCCGACTCTGTGCCGACGCCGTGGACAGCGAAAAGGTAAGGCCCTTTTCGCGTCCTATTTCGCTCCCAATAGCTACACCTCATATGGTGGTGCTATTGGGTGTGAAACTGGCAGCGATCGTACCGCGACGGTGCGATCGCTGCCGGCTAGCACAGGCCCGCCCCCTGTTTCGGCCCCCCGCCCCTCATTTCCTAAAGTATTGCAGGCCTGCGATACTTTAGAAAATGAGGCCCTAAGGTATGCCTGATTCTAGAACAGAATTCTTTCAAAACCTACCATCAAAAGATCAAGCTGTCACAAATTAAAAATCATTAATCTCATTTTTCAAAATTACAGAGTTGCATGAATGGATTGATATATGGAAATACTGAGCTAGCAACATTTTTTTCATGTTATAACAATATATATATTTGAACTGGCTTGGGGCTATTTAACTCTGTTTTATGGTCATTTACTCCGGTGAATAATCCTTGGCATAACTTTAAAATTTTGCACAATAGAGTCCATTATCAACAGATATGTTAACAGCATAAAATGAAAGAACACTCTAACCTAGTTTTTTCAAACTTAAGAAAAGCAACTGAACCGTATATGGAAGCATACAAGCGAAAAATAGTAACAACATATGATTTGCTTTAAGAAATGAATAAAAAAAACCCTCTCCAACTTGGAACTAAATGTAACTTGTGCAATATCAGGTTTCCTACCTAATGTATGCCAGAATCATAAGAGCTTTTATGAAGCATAACAATTGCAGTTTTTCATTAAAGTCATCCAATGGAACTGTTTCTGGTCTATTAATCCACCACTGTTACCTACAAAGCAGGCATTTTTATTTTTATTTTATACCACTCAGGGGTAAAGTTGAGAGAGTTTCTATTGTCCTGCTTCCAGGCACAAATGCCCCTTGCTGTGTGAAATATTCAACAAGTGGAGAACTGTCTCCACTTTGGAGAGAAATGTTCTTCTCTGATTATCAGGTACAAAGTTTTCATATTAGAGGCCTTGCAGTGATGTATTTGGTGCCATCACATGGTAATCAGTATTTACAGTCATTATTCATGACTTCACTGTGTCCACTATAACTAGAAATAAAAAGTTATCAAACTTGTTATAGGTGAAACCTTTTTTATTAGAAGAGAATTATATTTGTGACTTTTGAGAGCCATGCTTCCCTTAACAGGCCAGAGAGCATTCACTGCTCACTTCTCTTTAAAGCTGGAAAAACATGGTGGAGACTTCTACTGTACCATTCCCTTGTGTTTGTGTAGTCCAAAAGTAAGATCATACTTTTTTTTTCATTAAAACTTTGCTAATAGAACCTAGACCATTCTTTGAGTTTCATTAGATCCTTCCTCATATTTTCCTCACCTTCCAGGCTGTCACCCTGTTGCAGATTTTGGTATCAATGATTAAAAGAAAAGTGTCACATCCAGTATGCCCAGTTTTCTATCTAGTACCAAAGGTGAACAAACCATTAGTTAGACCACCTGGACACCCCATAATATCCTCTAAAGGATCTCTGTTAGAGCCTCTTTCACTGTTTGTAGATAAGTTCTTGAGGAAATATATTTCACAGATACCATCATACATACGGGATTTGGCACACATGATCACGATTCTACAGGACTACTAAGGCCCTTTGGAGGACTTCTTTTTGGTAACTATATATATCACAGCCTTATATAACAATATTTCTCATTGAGAAGACTTAAAAATAGTAGAACAAATGCTATCTACAGAGGATTTCATAGTCTAAATGGCATCTATTGCTTACAAAAATTTTTTTAGTTTTCAAGGACAGTACAATCAGCAAATCAAAGGAATAGCTATGGGGGCTATGATGGCCTCAGATTTAGCTAACCTCTATGTGGGGGAGTTTGAAAAGAAGTGGCTACCTGAGAGCCTTTCAAAAGCAACATATACCTTTGGAAGCGCTTCATAGACGACATCCTCATGATATGGCATGGAAAAGAAAGATCTGCGGAGTTTTATGGATTGGCTGAACACTTGCAGTAAATACTTGTAGTTCTCTTTTAATTATAGCAAAGAAAATATGCCATTTTTTGACATCAAGATCTCACTCAATGGAGACTGTCAATTCATCATCTACTGCAAAAAGACAGACCACAATATGTTATTACATTACTCAAGTTTCCACCCAGACATCTATGAGAAAACCTCCCAATGGGACAATTTCTCCTTTAGAAACATATATTCCACAATAGAGGAATACCAAGACAAATCAGTGGACATGAGATAGTGGTTTGTCCAGAGAGGATATCCAAGGAAGATTATCAGAAGAACCCATAAAGAACTAGATGGGCTAACAAGGAGTGGTTATTAAAGAAGACAGTTCCTCAATAGGAACAGAGATTGGTGTGTTTTACTATTCATTCCACATACACAGTGCCTCAAAAGAAGCATAAGAAGATACTAGCCAATTTCAAGAAACACTAATTGTTGCTCTCAAAGGTCTGAGATCTGGTGGTACATTCCAATCTTACCCCCCTTAAGGCAAAAGATGGAGAGGAATTACCAATGGGACATTTTATATGTAGTAAATGCAATGTGTGTACAGTTATGCATTAAGGTCAGGTTTTGCAACTATCAGGAAGATGACCATTTTATTTTCAACAGCATCTATCCTATGTGTAAGAAGGATTAATCTACGCAGTATGGTGGCCATGCAACTACAATACATTGGTAAAACCACACGTAAATTAAAAACACGTGTACCAGAACACTTAAGTTGCACTAGAAGCCAGAAAATGGGAGCGCCTCTAGTAGAACATTGGCTGACAGCTTCACACAAGATGGAAGACCTAAAAGCCACAGGATTGGTAAAAGTTCAGAGATCACCAAGAGGAGGTGATTACGATCTGAAACTGCTGTAATTAAAGCAGAAATTCATTTTTCAGTGAAACACAGTTTTTTCTAGGGGCCTCAATAGAGAAATTGAATGGTTGGTGTTCTACTTACAGACAGAAAAATTTCAAATCCATAGGTTTCCGTTGTATCAATTTCAAAGGCAATTACTTTGGAGTAAGCTGGTTAGTTATCCATTTGGATATATCATTTTGGTGGGTTATCCTTCATTAGAATTTCAATTGCAAATATAATGTATGTATACAACATAAATCTATAAATCTCACAGATCTTTCCTATCAGGAATACAAAAGGAGTTTAAGGGGCTGTGATAGAGAACTAAACAAAGATGAGCAGTCTTTAGAGGGACGTGTGAGAGAACCACACACACACACACACACACAGACTGGTTCTGGCAAAAGCAAAAATGGATGTGAAAGAGAACTACATGTGATACCTGCAAGGGAACACACTTCAAGACATTGCATGTAGGAATATGACGGCCCTTGTAGTCACGAGCGAGCAAAATTGTTCGGGTGCTTTTCGAGTATTAGCAGCCATTACAGAGTGCAGGAAATGAGAGAAAGAGTATTTACATCTGACCAAGGTTACGACAAGAAGATTATAGGTACTATGTTGAGGGAGCCTCGTAGGAATAATTTTGATGAATAAGCAGTAGATTAATAAAGACAATGTGTGATGATGTAACTTAATATAGAAGGTGGATACTGGCTTTAGGAGAGAATGTGATTAGCCATGAGCTATTTAAATACTGATGAATCAAGGTCTAACACCATCCAAAAGAGAAGATGGCGGTCAAGAGATGAAGAAACTGATATAATCATATAAGTTATGCAAAAATATGGTTCCTTCTCTGGTGTTTGAATAATATACTGACTGTATTTATTGATTTCTGCATTCAGCTCTCTAGCCCCTGTGTGTCGTGGAAGACTATTGTGATAGTCTTAGTCAAGATGGTGAGACTGACAGTGAAATGCTAAGAGAAATTAGGGAAGCTAACCAAACTGGTACTGCGGTAATAATGGGAGACTTCAATTACCCCCAATATTGACTGGGTAAATATATCATCGGGACACACTAGAGAGATAAAGTTCCTGGATGGAATAAATGATAGCTTTATGGAGCAATTGGTTCAGGAACCGACAAGAGAGGGAGCAATTTTAGATCTAATTCTCAGTGGAGAACAGGATTTGGTGAGAGAGGTAATGGTGGTGGGGCCGCTTGGCAATAGTGATCATAATATGATCAAATTTGATTTAATGACTGGAAGGGGGACAGTAAGCAAATCCACGGCTCTCGTGCTAAAGTTTCAAAAGGGGAACTTAGATAAGATGAGAAAAATAGTTAGAAAAAAACTGAAAGGAGCTGCTACAAAGTAAAAAGTGTGCAAGAGGCGTGGTCATTGTTAAAAAATACCATCCTAGAAGCACAATCCAGATGTATTCCACACATTAAGAAAGGTGGAAAGAAGGCAAAATGATTTCCGGCACGGTTAAAAGGGGAGGTGAAAGAAGCTATTTTAGCCAAAAGATCTTCATTCAAAAATTGGAAAAAGGATCCAACAGAAAGAAAATAGGATTATGCATAAATGTTGGCAAGTTAAATGTAAGACATTGATAAGACAGGCTAAGAGAGAATTTGAAAAGAAGTTGGCCATAGAGGCAAAAACTCACAGTAAAAACTTTTTAAAATATATCCGAAACAGAAAGCCTGTGAGGGAGTCAGTTGGACCGTTAGATGATCAAGGGGTTAAAGGGGCACTTAGAGAAGATAAGGCCATCATGGAAAGATTAAATGATTTCTTTTCTTTTGGTTGATTACTGAAGAGGATGTTGGGGAGGTACCCGTACTGGAGAAGGTTTTCATGGGTAATGATTCAGATGGACTGAACCAAATCACGGTGAACCTAGAAGATATGGTAGACCTGATTGACAAACTTAAGAGTAGTAAATCACCTGGACCAGAAGGTATACACCCCAGAGTTCTGAAGGAACTAAAAAAATGAAATTTCAGACCTATTAGTAAAAATTTGTAACCTGTCATTAAAATCATCAATTGTACCTGAAGATTGGAGGATAGCTAATGTAACCCCCATATTTAAAAAGGGCTCCAGGGGCAATCCGGGAAACTACAGACCAGTTAGCCTGACTTCAGTGCCAGGAAAAATAGTGGAAAGTATTCTAAACATCAAAATCACAGAACATATAGAAAGACATGGTTTAATGGAACAAGTCAGCATGGCTTTACCTAAGTCAAGTCTTGCCTCACAAATCTGCTTCACTTTTTTGAAGGAGTTAATAAACATGTGGATAAAGGTGAACCTGTAGATGTAGAGTACTTGAATTTTCAGAAGGCATTTGACAAAGTTCCTCATGAGAGGCTTCTAGGAAAAATAAAAAGTCATGGGATAGGTGGCCATGTCCTTTCGTGGATTACAAACTGGCTAAAAGACAGGAAACAGAGAGTAGGATTAAATGGACAATTTTCTCAGTGGAAGGGTCTGGGCAGTGGAGTGCCTCAGGGATCTGTATTGGGACCCTTACTTTTCAATATATTTATAAATGATCTGGAAAGAAATACGACAAGTGAGGTAATCAAATTTGCAGATGATACAAAATTGTTCAGAGTAGTTAAATCACAAGCAGATTGTGATAAATTGCAGGAAGACCTTGTGAGGATGGAAATTGAGCATCAAAATGGCAGATGAAATTTAATGTGGATAAGTGCAGGTGATGCATATAGGGAAAAATAATTCATGCTATAGTTACACAATGTTAGGTTCCAAATTAGGTGCTACTACCCAAGAAAGAGATCTAGGTGTCATAGTGGATAACACATTGAAATTGTCAGTTCAGTGTGCTGCGGCAGTCAAAAAAGCAAACAGAATGTTGGGAATTATTGGGAAGGGAATGGTGAATAAAACAGAAAATGTCATAATGCCTCTGTATCGCTCCATGGTGAGACCGCACCATGAATACTGTATATAATTCTGGTCGCCACATCTCAAAAAAGATATAATTTTAATAGAGAAGGTACAGAGAAGGGCGACCAAAATGATAAAGGGAATAGAACAGCTCCACTATGAGGAAAGACTAAAGAGGTTAGGACTTTTCAGCTTGGAGAAGAGACGGCTGAGGGGGGATATGATATTTATTTATTTATTTTTCTATACCGACATTCGATTTGACATATCACATCGGTTTACATATAACAAGATGTCTAAGTCGAGCCTTATATGACATGATACAAAAGAACCGCTTAATTGAGTAGCTGGTTGCGTACATATAACTGTTTTACAACAAGATAGTAATATAAGATAGTAATACAATATAACGAGCTTAATTGCATAACTTTTTACAGAATATATTAAAAGATAAATTAACTATGTACAGTGGCAGGGTTGGAAAACAGGGGGGGCTGGGAGGTCCGGGGGGAATGTTGAAAGCTGGGATAGGGGCTGGCGGGTTAATTGTCTTGTGTGAAGGCTTTCCAGAAGAGCCAGGTCTTGAGGGTTCTTTCGGAAGTGGGTGTTTAAAATCATGAGAGGTCTAGAATGGGTAGATGTGCATCGGTTTTTTACTCTTTCGGATAATAGTAAGACTAAGGGACACTCCATGAAGTTAGCATGTGGCACATTAAAACTAATCGGAGAAAGTTATTTTGCATTCAACGCACAATAAACTTGTTGCCAGAAGATGTGGTTAGTGCAGTTAGTGTAGCTGTGTTTAAAAAAGGATTGGATAAGTTCTTGGAGGAGAAGTCCATTACCTGCTATTAATTATTTTGACTTAGATAATAACCCACCGCTATTACTAGCAATGGTAACATGGAATAGACTTAGTTTTTGGGTACTTGCCAGGTTCTTATGGCCTGGATTGGCCACTGTTGGAAACAGGATGCTGGGCTTGATGGACCCTTGGTCTGACCCCATTATGGCATGTTCTTATGTTCTTATTATGCATCGAAACACTGCCAATGTCGGCCAGGCATGAGATTAACTTCAACTACAGCAGAGAAGTTTTTGTCAGGAACAACAATCACGTATAGCGTTCAGCAAGATAAGTTTAATGATTTTCATTGTTTCAAAAATTAAGGAAGTTCACATTGGGGTGTTGTGGCATTTGAAAGATTGATCAATATATAGTTATGAAAGATTTTATTTGCATAAAAAATATGAAAACACATCATAATTGCACAGCTGCATATAAAGTAAAAACGGTAACCAATATATTGTCTGAGTTATAACCAGTAAGATGGTTATTACCAACAAAAACAGTACCGGACACTAGAGTTTGGTAACTAAATGTTGATTCTCCCTTTGGTCGCTTGTTGATCAAAGATAAGAAGGCAAATATTTCCTTTACAGTCCTTCCAAAATGATGATCACAAAAATGTTGAAAAGAACCTGTTCAAGGATTTATCCCTTAGACATACTGCTAGGAATGCCCCCTTCTAGATTTTCTGGATATTGTTACCTGTCTTCTTCTTTCTATGATCTCTTGTCATTTATGAATTCTAACATTTTTTTCTGTACTTTTAAGCTAAATCTTTTGAAAAACATTTGGGCCTCTTTTTCTTCTTACCATGAAGCAGTTATTTATTCTACTACCCGGATACTTTACCTCTCTTGCATGCCCTGATGAGATGTTTACATCAATTAATAATGGTGTAATTGTGTTGATAATGTATTTGCCTTTCAAATTCTGTTAGTATGTCATGTCTTATTCTTCATGCTGGCTTGGCAGATGGTAGAATGCACCCACTGTTATACTCTTTCATATCACACATGGAATTTCTTCATAAAGATCTTCAGAACATGTTATTTTCTGTTTGACTTTTATCCAGCTGACTCTGTCTCATTCTTAATATACGGTGCTACTCTTCCACCAATTTGATCTGTCATGTTGATATAATTTCTACCCTAGTATCACCGAGTTCCATTGGTTAGCCTTCCTCCACCAGGTCTCTGAGATGCCTATTATGTTTTAATCGTCATTAATGCTATATATTGCTCTTTGTAATTATTTTTTATTGGCATGGTAAAACCATACAAACATAGTAATGGTAAACATGATACAATGTTGCATTATTTACATATAAAGACACTCAATGCAAAGTTACAGGTCAAAACTGTACAAAGAAAAAAACATAACATTTGAAACTCAGTCAATATTCATGGCAATTTTTCCATTTTTCATCTTTGAACCCCTCCTCTCTCCCCATTCCAACTCAGATTTCCTACTCTTCTTCTTCCCTCCTCCCTCTCATCTCTCACTCATACTCCTCATACATATTCCATTCACATCACTAGCTCATCAATTTCCATTCTAACTTGTACCTTATAATAGTACATTCACTATGGGGTAGATTTTCAAAACGCACGCGCGTGCGTCCATGTGGTGCACACTACCCGGTGCACACACATGTACGTGCAATTTTATAACTTGCAAGCGCTGGCGCATGCAAGTTATAAAATTTTGGGTCGGCATGTTCAAGGGGGGTTATAAATTTGCAAACACGCGCGGCGACGCATCGGGGCCTTCCCCAATTCTCTCCCAGTCCGCTCCAATTAAGGAGCGGACTGGGAGGGAACTTCCAACTCCCTATCCTAACCTCCCTTCCCCTTCCCCTATCCTGCCCTCCCCCCTGTCCCTATCCTAACTACCCCTAATTTTTTTAAACTAACCTTTTGCTCCTGCAAAAGAGCAGGAGCAAGTTGCGTGCAACTGACACGCTGCTGGCGCATGATCCCCCCGGCACAGCGGCAAATCCCCGGACTACCCCACCCCACCCAGAAAAATGCACCCCCCCCCCCCCCCCCCCCCCAGCCTGCCCCTTTCAGAAAGGCCCACGCTTATGTGCATACCGCATGCGAAAACGCCATATAACCCTTTGATAAATGACCTCCTATAGGCTGCATTATTTGCTAATAGGACAGCATATTTCCTGAAAAAGAAAACGTTAACAATTTTTTTTTTTTTTATCAGTTCATTTGAAGCAAAATGGAAAATAAAGCTTAATCGTCATGTATGTTTCTTTTGCTTCAAATAAATTAATATCCCTACTTCCTAGATTTCTAATTTGCAAAAATACTTGATTTTCTACCTCTGGTGCAAAATTTACATTCCCTTTGATAGGGATAAATATAGACTTGCTGACTTCCATTCCCCACTGCTGTAAAAAAAAAAAAAAATCTCCAGGCTATATTACACGGTGAAATAAGATATTATCACTAGTTATTTCAGGTAATTCTGTGTCAGACAAATGAATCAAGCCCAGAGGATCCTAAGGGAGTAGCATATCCTTTACTAAGGCCTCGAATTATCATTTTGCTATAAATATAACAGAAATAGTGCCTGTGATTAAAAAAAAAAAAAAAAATGGGTGTGGTTAGGGAAGAGCCTTCCTTCCGCATTGCTTAGGCAAGTTCCACAAAGATACATAGCTATGAATGTTTTCTTGTAAACTATTGTGATCTTTACATGGAACGATGGTATATAAAATGGCTAAATAAATAAATAAAGCACGTTGCCGGACCGCAAAGGGCAATACTGTATCGTGAAAGATCATGCATCCCGCGCATCACGCATCATTAGCCGAGTCTCACATTATTTTATGCGTTGCACGCTATTTTTTGTGTTTATATATCCCGGCTTCCTGCAGCTGCCTCTTTGAGGATGTGTGAGGAGTTTGGAGAGAGGAGGTAGGTAGATGTTGTTGGTGGCTAGTTGGAGGTTCTTTATAGTGATTACTGAGTGAGTTCTCTTGTTTTCTGTTTTCCTTTCCCTTGGTCTCTTTTGTGTTTTGGTGTGCGTGAAAGATTTTTGTAGTTTGTCCTGTTTGTGTGTCTTTTTCTGTGGAGTAGTGGTGAGGAGGAGTAAGGAGGTGTGAGAAGGAATGTTTGTGGTAGGAAGGAGTGAGGAGGCGTGAGAATGAGTGGTAGTGGTAAGGAGTTGTATAGAGGAGTGGAGGTTGTGGTGAGGAGAGTTGGAAAGGATGGAACGTGAGAGGTAGGAGAGGCATAAGGAGAGGAGGGGAGGATGGAAGAGAGGATGAGGGAGGATGAGGGCTGAAGTGCTGGGGAAGGAGAAATAGGAGTAGGGACAGGGATAAGAGTAGAGATAGGCAGTAGGGAAGGGATAGGAAGAAGTGGAAGGGGAAGGGGATAGGCAGGGAAGGACAGGGAGGAGGATGGCAGGCTAGGGATAGAGAGAGAGAGGGCAGAAGTGATGGGAGTTGATAGGGCAGGGGCAAGGGGGGGGGGGCAGAAGGGAAGGGAGACCGGAGTGAGCATGAGTGTGAGTAAAGGGAAGAGGACTCCTCTCTAGAAGAGGAGGTGGCATCCCACCTCTGGCAGCCCGGCAGCAGGATGCCCTCACCTGAGGACTCTCAAGTTCAGCATCCAGGACAATGAACTGATTATTGCTGGGGTCTGGCCTGGAGCATTATGCAATGCTATTTGGAATCCGTGCCGGCAGGACTTCCAAGACATGCAAGAGCCAGATCTGGCACACTATTGCCCAGGCAATTTCACGAAGGAGCAGTGTCCAGCGCAATGCTGAGCAGGTGGCCCACAGGTACCAGGACATCAAGGCCCAAATAAAGATGAAGGTGTGCAACAGAAATAAGTACTTTCAGCAGACAGGCAGAGGAGCACTTTGTCCAATAATACTCACACCCATGGAGGAGCACCTCATCCAGCAGCTGGGACCGGATATGTTAGAGAGCATGGCTGAGCGGCTAGACACCACGTGAGCCAAAGCCGGTAATTTCACCTCTCCTGTAAATGGCAAGGCTGCCACAGTTGTGCCCATCATTTGGCATAAGATGCTCATATGCATTGAGATGCAAAGTGCGCATGTCATGCCAAATGTTCTGTGTGTGTCCCCTTTTGGCTTTGGTACTTATGTCTTCTATGTTTCCACAGCTCATACCCAGGACTCTGCCAGTCCCAACTGTCAAGCCACAGGGACCAGCAGTGAAGCCCCAGGGAGCAGTGTCACAGCTATACTTTTAACTGTCCCCTTGCTTATCGATGCCCAGATGCAGTTTAATGAGGAGGCGTAGCAGCAGCAGCAGCAGCAGCAGCACAGCCCACTCATGGAAGGCCTGGGCTCAGCCAGTCCACTCAATGTCAGTTTAAATCTTTCAGCCTTAATGGAGGAGGAATCCTGTCTGCAATGGCCTCTATACAGCACACCCACATGGGCAGCAGGCAGGGGCAGGACCAGGCTACCAACCCCTTCATGCCCCTTCTGGAGGCAGAAAATATCTGTCGCCACATGACAGGCACTGCACCAGCTCCAGAACCAGCACCGTCCACAGCACCAGTTCCGTCCCCAGCACTGTCATCGCCACAGGCCTCCATGCTCCAGCAGCTGGACCAGCGGGAAAGGAGCCATCATGTCCAGCCACACCAGATATGGGCAGAGCTAGTGCACCTAAGGAGGGCTGTCAATACACAAACCCAGGCCCTGTGTGCCCAGATGGCAGCACAATCACAGGCTCTGACAACAGTGGCAACATCCGTAAATAACCTAACCACTGTAATGACAGAGATTTTACAAAGGTTGCCAGAACCTGGCCCTGTGCCTTCCCCAGCATCAGAGGTCTAAACACTGCACAGCAGTCCCCAGCCTGGGCGACAACCCAGGGGTGGCAAGCCACAATGTGGCAAAGGGCCATGAACCACAGAAATAGCTGCCTTGCGATCCCAAAAAAATGACTTGTTGGGCAAGCCTGGCCAGGCCTCTGCACATAGTTCCTGTGCTGACTGGATGGAAGAAGCCTGCTGGGCCCTTCCTGACTACAGAGTTCCTGCACTTGCTTGATGATGGGTCTGATCTACTGTGTGCCATTGTTGTTCTCCAGGCTACTTCTAATGTCTTCTTTGATGCTCTGCCCATAGTCCAGCCTCCTTGAGGCTGTCTCCTTTCACGGTCCAGCTGCTGACTCTTCTCATCATCTCTCATTTGCTTAACATGCTGGTGTCTCATAATCATCTCATCTCAGCCTGCTGCCTCCATGCTGCTGTGTATTATCCTGGGGCTCCTTCCTCCAAACTGCTGTGTCTTGTCCTGGTCCTCGCTCTCCATGCTGCACACTTTGGTCCTGCTCCTGCTGCCTTCTTGATGAACTTTGCTGATGTGGCCCTTAGGCTGTCCACCCTGAGTGCACTCTTTCTACATGGACTGTCTGGGGCCATTATCATGCCATCACATAGTTATGCTGCTATCAGCTGTAACATGACAGCTGTACTGTAGCTATGGGGGTGCCACTTTTACTTTCTATGGTCTTTGCTGTAATCATGATTCTGCAAAAAGCATAAGATGTTAAGCCTGTATATGTCATGATGCCATTTCTATTAATATACTAGTGGTGGCCCGCCACTCGTTGCAGTGGCAGAGTCAGGTTCTTTTCCCCACCTCCCCCTTCCCCTTGCTCATATACCTCAGTCACACATCGTCCCCCCCCTTGGTCACTCACCCCCCTTTCCTCCCCTGTCCCCCCTCCAACTCTTTCCCCTCACACACTCACCCCTCCCCCTTTGGTCACTAACCCCCCCTTCACTCCCCTGTCCCCACTCCAACTCTCACCCCTCACACTCACCTCTCCCCTCTGTGTCTCTCCCCTGACACTCACCGCCCCCTTCATTCTCCCTCCCATCACTGTCACCTCTCCCAGCCTACTCCCTACCCTTTCATCAGTGACAGCACACCCTCTCTGAATCTCCTTCCCTGACTTAGATCCCCCCACTCGCAATGCCCTCCCAGCTGATTCCACTCCCCCCCCCCCCTCCCTCTCCCTCTTGTGCGGTTCTGCGTGGCCCACTCACGAAGACGCAAGGTCAGCGAGGATCCCTCCCTGTCGTGCATGTGAGCCGTAACAGATCGCCACCGCAGCTTTTCCCAGGTGTCGAAGTTCGGCCGGCCAACACCACCACGCCCGATATCGCCGCCGGTCCGCCGCTGCTGCTCCTCCCAGTGCCATGTTGGTCCCACTGTGCCCGATGTGCTCCGCTGCTGCTCCTCCCAGCACCATGTTGGTCCCGCTGTGCCCGACGTGTGCTCCCGCCCGCACATGCGCAGTACAGCAGCTTCATTTCCCAAGGTAGATAGCGTGTATTGCATGTCTGTCCAACAGATGTCGCTGTTTTCCCCACACACATGTAAAAATATGTTTTTCTCTGTAACCATGTGACATCTATATAATCTAGATAGAGAAGAACCTTGCCGAAAGTGAAAGCAAGGTTGTGGCCAAATTTGAAAGCAATTGGTGCAGTAGTTTCTGAGATTATCGATTACGTCCAAACTATTTTACATTTTTATTTATATAGATATACAGGTATGCACTCAAAGTGCAGTTCATATCTTGTTCTTGCACAATGTGATTACCAAAAATGTTGACTTGCTTTTAAGCTGTTGAAAAACTTTGTTCTTGAATGAACTGCTCACAGGTTTGAAGAAAGCCCTTTCTGATTGTGTTTTTATTGGGGTTTTTTCTTAAGGGTTGAGTAGGTCAAAGGTGTGGGCTCCACATGACCTTGTATGCTACAGTGGCCTTGCACATTCCAACTCACCACTTATCTGGCAGGCAAGACCATATAGCCTAGGCCATAGAACTGACAGCTCAGTGTATGCTCCCAAGGAAGACATCAAGAGCTAAATAAGAAACGCTTTACTGTGGAGCTTCACTATTGCCTCCTATTGCCTTCTTCAGACAGCATTCTTTTAGCTAAGTATGGGGTGCATAGGCCTGTATGTGAGATGGGCACTAGCCAGCTAATGTTCCACTCCATACACTGTCCTGTACAATAGGTATTGAAATGCTTGGCTAGAGGGTCAATAGCTATGTCTTCAGTGTGGAGGCCCAATGGGTTATCTTGCTATGTGCCAGTCATAATGCAGCTAGAACAAACCATTGGGCCCTTCCATTGTGAAGATATTTCACCTCTGACCAAACAATGGGCCTTCTCTCTTCCTCTAGCTCATCCTTAACATACAGGTATTAGAGAGATCCACAAGCCAGGCCAGTACAGACATGATAGCCAGTCTCTGGAAGTCTGTTTGGTCCCAAGCCACAACAGCAGCAGCAGCCACTCTCTACACCATCTGCTCTTGGCCGGTACCCATTCTCTATACCAGTAGTTCTCAACCTTTTTTGCATCATGACACACCTGACAGACCACGCTCACATGTGTGACACACTGCTCATTACAATATACAACGGAAATAAAAAATAAAGGTCCAGTATTATTTTTATTGTTAAGAATGACACAAGAAAAAGATACATACACTGTCTGAACAGAAATTGCATAAACAGTAAACATCCCACACCAAAACAGCACCAATTTCCAGCACTTAACAGTAACCACCTTACCTAAGAAAAGGCAACACTGAAAATATTATACCAGGCCTTAAGACGCCAATACATCTCCTATTAGGAAAACGGACCAAGTCAGGCTGCTATAGAGCCCTACACAGAAACTACACACCAGCAGAAAACCTCACCTGAGTCACATGTACTGACCCTCACCTAACAAAGAATAAAGAGACCAAAACGCATAACTAGAAGCATGCAGACAAAATCTGAATTGGAAACCGCAACAAGCCAGAGTTTCTGTATGTAGTGTAACAAAGGAAAAAAAGAAACATCACCCATCCTTATAAAACAAATCAAGAAATATAAAATCAGTAGCAGTAAAACCATATTAACAAAAGAACAGATTATTTCAAAACAGCGGATGAATGAAATATCCAATAATTAAAAACTCATATAAAAAATTTCTAGATACCAATTAAATATTTCAAAATAGCAGACCCAAAGACCCAGTAATGAAAAATAATAAGGATACAATCAATCTTTTGCTCTGCATACCTGGGAATGTTTGATATCCAGGTGCCCTGAGATTGTTTTGAATTAGCAGGAGGAGGGATGGTTTGCTTGCAACTTTCTCCTCTCTCTCACACTGGCTCTGAATCACTCACATATACACATGCTTTTTCTCTCTTACTTATATAGGCTCTTAATTATACATTTACACACATGCTGTCTATATTTTCAGGCTTACAAACACAGGCTTTCATTCACACACATACATGCTGTCTTTTTCTCTCACACACAGACTCTTATTCACATGCTTACAAACATGATCTCTCTTTCTCTCATTTACACACAAGCTCTCAATCACATACTCACATGCTCCCTCACCTAAACCAGTTCTCAATCACACAAAGACACACATGCTTTCTCTCTTTCTCTCAGTTACACACAGGCTCTCAATCACATACTCACATGTTCCCTCACCTAAATCAGCTCTCAATCACACAGACACATATGCTCTATCTTTCTCACATGCTCTCAATCACATACTCACATGCTCCCTCACCTAAACCAGCTCTTAGTCACACAAAGACACACATGCTTTCTCTCTTTCAGTTACACACAGGCTCTCAATCACATACTCACATGCTCCCTCACATAAATCAGCTCTCAATCACACACAGACACATATGCTCTTTCTCTCACTTTCACACATGCTCTCAATCATACTCACATGCTCCCTCACCTAAACCAGCTCTCAGTCACACACATACTCTTTCACATGTACAGGCTTTCAATCATTCATATACATGCTCTCTCTCACTCACACACACAGGATCTCACACACACATGCTTGCTCATTCACTCACTCTCCCCCCTCCCCCGAATTAGCGGCAGCAGCAGCCTCCTCCACTTCTAACACTAAAGGCAGCAGCAATCTACTTCATTTCAGCCAGCCTTGCAGAGAAAGGAGTCCCATCGGCCGCGGGGGTTGACGACGTTCCTTGTTTTTCTCCGAGCTGCGCAGCTCATTCCTCAGGCTGCACCTCTCTTCTTTTCTTCGGGCCAACGCTGCCTGCACTAGCATGGTCTCTTCTTCCCGCACACACATCCGCTGCTCACCACTTCCACTTCCTCTCCGGGCCGCGGGGGCGGGAAGAAGAGAGCACGCTGGTGCCACAGACTCCAGCTGTCCTGCCGCGTTCCGCCCGGGCTGACAGCATTTTAAGCCCGGGCGGAGGAGGACCGGGGAGCAGCTGGGTCAGCGGGAAAGTGTGGCGACACTTGTCTGCGAGCCAGATGCAGCCCTCAAAGAGCCATATCTGGCTCGCGAGCCATGGGTTCCCGACCCCTGATCTAGACCATACAACTGACCACAGGAAAAGCACTCAACTGTTTGTTTCTTTCCATTCCACCAGATTGGGGCAGCCTGTGAGTAAGCAGACTCTCTCCTCCTGGTTAGCGGACTGCATATCCTTTTGCAGGCAAGCAGGCATTCTACTTCAAGACCGTGTTAAAGCACACTCTATCAGGACCATGGCAACTTCAGTAGCGCACCTACGTTCGGTACCGCTTCCTGATATTTATAGGGCTGCTACCTGGAGTTCTCTCCATACCTTTACAGCCCATTATTGTTTGGACAAGGCTGGAAGACAAGATTCCATCTTTGGCCAATCTGTTCTGTGCAACCTTTTTGCAACTTGATGTACCAACACCATTCCACCTGCCCGTTAGGGTTCAGGATGCCCTCTACCAAATTCCAGCCCGGTTGTTGTTCCGGTTGCACATCTTGGGTACATTTGGTGCATATCTCGGACATTCTCAGCTCTGTACTCCACCCATATGTGAGGGCTATCATCCTGCTTGTCCTGTGAGAAAGCAAATGTTGCTTACCTGTAATGGGTGTTCTCACAGGAAAGTTGGTCCTCATGAAACCCACCCGCCACCCTGCGGTGTTGGGTTCGTTACATTTTCTTATTTTATTTTTTGGCACTTATTATATCTTTTAAACAAGACTTAAGTGGGACCCCTGCTGGTTGCACGGTTAGTGCTATCCTGGGCATGCCCAGTAAGTGACAGTCATTCTAGAAACTTTGACAAGTGTTCCGTGATATGGCTCCATCCTTTGATGTCACCCATATGTGAAGACTAATATCCTGCTGTCCTGTGAGAACACCTGTTACAGGTAAGCAACATTTGCTATACAGGTAGTTCAAGTATTGATCTATAAACACTATCAATGCCTGATATTGTAAGACTTTTCTCAACATTACTGTGCAGTGTAAATAATATTAGGTTCTCTAGCCTTGGGCTATTTCATTGAGCTATTGAACAAGAGATATATTAATATCCAGATATACAGAAGTCCATATTCAAAAGCTATTTAGACAGATAACTCAAAATTCTCCTAGGACAAGCAGGATGGTAGTCCTCACATATGGATGACCTCATCAGATGGAGTCCGGCATGGAAAACTTCTGTCAAAGTTGCTAGAACTTTGACTGGCACCATGAGTATGCCCAGCATGCCACTATCCACACAGCCACGTGGGGCTCCCTTCAGTCTCTCTCTTTCCTCAGTGCACTTGCCTCGTGGTGGTGGACCTCTGGGTCTGCTCGGTCTTCAGAGTTCTTAGTTTCCTTGCGATTTTATTTTTTTCACCGCCTTCACGTGGGGTCCCCTTCCCTGGTTCCCTCTGAGTCAGTTGGACGGCACAGTAGTTTTACCTTCCTTGCGGTCAGTTCCGGGGTTTTTTTGCCGTCTGTCTGCCCTTCACCATCTGCTCGTTGGCTTGAGGCATGCCCGCGGACCATGTCTTTGACTGATCCACCTGAAGTCTGTATTCTTTGCCTGGAGGCATCACATGATTTCCGGGTTTGCCGTGTTTGCAACCAGATGACTTCCAAGGGTCATCGGGCGCATTTAGATAAAATGGAGAAACTTTTTGGCCCTAAGAAGTCAGGACCCTCTATACCAGCATCCAGTGTGTCAATGCCGTGAGGTTGAGGGGAGCCCATGGACATCGAACCCTCTGTTTCCACCCCCACTTAGGCTTCCCTGATCCAGGATGTCGGATTCTTCACCCTCCTCAGTGCTGAGGAAAGACCGAGCCGAGCACCGGAGCTCGAGGAAGCACTGTCATCAGTCTCCATCTGAGCATGGTTCCGGGATGGTGCTGGCATTAGCCGTGCTGCCCCCAAAGCAACCCCATGGAGGCCAGGTTTTGCCCTCAGTCAAACCTGGGAGTTCAAGGCTCTCCCCACTGATTCCCATGTCCGTGACGGGCACCGGTCCCCCTTGTTTTCAGGGACCTCCACCTGCCCTGTCCAAGGCGGCCATCGAGGAGGAGCTGGATCGTAGGGTTCAGTTGGCAGTGCTCCGAACCCTTAGGGATCTGTATTGGGACCCTTACTTTTCAATATATTTATAAATGATCTGGAAAGAAATACGACAAGTGAGATAATCAAATTTGCAGATGATACAAAATTGTTCAGAGTAGTTAAATCACAAGCAGATTGTGATAAATTGCAGGAAGACCTTGTGAGACTGGAAAATTGGGCATCAAAATGGCAGATGAAATTTAATGTGGATAAGTGCAAGGTGATGCATATAGGGAAAAATAACCCATGCTATAGTTACACAATGTTAGGTTCCATATTAGGTGCTACAACCTAGGAAAGAGATCTAGGCATCATAGTGGATAACACATTGAGATCGTCGGTTCAGTGTGCTGCAGCAGTCAAAAAAGCAAACAGAATGTTGGTAATTATTAGAAAGGGAATGGTGAATAAAACAGAAAATGTCATAATGCCTCTGTATCGCTCCATGGTGAGACCACACCTTGAATACTGTGTACAATTCTGGTCGCCGCATCTCAAAAAAGATATAATTGCGATGGAGAAGGTACAGAGAAGGGCTACCAAAATAAGGGGAATGGAACAGCTCCCTATGAGGAAAGACTAAAGAGGTTAGGACTTTTCAGCTTGGAGAAGAGACGGCTGAGGGGAGGTATGATAGAGGTGTTTAAAATCATGAGAGGTCTAGAACGGGTAGATGTGAATCGGTTATTTACTCTTTCGGATAATAGAAAGACTAGGGGGCACTCCATGAAGTTAGCATGTGGCACATTTAAAACTAATCAGAGAAAGTTCTTTTTTACTCAACGCACAATTAAACTCTGGAATTTGTTGCCAGAGGATGTGGTTAGTGCAGTTAGTATAGCTGTGTTTAAAAAAGGATTGGATAAGTTCTTGGAGGAGAAGTCCATTACCTGCTATTAATTAAGTTGACTTAGAAAATAGCCACTTCTATTACGAGCAACGGTAACATGGAATAGACTTAGTTTTTGGGTACTTGCCAGGTTCTTATGGCCTGGATTGGCCACTGTTGGAAACAGGATGCTGGGCTTGATAGACCCTTGGTCTGACCCAGTATGGCATGTTCTTATGGGTATCGAGCCGTAGGCCCCATCGGTGCCTCCACCGATGCCAGAGCCCACTCTTTCAATACTAGCATTGCTGCTGGAACGCTTTGATGTATTACTTGGCATCCTCCCTACACAGGCAGTGCCCAGGGGTTCCTCTGTTCCCTGGCAGCAATCGTTGCCTCCCCCCTCGGGGACTATACCACTCATCAGTTCCTCTGAGGTGGAAGGCTCGGTGCTTCAAGGGCCCTCAGAGCCTCTGGCGCTTACACTGCCACTCCCGGCTCTGGCACAGAGTCCTTCAGGGATTGTCGGTGCCCCCGGTGCTTCCAGGGCCCAGGCCGTGGGCAGTTAGCATGGGTCCCCTGCTGACCTCTCCTGGGGATCTCACTGAGAAGGAAGCTCCTTACACCCCATGGAGGATGATACTTCCAAGTCCTTCTCCAATGTCTCCAAGGATGTCCTCTTGGAACTGTCACCCCAGAGGAATGGCACCGGTCTCCGACAGAGGACTTGACCTTTGCCGGTTTCATCCACATCATGGCGGAGTCTGTTCCATTTTAGCTCCTCACAGAAGAGGATGCTAGGCACCACATGCTGGAAGTATGCCAGTTTGTGGATGCACTGAAGGACGTGGTAGTTGTTCCCAAATCTTCAAGGAGTTGTTCCTGCGTATTTGGGAACATCGTTTCTGTGTCTCCAGTAAACAGGAAGGCTGACGTAGTCTACCTCATTCAGAAGTCCCTTGGATTTGAACAGTGCCAACTCCCCGACTAGTTGCTGGTAGTGGAATCCGCCCTCAAAAAGGCGAATTGTTCCCGAACCCATGTGTCCACGCCTCCAGGACGGAGCCATAGGGAATGGGACACACTGGGTAAGAAGGTGTTCCAAGGAGCAATGTTAATAGCCCTTATCGCCGCTACCAATTATATATGGCCAATACTCCCAGAAAAACTCTGGAAGAAGGTTCAAGAATTGGCAGAACACCTCCCTCAACAGCAGCAAGATGCATTCCAAGTGCTCGTCCAGCAGGGCTTCGAGTGTGGTAAGCATGAGATGCATTCCATGGATGACTTCTTTGCAACATCAGCCCGAGTGTCCGCAGTGGGCATCGGAGCTCACAGAATGGCCTGGCTCAGCCTTGGATCTCCAGCTGCAGGTCCAGGAGAAACTTGCGGACCTCCCCTGTACAGGGAATAACCTTTTTGGAGATAAGGTCCGAGATGCTGTGGCTCAGCTAAAGGATCATCATGAGACCTTCCAGCATCTTTGCGCTAGCACCTCGGATTCCCCCTCCTTGGCCAGAAGGTCGGCGAGGCAAGGGGCCAGATGGTCTTTTTACCGTCAGAGGAAATATCCTCCGGTCTCCCATGGGCGTTCTTAGTGGGTAGTCTCTAGAGGCCGCTCCAAGTGCCCAGACCCAGCCAGCACCTCAGCCGAGCCCTGCTATGGGGTTCTGACTGGCAGAGACGGAGCACAATTCCAGTCACTATACCCTCTGAACCAGATCCACCAGTAGGAGGCCATAAGAACATGCCATACTGGGTCAGACCAAGGGTCTATCAAGCCCAGCATCCTGTTTCCAACAGTGGCCAATCCAGGCCATAAGAACCTGGCAAGTACCC